>NC_064427.1:34268057-34608057 GCF_023375975.1 Astyanax mexicanus | reverse complement strand
ACAAAAATTCGAGCATTTATTCTAATTCAATGAAACGGTTTCTCCATTATTCTAATTCAATAAAACAACAGTGTCACAGTTAAATGGCCTAAATGGGCCTTTTGGAAAGCTCAGCTGAGCAATTTTTTTTCCAGGTAACGAGTTCTGTGATTAGTCTAACGAGTAGGACAGGTGCGGTGAACACCTGATTTGCTTTCTGCACAAAAAATGCATTCAAAGAATTTCATGATTGCACTATTTCAAATTATTCTAATTCGTTGACCAGCACCTGTACTTCTGCCTTCTTCTGCTTGTCTCTAAAATCCCACATGTTCCTGTTGTTCTTCATCTTCTTATTCTTTTCATAATATTGTTCTTCTACTTCTATCTCCTTCTAGTGATCCTTCTTCTCGTTCTCTTTAATATTATCCTTCTTCTGATTCTTCTTCTACTTTACCTTCTTCTTCTCCCTCTTACCCTCAGTCTCCTTAACATCAATCTTTCCTCCTGTTCATTTCTCTTCTTCTTCTTTTGGTTCTCTTCCTCCATCTCTTGTTTCAGTGTACTGCAGGGTGTTAGATCTGTGTGTAATTCGAGAGCAACAGATCATTTGGGAAGATTATATAAATATGCTTTGGGTAAAGTTTAAATAAACTGTTTTTCGCATTTATTGTCAGTAACTTTAGAAAACTCTGAAGATCTGGTTTCAGAAACCAAAAACGTTCCTGACTGAGGAACCTCCAGCTATTGGTGTTTGTTCTAGACGGGTGTACAGTCTCCTCCTGCGTCCCTCACGCCTCCCTGTTCAGCAGAAGGAAGTCCGATCTGGGTTCCAGAGCTGGCTTGTGTTTGTTGCTAGGTGATTTACATTATGGGAGCAGTCTTTAAATAGCTCTGGGCTAAGAAGTACAGTGCACTTTGTCTCTGAACTCATCTACACACCTCTACAAAGTGACATCTGAGCTTCAATCTCTTACATGTGGTTCTGCGTGTCTTTACATGTATATATACTCAGTGATGTGCTCGTTTACAGAGGGATGTTTGAGAAGCTGTTGACGCTGCGCATGTTCACGGTGAAGGGTTCTGTGAAATTTGCAGATATTCAGATTAATCCACAGTTTGATGATGAGATGTTGAGATGAGAAGCATCACTTCAACTTGATGATGCTTTAATCAGATGCTTGATCTGATGATTTTACTGACATCGGCAGAACAGTTATAAGCATGGAGAACTCTAAAATGAATATTGTTCACTGGAATTCCAGTGTATCAAACTAGTGTACTACACTTAAAACCTGTTTTAGGAATGTTAAGACTGACAGCAAGCAACACTTGCCATTTTAAATCGATTTATAGATGTTAATTTCTCATGTTTTCTTATTTTCATGCTCTTCCAGCTTCGTACTGTTTGATTTAATTGTGCAATTTAGGCCCATTCCTCTTATGTTCCCTTTCCCCTTGTTTTTGACTGTATCCCTTTCTCTTGAAACTCCTTCTCCCTAAGAATTGGGTCAAGCAGTCAATGCAGATACAGCTCTGGAAAAAATAAAGAGACTATCTCAGTTTCTGAATCAGTTTCTATGATTTTGCTATTTATAGGTTTATGTTTGAGTAAAATGAACATTGTTGTTTAATTCTATAAACTACAGACAAAATTTCTCCCAAATTCCAAATAAAATATTGCCATTTAGAGCATTTATTTACAGAAAATGAGAAATGGCTGAAACAACAAAAAAAAGATGCAGAGCTTTCAGACCTCAAATAATGCAAAGAAAACAAGTTTATATTCATAAAGTTTTAAGAGTTAAGAAATCAATGTTTGGTGGAATAACCCTGTTTTTTAATTACAGTTTTCATGCATTTTGGCATCATGTTCTCCTCCACTAGTCTTACACACTGCTTTTGGATAACTTTATGCTGCTTTACTCCTGGTGCAAAAATTCAAGCAGTTCAGTTTGGTTTGATGGCTTGTGATCATCCATCTTCCTCTTGATTATATTCCAGAGGTTTTTGTAATTTGGTAAAATCAAAGCAACTCATCATTTTTAAATGATCTCTTATTTTTTTCCAGAGCTGTATATAGCAGTGGAGCACTTAGAAATGGGGGCAGGTGGTGCAGCAACTAATTATTATTATCCATTCCTTAATATCTCTGTGATGAGGAGCTAAAATTAGCTTTTATTTTATTTTATTTTATTCTTCTGTTTCACCTTAAATGCTGCAGCTTCTGCCATCTGTTGCACTGTTTAATGTGGAACAGGAAAGTTATCCAGCTAGATATCTACTGCGACAATCTACTTTTGACCAACAAGCAACTTTTTGTATGCTTATTATAAAGAAACTGGATATAAAAATATTGAAACTACACAATGTGTTTGTTTCTTTGGATGTTTGTGCCGCCATCTTGACCGTGAAGCCCTCTGTTTTTAGTGTGCCTCTGAAAAGGTGCTGCTGATGTTTTTAAACACTGTGTTCACTCACTGTGCACTCTTTGGACTCTTGGAATGTTTATCTCATATCTAGCTGCTCCGTTCTTTAGGAGGATTATAAAATAAAGGATGATAAAAGTAAAGTGTTCAGAGAAATTTAAGGACTGCAGTAATCTGTAATTATAGAACTTAAAAGTGCTCTATAAGCTCAGTAGAGATGATGAGATGGATAATGAGGTGGTCATAATGTAATGCTTGATCAGTATGTTTGTGTTTATGTTTGAATGTATGTGTGGGTAATTTCTCTTACCCTATTCTCTCTCTCTCTCTCTCTCTCTCTCTCTCTCTCTTTCTCTCTCTTTCTCTGCAGTTACATTTTTCGTCTGAGCTGCACGCGGCTGGGCCAATGGGCCATCGGCTACGTCACCAGCGATGGAAACATCCTGCAGACCATCCCCCACAACAAACCGCTCTTCCAGGCACTCATCGACGGCTGCCGGGAAGGCTTGTAAGTGCTGCCTCCACAGGGCCGGTGACCCTGCACGGGACACGACTCTGAAACAAACACTGTAAACAGAGGTCTGACTGAGAGGAGCTCACTTCCTGTGTCCTGCTCCAGCAGACAACCCCTTCAGACATCCACACGTTCTCCAGCCCGGCTCAGAAGAGCGGATCAGATTATAGTGCAGAACTTTTTAAAAGCTTATCGATGGAGGAATGAGGAAGCGATCAATTATTCAGCGTATATGAGGGATTCTGGAAGAACGTACTGTCTGATATCTCTTTCTCTCACACGCTCTCTCTCTCTCTCGCTCTCTCTTTTTCGGAATATCTGTCTATCTATCTATCCATCTGTCTGTGCGTCTCTCCTGTGTCGTTCCTCGCTGGCTGCTAGGTGTATTGTTGTTGTTTAGTCTGATGCTGCAGGCGTCAGTCTCAGGTTTAGCGGTGACGTGCTGTCAGAGTGTCAGTTTCAGCTGTCTGCGAGGGAAGAGATGAGCTTTGTGAGAGCGACTTTTCTTAGAGCGAATGTTCCTCTCTCTTTTTTTTCGTGTTCTCACGCTGTCGCGTCCATATCATGCCTCTGCTCAGTGAGATCAGTCTACAGGTGAGAACTGTACTCTGCACTGTGTACTGCTGCTGGAGTGCTGCTGGAGTGTGCTTCAGTCTAGCTGTACTTTATTCCTGCGACTTTTCTACTTCTCCCATACATCTACTTACAAAAGACTGCATTAATCATGAAGTCAGCCATAGAAAAACAGAAACAGAAGCAGCTGCAGGAGCAGCTTACACTCGTAAAAATATAGGTGTACCAGAAGGTTATTTGAGTGGTGTCATAAGCCCTATCTAGACGGGATTAGTTTCTCAGGGGCTCCTGCGGTAATTTTAACTTTTATTTGGGGGTCCTCTGTGATTTTATTCCCGTCCAGAACGACCATGTATGTGTTTTTCTCAGACGTCCTCAAAATTACAGGCTAAATTACTGGTCCTCTGGTAAAGTTAGTCCCATCCAGACCACATCTCTGATTTCGTCACCTCACCAATTGCTATTTGTCCACTGCCACGCACCGTAATTACACTTTGAATGTGCGTTTTCACCGAGATCTACATAAACACAACAGCGAGTGGAAATGGAGGAGCTACTGAATGTGATGTCATGTGACCGAGAAAGCCAAAAAACTCACTGGTCCTCCTGTTTTTTCAGTTGCAGTCCGGATGCAGGAGTTTTATCACTGAGTAGGAGTGTGAATTTTGAACGTATATTTTTCAGACATCCCCCTGAGAAACTAATTCCGTCTCTATAGGACTATAGAAGATCCACTCTTTGTTCACCAAGAGTAATAAAGACCTTTTTTTTGTAATAGAGACAAGAGTCAGAAGAACCTTCACTGTAGATTAAAAGAAGGTTCATTAAGTGTTTCAAATGTTCTTATATAGCCCCTATTCTTCCACTTTTGCAATTTTAATCCAATATTCACCCAATTTAGCTATGTTAATTATCCCAAGCATTCCACTGTATTCCTCCCATCACTAGCAATTCCCCAACAAGCCTAGCACAGGCCTCCTCTGATACAAGTGAAGCAATTTGGCATTGATACATCAGCTCACAACAAGCGCTATGTGTTGACCACCATTACCTGGAGACTAATATTAGTAAATAGTGCCATCTACCCACTCAGAGCAAGGCCAATTGTGCTCTCTCGGGAGTCTGGCAGCTGATGGCAAGCTGAATGACCAGGATTCGAACCAGCGATTTCCTGATCTTAGTGATCATAACGCCTTAGTCCGCTGGAATATTTAGAGCTCCCTACCACCCATACTTTAAATTTAGGTCTTGATTTTACCAAATTGAAAACCTCTGGAATATAATCAAAAGGAATATGGGTGATCACAAGCCATCAAACCAAACTGAACTGCTTGAATTTTTGCACCAGGTGTGGCATAAAGTTATCCAAAAGCAGTGTGTAAGACTGATGGAGGAAAACATGCCAAGATGCATGAACACTGTGATTAAAAACCAGGTATATTCCACTAAATATTGATTTCTGAACTCTTAAAACTTTATGACTATGAACTTGTTTTCTTCGCATTATTTGAGGTCTGAAAGCTCTGTGTCTTTTGTTGATCCGGCCATTTAAAAAAAGCTTTACAAACTCTTGGAATTCTCTCAATCAGTTTTATTGGTATTCCAAAAGGTATACCCAGAGGTTCTGAGCATTTATTCCTTCACTCTACTGTTTAGCTCATTCCAAACAATCTCAAGTGGGTTTAGGTATAGGGATAATTTAGGGATAATTGTGAAGTCCAAATACTTTTTATTTATTTATTTAATCTAAACAATCAAAAAAAAAAAACCTGATAAATAACATTGAATTAAAAGGCTTGTCCAGTTTTTTGACTTGAACTTTGTCTCTTTTTATATAATTTTTTTTGTGGTTTGGTCCAAACCAAATAGGTAGTCTCAGTCCTGCTCAGCTGAATCATGTTTTGGTTTGTTTGCAGTGTAAAAAAAAAAAACACTTTTTTTAATGGACTTTCGGACCACATTGAGGAAAGCTCTTATTACCAGTAAAAACTTGTTCTAAAATTTGACCAATTCAGCAGTATTGACGCAGTGTATTACACATTTGCTACTACTGTATCTACTGTAACTGTAGATTAACCTGTATTTATAAACAGAAGGGAGCTGGATTCTGGCAGGGAGGGAGATTTCAACAGAGCACCTGCCAATGTGCTGAATTGAGAACACGCCAACATCCAACCCACACCACACAATTGTTGTTAAGTATAGGGAGGCATATTCTGTGTAGGTAATGATAACTGTAGGACGAAGCAGAGTTTCTTTTAGTGCACTCAGTGAACTGCAGTGTCAAGCCAAAACTAACTGTGTAACCAAAACCTGGTTTGGATTATGCATTTATTGCATAGTCTTAAAAATGTTCCTCAGACCTATATATCTTTCTTTCCCCCCAATTGGCATTAAAAAAAGAACCTCTGATAACATATTTTTAGTTGTGTATCAAGAAATCACTAAATCTGTAGCATGACCGTACTAATAACCATGAGAGTCATTTCCCGCTCATGGTCATATTCTTGAAAAGCAGGGGGGAAGTAACTGCAGATAAGCGTAACCGTGGCAGTAATGGCAGGTCAGAGAGACCTGGCTGTCTATAAAACAGACACGTCTCCCTGCTTCTCTGTGTCTGATTGTGTGATTTTCCTGCCTGCTCTGGCTGAGTGGCTGTATAACTGCAACTAATGCAGCGTGACCGCGTCTCTGCCACTCCACTGGCTCAGACTTGCCTTTGTGATCAGTAAGAAAGAAAGAAAGAGAGAGAGAGAGAGAGAGAGAGAGAGAGAGAGTGAGTGATTGAAAGAGAGAGAGAGAGAGGAGAAGGGAAGGGAGGAGAAGAGAAGAGACACTGAGGAAAGGGAGATGTCTCACTTTGCTACGACTAGGGCTGCACGATATTGGAAAAAAAAATAAGTTTTTCCAACATTTTGCAAATGTTCTTTTTTCGACAATATATATTGTGGTATTAAACAACAACGCTGTGTATCTACTTCTTGTGTCAAGAATCAAAACATTTCAACATTAAATGTTTGATTAATTGCATTAAGTTGCATCGCATGTCCTGCAATGTGACTACTATGCTTAAATGATATATCGTGCAGCACTAGCTATGACCACTTACAGGGGGGTTAGATCGTATGTCTTTTGCTCTATGTTTGTTTTTAGCACTGTGTATTGTACTTTAAATCAGACTGTCTTTCTTCTCTTTCTCTCTCTCTCTCTCTCTCTCTCTCTCTCTCTCTCTTTATCTATCAATCTATTTGTAGCTACCTGTTCCCTGATGGTCGCAGTTATAACCCGGACCTCACTGGCCTGTGTGAGCCCACCCCACACGACCACATCAAAGTCACACAGGTAAGGGTTCTGATTGGAGGTCTGTTTAAACAGTGTATATATATTTATATATATATATATATATTCATGCTTTGTTTGAGAGTTGATCATGCGCTCATGCATAACCACATGGAAGTGCCAGATATATCTGTTTAGTCTGTGATTTGGATTGTTACGTCTGCTTGCTCTTAGCTCTTTTACATGGTTTTAAATTCTCCTCTAACCTGAGAGGTTTTGTTTAGTAAAAAAACAAATTATGTGGTTTATCACTTACCCCAGATGCAGTCACTCAGCCAAAACATGTTTAAAATCTTACTTATATCTGATTTTCTTATTTTAGAAAAGAGAAGCTTAGCTAGTTTTGCTAACTTATGTAATGTTGGTGAATATACACCTAGAATCCTTAAAGATAAACTTTAAAAATCACAAGACCGCCAAATAAACTACAATCTAAAACAGAAAAAGTTAGAACAGTACTGAAAATGCAAATGGAAAAAAACAAAACAAAAGCAAAAGTTTCTTCTATTTAAGCTCCACTGACGCCACTGCCTCAAGAACCACCATTCAACAATAGCTGGTAGATCCACATCAATTACATTGGCAAACTTTTGCCAGTCACTAAAATACAGAGTTACATTTACAAATGGCATGTAAAACTTTTCTGTGAAAAACAGAAGCCTTATGCTAACCATGTCCAGAAGCGGCATCAACTAGTGAAAAGATGTGTCTTAGTCAGATAAATCAGTATTCCAAACCTTTTTAGGATGAAATGGATGCTGTGTGCTCCGATACAAAAAAGAAAAGAACCATACAGACTGTTTTCAGCGACAATTAAAACTCTTAGAACCTTCCAGACCACATCTTTCCATGGAGGTCCATGCATTTTTCAACAAAACCACAGGCTGCCCACATTACAAAGCTGTACATACTAAAAAGTACAAGTTCTGAACTGGCCTGTAGCATGAACTACCGTATTTTTCGCACTATAAGGTGCTCTAGATTATAAGGCAGACTATCAATAAATTTCGATATTAGCTAGCAGTTCGTTCCACGTAGCTTGTTTTAACACAGTTAACGCAACTATATACTCACCTCTAAACGGCGAAAGAGAGAGCACGTTTTTTAACTTATGCTAATGCTGCTCCAGCAGTGCTAGCCGGAGTAGGATCAGGGTACAGGTCGATAATACTCACCTTTGAACGGGGAAATAGCTGTTGGCAGCTAATGCTAATGCTACTCCCTAATGCTAGCCCTGGTGCTGGAGAACTAAACTGAAACCTTCCTCGGCTTTACTGCTGCTTACAACCTGACTGGTAAAATTCATACCTAAAACACTGGAATAAAAGGTGTTAAAGGTGTTAAAAACTGATATTATTTTGTAAAATTTAAGGATTTTAAATGGGCCTAATAGTGTGAAAGATATAGTAAGCTTGTACTCCACCTACTCTACCGATTTATATGCATGAATTTTGGTTTTATTGTAGTTTTCTTCATGGTTTCTGATTTTTTTTTTTTAATGTAACAAAAAAAAGGTATGTCATGTGACTAAAAACCAGTAGCCATGGATGCCCTAAGCTCTAACACACACTCTTTCTCTCTGTTTCTCTCTCTGCAGGAGCAATACGAGCTGTACTGTGAGATGGGCTCGACATTTCAGCTGTGTAAAATTTGTGCAGAGAACGATAAGGATGTGAAGATTGAACCTTGCGGTCACCTCATGTGCACCTCCTGTCTCACAGCGTGGCAGGTACAGCCGAATCCACAGTCCCACTTAGCCATCCTATAATTCTAACAGACGATTCACGAGCTGCTTTGAGCATACGAGCCAGAAAGCCGTTCTTTTTTTGTAACAACTGTTGTTAAGGTTGGACCAGCTTCAAAGGATATTAGCCAAAACCCCATTTAACCTAATGAGACACTGTAGTGATCTTTGTTTATAGTCATTGCATAATGCTTCAAATTTGCAGTTTAAAAGGCTTCGCTACTGAGCTGGAGTGTGGCGCTGTAGCTAATTGAAACTTGGCAGGTTGAAAGCAACAGTGAATTTGCCGCAGTGCCAGCAGTAGCTTGGTTACATGACTACATCTGATCTATTGTGGCACATGCTGTCTTCACACAGACACAGTGAGGAAAATACGTATTTGATACACTGCCGATTTTGCCAAGTTTTCCCACCTTCAAAGAATGGAGAGGTCTGTCATTTTTACTGTAGGTACAGTACAGGCCAAAAGTTTGCACACACCTACTCTTTTTTCAATGCGTTTTCTTTATTTTCATGACTATTTACATTGTAGATTCTCGCTGAAGCATCAAAACTATGAATGAACACATGTGGAGTTTTAGGTACTTAATAAAAAAAAGGTGAAATAACTGAAAACATGTTTTATATTCTAGTTTCTTCAAAATAGCCACCCTTTGCTCTGATTACTGCCTTGCACACTCTTGGCATCATTCTCTCAATGAGCTTCAAGAGGTGGTCACCTGAAATTTAAAATGTTTTCCATCAGTCTTGAAGGAAGGAGTTCCCAGAGGTGTTTATTAGCACTTGTTGCCCCTTTGTCTTCTTCACTCTGTGCGTTTTCTGCAGTTTTTGACCAAGTTTGCACACACTGCAGCAGGATCTTCATACTGATCTTCTCCAGGTCTCTCAATTTTTCGATGCTGTCATTGCTGGGCAACGTAGAGTTTCAGCCCCCAACCCTCACTCAAGATTTTCTATTGGGTTCAGATCTAAAGACTGGCTAGGCCACTTCAGGACATTGAAATGATTCTTACAGAGCCATGCTTTAGTTGCTCTTGATGTATTTGGGGTCATTGTCATGCTGGAAGACCCAGCCACGACCCATTTTCAATACTGTTTCTGAGGGAAGTTATTACAGCATTGTCTGCTTATGGTGGCTTTTCAGTACATTGAGTGCCAAAAAAACCCCAAAAGGTCTGATTGTGGCGTTTTACTACATCACTACTGTGTCTGATTATTGTAACATTATTACAGTACTACTATGATTATAGTGGTTTTACAGGAGTTTCAAAAAACAAAAGGTTTAAATTCAGATTAGGCTCGCTGATGGACATCCCTAGAAAGTGAGCATTTGACAGCAGAGCAGGGGGAGGCCAATTTTGTGGGACGTAAAGATTTTCTGGAACGTTAACTGAATGTGTTTCATGTGTTCTGACCTTGTTTTTGTTTGCCTTGATGTTCAGGGAGAACTTTATCAGGAGGTCAGTCTGTTTTCTGGAGTTGAGCTCCAGTGAACTGCAAAAGCAGAAATGAAAGACATTTAGGGATGCGTGACGGTAGATAGCTCGCTTTATTCTACAGCTGTGCTCAGGCAGAAAGCACGGACAAGTTCTGATAAAGTGCCGTTTCAGCGCTGCCTCACTTAAAGTTAAGCGAATCTGGTAGAGAGTGTGTTTTAATCATGGCCTGTATGAATATTAAGCGCTGTGTGAGAGACTTTGTGGACTTAGTGGATTGTATCTAGGGTAGTGCAGTAATTTTAAACAGCTTTCTAATGAGGACAGTATGTCCATGCTTTTCTTTTGCTGAGCCTCTGTGATTACTGTGCTGGGCAGTGATTAAACACCAAGTAAGTGGAAAACACTCGCTGTCAAAAATCACTGGTGGGTAGTTGTACCTTACTGATTGCAGAATGGCCTGCTATTGTCTTGGTGGAGCCAAGATCAGCAGTTTGCTGTCCCACCACAGATTAACTTTGGTCTTTATTGTAGGCATTTTGAAGATCCTTCAACCAGTTGCCTCACCTTTTCTGAACATAAGAGTATTGTACATAAGAGTTCAATGTACCGTATTTTCCACTATAAGGCACACTTAAAATCCTTTAATTTTCCCCAAAATCGTCAGTGCATCTTAAAACAGGTTTTACGGAGCAGTAAAGCTACTCCACTAAAGTACATGAAGGGTTATACAGGAGTGTCAATTAATTTTGTTAGCACAGAGGCTGAAGCAGTATTAGCATTGGCTGGTAAGCACACTAAGCGCTAGCTCTTTCGCTATACAGAGATGAGTATTATCAGCCTGTAGCCTGATGCTAAACCCCAGCTAGCACTGCTGTAGCAGTAATAGCATTAGCTACTAACCACGCTAAGTGCTAGCTCTTTCGCTGCTCAGAGGCAAGTATATTGGACTGTAATCTGCGTGTTTACCTTGTTAAAACAAGCTACATGGGACAAACCGCTAGCTAATATCTCCCTGGCTTACAGGAGCACTCAGGCTTCCTCAGTGTGTCGCTGTCAGCCGGCATTTACTAGTGCTAGCGGTTAGCTGCTAATGCTGCTGGACCCAGCCTTAGTGGAAATCTAGAAATCTAAGTTTACTGTAAATAAATGGAAGTGCTTATTTACGTAAATAAACAGTTTTCAGGAGAGAAATCTGTGCATATTAATGTATATATTTTTTTTATTACAGTTTTGTTTACTAAGCTTAGTTGTAGTTAACCCCCACCCAGTGGTAAAACCTGCTGAATTAAAAGGAAAACATCAATCCAGTGTGCCTTATGTATGAAAATAGACCAGAAAATAGACAAATAAGCTTGCCTTGAAGACACAGATACTATACCATGGCCAACTGCATCTCCAGATCTGTCCCCAATAGAAAATGTGTGGGATGCTACACAAATTCCTTACACACAACTTCTGTATGTGTAGCTCAGTAAACATAACCAAGAGTGTATGTGTAATTGTGTGTGTCCCTGTGTGTGTGTGTGTGTGTGTGTGTGTGTGTGTTTATAATCACCTTCCTAATGACCCATTAGTTGCGATCAGAGGTTGCCATAACTTTGACATGTCACTGGAGCATCTGTGCAGCTTTCCAGTAAACAGCTTCCTCTGATGGAGACATGAGGGGAGCAGATCTGAGTGCAGGGGTGATTAGCTTAGCAGGGAAGCTAATCTTCAACAGTCCATATGCGTGCGTGTCATCGCTCTTGGCGCAGGCAGGCCACTGGTCTACAATAACCTTGATGCGTGGGTGTCATCGCTCTCGAATGCCGTTTGCTGAAGAGGAAGTGGCTGCAGTATACGGCTACATTTGCCCTATAAGAGCTTGATATAAAGTAGTATAAAGGGTGAATGTATAACCTCATGATAATCAGTTATTCGAGGGGTAGCAGTGCAGTGCAGTTAGTTTTTTGCCTACCGTTCTCTATGTAAATAAATGTCAGATATCGAAAATATCTTGAATAATCAGTTGCTTCTGATCTTGAATATTATTTCTGCACAGGAAGTGGCTGCAGTACATTGTGTTCAGCTGCATTTACCTTACAGCTGCTTGGTATAAAGTGTAAAAGTATAGGTATAATCTAATAGGCAGCAGTGCAGTACACATACAGATTGAGTTGCTTGAGTATTTCTAGTCCAGATTTTCATTCCAGCTAATTGGAAGCACATGCTGTCAATAGTATGAAAACTGACCAACTGATTTAACATGCAGAGTGACATTTTCTGCTGGCTAATATTTAGAGAGCACAAGTGGCCGATACCGATATTTAGCTTTGTCACGACTTTTTTCTACATTTTCAGTTTCCTAGTATTTACTTGTTGGGAAGCTCAGATTTTCCTGTTTCATTGTTGGGATGAATTTGTCCTTGTTTGAGTGATTTAGCTACTACAGACTCTGTTTGAGTTTTAAAGTCATAACAGGAGTTTCTGAAGAACAGCATTCAGCTGCTTTTCTCCTGTAGCTGAGTGTTAGCATTAGCCAAGCTTAAGTAGCCAGCTAGCATCGATTCAAATCCTAATGTAACATAAGTGACAACAGCTTCATAACTTGTGTATTAACATTTTGTTCAAGCAATTGTGTCTTAGCTAGTGCTATGGAGCGTAAAACATTCAATAAATCATTTGACTGATAACAGCTCTTAAATAGTGTTATGTGCAACAAAACATTTGAATCATTTGTAATAAAGAAAATACATGATGTTCACTGTAATGGATGCAGGGTCTGAAAGGGTTAACATATAGCACTAACCCAACACTCCTATATTGTGTGAAGAAAGTCACACCATAACATTCACATTCATAACTGTCCTGTGATGCGCTCAGGATGTTCACTCTATGTCACTTAGTGACTTCGGTTAGAAACTTTATATATCTTTTAAAGAATCTGGGATACATATTATACATAGCACATCACCATGGGTTCTTTTGGGTTAATGAGGCTGCACAGATGGTAGGGTCAGTATTTGGCACCAATAGCATAAATTTATGAACCCAACCTGCTGTGTGGCTACAGTCTAGGATGTATCAGTTCAATATGGGATGCAACAACATTTAATTGTCAAATAAAGGACGATTCTGTATTTTACAGGACTAGTGGCAACCCTAGTCTCATGTTCAGAATCAGATTTAAAAACTGAACAAAAAAAAAAAATTAGATTTCATATTTCAGTTTCATTTTGCTTTTCACACTATAGTGTGAAAGTGTAACTGTTTAGTTAAAACAAATCACATTTGAGCTTAACAAAAACAGTCTAAACAAAAGCATTTAAGTCCCCTGTGTGAAAAACACTCCATACTGAAGTCTTTTTCCCTGTAAAAATTACTTAACTGTTGAAGAACCCGGTGAGGATCAGCTCAGTATACGCCTATCAGGCTCGTTAATATTCATTGCTGTTTTTCTGGTGAGTTTGAGGGGAATCACACACACTCAAATTTATTGTCCACACTTGAAGTTGAAGGCTCTTTAAACACATGTGTAAAGCGCACACACACACACACACACACACAGTGCATAGTGCATAGTGAACTGGCTCTCGCAATATTCTCTCTCCGGGTCTCTGAAGGGGTCCTCGTTTTGAACAGCTTTAATGGGGCTCGCTAATAGAGAGCTCTCGTTCTCTAAGCCTGCGACTCTAATTAGTATTAGCTTTCAAACGGCGCTTTGATGCCTCGCGCAAGTCCCCGTCCAGATGGCGTCCAAGATCATCTTTTGTTCTTGTAAATATTGACACTCTTTGATTCTGTGAGTTTAAGTAGAGGAAATGAAAGATGGATGTTCTTTTTTTTTTCTCCTTCTTCTTCTCTCTTCGCCTCACTCATGCCATGTGCAATCTGTCACCAGGGGTGGAAGCCTGCGAGATGATGGAGCTGTTTTCCTTATAAGACTGTGTGTGTGTGTGTGTGTGTGTGTGTATATGTGTGTGTGTGTGTATGTGTGTGTGTTTGTGTGTCCCTAATTCAGCCTTCAAATGATCGTTTAAAAGAGAAGAGGAGGCTTGTGGTACCAGAGCCTGCAGATCAGGCCTCAGTGAAGGCATGTGTTCTCCAGCTGGTGCTGATTGCCGCTCTTGCCGCCTCCGATTTAGCAAGGAAAGCACTTCCTCATGTGTGGGGACTGTTTACAGCTTTAAGCAAATAAGCAGGCCAGAGCTGCTGAGATGGGCTTCACCAGAGGTTCTGTAGGTGACTATAGATACACTAAACAAGCGTAACTTTTTTAGACACAGCAGTGCTGCTGGAGTTTTTAAATACTGTGTCCACTCACTGTCGGATTTATTGGAGACTTTTACATAGCTGGTCCATCTCGTAAAGTGTGGGTTGGTCATCCTTTAGTCCCTCATCAGTGGTCACAGGATGCTGTCCTATCCAGTTGTTGGACTTTTCTCAGTCCAGCAGTGACACTGAGGTGTTTAAAACCTCCAGCAGCACTGCTGTGTCTGATCCACCCATACTAAAGAATGATCCATCACCCGAATGATATCTGCTCTGTGGAGGTCCTTTGGAGTCCTGGCTATTGGTGAACAGGGTGAAAGGAGGATAAAGATATACCTTATGTAATAAAAAAACTACAGAGTCCTATATGTACAGTGAATCTAAAATGATGGACATAATGTCTGTAATGTTATACTTTATCAATGTGTATATACAGCTCTGAAAAAAATAAAAATAAATAAGAGACCACCCAAAAATTATGTTTCTTTGATTTCACCAAATTGAAAACCTCTTGAATATAATCAAGAGGAAGATGGATGATCACAAGCCATCAAACCAAGCTGAACTGCTTGAATTTTTGCACCAGGAGTAAAGGCATAAAGTTATCCAAAAGTAGTGTGTAAGACTGGTGGAGAAGAACATGGCGCAATGCATGAAAACTGTGATTAAAAACCAGGATTATTCCACCAAATATTGATTTTTGAACTCTTAAAGCTTGATGAATATGAACTTGTTTTCTTTGTATTATTTGAGATCTGAAAGCTCTGCATCTTTTTTTGTTATTTTAGCCATTTCTCATTTTCTGCAAATAAATGCTCTTAAAGACAAAATATTTTTATTTGGAGTTTGGGAGAAATGTTGTCTGTAGTTTATAGAATAAAACCACAATGTTCGTTTTACTCAAACATAAACCCATAAATAGCTAAATCAGAGAAACTGATTCAGAAACTGAAGTGGTCTCTTAATTTTATATTTCCAGAGCTGTATTAGTGTGAGAGTTTGTGAGAGATTGTGTTCATATGTGTGTATGTGTACATGCTAGTGTTCGTGTCTGGTGAAAGAGCTGCTCGGATGGTGAATATTTCTGGAAATTTTTTGAGTTTTGTTTGTTTGTGTTACTGCTTACATTCCTTCTTCCTCTTCTTCTCCCGCAGGAATCAGATGGCCAAGGCTGTCCGTTCTGCCGCTGCGAGATTAAGGGCACAGAGCGCATCATTGTGGACCCCTTCGACCCACGCAACGAAGGTGCCAAGTGCTTCTTCCTCGAGCAGTTCAACTCTCCCATGCTGGATCTGGACGACGACGATGACCGAGACGACTCGCTGGTTATGAACGGCCTGGCCAGCATCAGGAAGGTAAAGAGGGCTGTGAGTCACAAGCTGGATGGTGTTCTTTGCTTCCATGATCTGTGATCTGAACTAGGGGTGAAACGATTACTTGAGTAATTCGAGTTACTTGATTAAAAAAATTATCGATTAATTTTCTTTCCCTCGAGGAATCGTTTAATTAATTTTAAAACGCATAGCACGGAATTTAGCTTGGACTTTTAATGTGAAATTGCACGTTTAGCGTTACGTCACCCACGCACAGGAAGCAGGTAGATTTAACTCATAACAAATCAATAAGGCTTTATGTAAACAGTAAATACAGCACTGTGGAGTTTATAAATAAATACATTTAAAAATGAGCTTAGATAAAGTTACTTTGTCTGGAATACATGAACTTCCTGTATTATGTCATTTAGTCTTAGTTATGTCAGTTAATTAGATCTGAGTAGTGCAAAACGTAAATAACAAAAACAACAACAAAGAAAACATTTTTAATAATTTTGTTGTCACAATTATTCCACAGGTCCTGATATATTTGCATTTATATTTATAATATTGTTATTTAAAACATCCCCTATCCATAACTGGCAGAACTAGTGAGATCTCTGCTGTTGAGAAGCTAAGATGCACAACATAAAGCTAATATTTATGCCTTTTTTATTGATTAATACCCTATATTTAATACTACATACTACATTGAAATAATATAACTTAATTTATTAAATTATTAAATTATTACTTATTAAATTATTACTTGTGGTATTTATGTCAAGTTGTGTTTTATTTATTTATATTTGTGTTTGCAATGTGGAAATGTATGTTGTGAATTTAAAAATTAAACCAATTGGTTATTCATTATTAAGTGACATTTCTTGTGTATTTTTAATTGCATTTTAGGCAAGCAAGTATGTTTTATCCGATTACTCGATTAATTAAAATTGATTTTTCAGTAGAGTACTCGATTACTAAAATAATCGATAGCTGCAGCCCTAATCTGAACACAGATTAAACCTAGTTATTAATGTCAAATAACAGCAAAACCAAAGTCTTACTTACTTTACTTACTTTTTATTGACTATTGCCAATGTGTGTGTTTATATACGGTCTGCTTAAAAACTGTATGTGTAGTCTTGTGACATTTGCCTTGTCCAGTTTACAACATGGAAGTGCCAACTGAGCATCTGGAGCAGCTAATACCAAAGAAAAATGCCTTCTCAGCTGTATATGAAATTGGTCATATTGCGCAGTATTGAAACATGCAGGCAGTTTTAGTGTAAAGCAAAATACTGTGATGTTTCTCCAGATCAAAAACTTTAAAAGGCCCTCACTTCTCAGCATTTACCTCGCATTCTATACCTGCCACCACTGAGACATATATTTATATACTTTTACAGTCCCTCATCGCCATACTTCTGAGTTTAATACTTGCAGCAGGCATCATCTGCTTTATCCACCGTGCTTACTAAAGGTTCAAACCTCTTTTCTGCTGCCTCTTTCCTCCCCTCCCTGCTTCACTTCAAACGCCTCTATCACTGCCACTCGAAACCGGTGAGGAGACTCTGAGCCGGATCCGCAGACGAAAGAGAGTTCCTGTCAAAGAAGACACTCTGTGCTGTGCCTGCATGAATGTCAGCCATTTTTATTAGAGGAGGAAATCTTTTCTATTCATCATTGCTGAGATATTGAGCGCTTCTCATAAGTAGTGAGGCTATTTTGTAAAAAAAAAATGCTTTGAAAAGCATTAAAAAGCCTATTTGATAACAAGTTAAGAAAATAAATTAAGAGTAAAATCCAATAAGAATTTATCAGCTTATAACTGCAAAGACTAAACCAATGCTACAATATTCATACTATTAAATGAACAACAGATGCAGAATATTTTTCTACAAACTGCTTATGTTGTTCGATTGACTCTTTAACCCTGTCCGAACAGGATTAGTTAGTTTCTCAGGGGGTTCTGGGGTATTTTTCTCTTTTATGGCTCTTTTAGGGTCCTCTGTGATTTTATTCCCGTCTGGAAAGACCATGTTCTCAGACGTTCTCGGGAAAATGTTTTTCGCTGAACTCTGTGGTCCTCCGGTAATTTTAGTCCCGTCCAGAGTCACATGTCTGAATTTCATCACCACCCAGTTAATAAAATAGCTATTTGTCCACTGCCATGCACCGTAATTACACTTTGGGTGCACGTTTCCACTGATATTCACGTAAACAGAACAGCGAGTGGAAATGGAGGAGCTACTGAATGCGATGTCACGTGACCGAGAAAGCCAAAAAACTCAATGGTCCTCCTGTTTTTTCAATTGCAGTCTGGATGCAAGAGTTTTAGTACTCTAGAGTAGAAGTGTGAAATGTTTTTCACAGACGTCCCCCTGAGAAACAAATCATAAGTGGTAGTATGTTTATAAGAAGACACTACATCAACACACACAGTGGGAAAAGTATTAACTGTATTTATAATATAATAATAATATAAAAGTCATGAGCAACATAAATCAAAATTTAAAAAATATCAAATTACACTTTCAATTAATTTTTGATTAATTGCCCAGTGATAACTGAAAATCATATCTTGCATTACAAAAAATATATAATTAAAGCAGCAGTCCTTCAGATTTTCTTTTAATTTTTTATGTAGTTATATTCCTTAGTGATAAGGTGACAAAACGTTAATGTTAACTAATAAATGGTAATCATCCCTGCAACCTCCAGTCTAAAAAAAATATTCTAAAAACACAATGGTCTGGTAGGTTTCAGCAGTAGTTTGTCTGGCCACATCTTGTCATGTCTTTATGTATGTAGGTCATACACAGCATTTAAAATACAATAAGGCATCATTTACTGTTTATCTAATCATCCACAAAAATAACTTTTACCAGAATTCTTCTGCATTCTGACTGCAGTTACACATTCTCACCAGAGGGGTCTCTAAATCCCAAAATCTCTAATTCCAGATTGAATCTTCTGATGATATATTATCTAAAAGCAGTTTTGTATTATCATATTGGCCAGGACCTTATAAGGAGCTGTGAAACTAACAGAAGATTCCTTTTCTTCAGTGTACTGAGCTTCAGAACTCTCCAGTGATGTCCCCCAGCTCGTCTCCTGTAAGCCAGCGCAGAAAAGCCATGGCTGAACATGCAAGCAATCAGCACCTCACCCTGCCTCCCGTACCACCTCGACTCGACCTCATCCAGAAGGGGGTGATCCGCTCACCTGCTGCCAGCCCCACCGGCTCACCAAAGGTCAGTGCATGTGTGTGTGTTTGTTTTAATTAATTTAATTTAATATTTGCGTCCTCACATAAAGGGCCATGTCTTGGCTAAACTAAGGGGGGTAACCTTAGTATGGAGGTAAAACAGGGTTTAAATGACATGCTGTAAATTAAAAGCAGTGACTCATGCTACCTGGGTGAGAGGGGTATTGGTACTTTAACCACACCAAAACTTAATTGCAGAGGTGGCTGCTTAATCGTCTTCATTATTTCAGCTTACAAGAGATGGTGGCTGTGTTTACTTGCACCCTTTAATTGATTACAGACACTGAACAAAATTGAGTGCAATGTTCTTTAAATTACACAGTTTGTTGCCTAAAGCTTTGATTCCACTGTCACTGCATTAATGACTTTTATATCATAGATGTAGATGTCAACTAAAGTAACAAAGTAAAGCCAAAGTGTCAGAACTTCAGCTCAACTTTAAATTAATGTAAGCTTATGCAAATACAGTATGCTATGTTTCTGATTCTTTTGGTGTTTCCTTTTTCCATCAGTCATCGCCTGGAATGGCCAGGAAACAGGACAAGCCCCTCCCTGCCCCTCCACCTCCACAGAGAGACCCCCCTCCTCCCCCTCCACCCGAACGCCCTCCACCCATCCCTCCCGAGGGCCGAGCAGCATGGATCGCCTCGCCCTCCTCCGGACTGCCCAGAGACCCCGTGCTGCCCTCAGAGGCCTGGACCCCGAAGGACAGCAGCCCCCTGTTAGACAGCAGAACAGGAGTGGAGCGCTCACCTAAACTTGCCCACGTCGCCCCTGCTCATATCAACGGAAGACCCCTCAGCTGCAACATTGAATTCGGGGCCAACCGATCCAGCTACAGACCAGACACACACACAGACTGCAGCAAGGTAAGATGTGAAGTAGTGCTGGCCGATTATGGTCCCCCAAAAATTCTGATTTTATATTTCAGAATGCTGGTTTGTGACTAAAAATTGAGAAATAACGCACTAAACGAGTCACAGAAGACACTTTGAAAGTGGGATAATTATTGTTTTCCACAATTGATCACAGATCCTCACCAGAGAGCAATGATGCTACAGTTTTTAGAAGCGGTAGAATTTATTTCAAGCTAAATATTTGCTTTATCCCACCGGATGTTTGTGTCACAAGTGCAGGAACAGTGCTGGAACTTTTATTAAAATGAGCTCAGTCCTCAGGGGAAGGTTTAGAAATTATGTCCACATTAGTCTGTGGGAGACGCCGGTAACCAAGGTAAGACGAATAAACACTTCAGAAATGAGGAGCGTTTTCAGATATTTTAGATTAAAAAGATAAAATATCTGTATGTCAAGATGTAAAAGCGTGATTACTCCATTTTGAAAATCGCATTAAAACTGTAATTCGAATTAATCATGAAAATCGCCCAGCACTAATGTGAAGATGTGTGAACACTGTCTAGTTTCACTTCTGGCTGGTTGTGTCATTTCAACAGTTTAAACAGAGTTTTGTGTGGCACCTTTTTAAAACGTAGTAGTTTAGTTGAAATAGTAATCATGTTATTATTAATCATGGGGTGTTGTGCTGTACACTACATACAAAGTTCTATGCAGTTGTTTCAGTCAGATGTTTGCGTAAAATTGCTAATGTGATCTAATTAGCTAGTTGTTAGCAAGCCAGCTAAAATTAGCGTAGTTAGATGAGTCTAAATACAGTTTAAAACATAATTATTCATTCTTCTTTTAGAGAATCATCATCACCAGCATGTGCTGACTCATGCAACAGCTCAGGGGATGGTAGTAGCTTGGTTTTGTCTCAATATAAAATCTGGGTTCTGGTATTGTAGCATTTTAATACTATGTCAAAGTAAATACAGTGGAAAGTTCTGCTTAGGTTCTGTGCTGTAAGCTCAATGAAGGCAGTCTGGGACTCTAGGTCTGGGGAAAAAAGGACAGGCAAGTCTGCTTCCGCCTCTTTTCTCAATCTCTAATATAGAGACTTTAGTTGCACATTTGCCAGCACTGCAGACATTTTTAGATTCATTTCTATAGAATGGAACTGTAGACGCTATGCTTTTCTACACTGGCTGGTTGATGATACCTGTATAGGTTCTGTTCTGTAAGCTCAATGAAGGCAGTCTGAGACTCTAGGTTTTGAAAAAGGGACAGGCCTACTAAATGAGCAGGCAAACCTGCTTCCACCTCTTTCTCCATCTCTAATGTAGAGACTTTAGTTGCAAATTTACCAACACAAGACATTTTTGGCTTCATTTCTATAGAATGGAAAGGAATGGAACTGCAGACTCTATGCTTTTCAACACTCGCTGGTAGATGATATTTGAAGAATATTCTCCCTGATGCTAATAATTCAAAATTCTCACAGATCTGCACAGTGAATAATGTATTGGTAACTGATTTGTCATGCACCTCTTGTGCACGCTCTCGCACAGGAAGCGTCCGGGGCCGTACACACAGCAGACTGTGCTTAAAGCTCTCAGGAATGTGTCCTTTAGATAAGCCCTCCAGAACATCAGATAAGAGTAACTCTTAAATGTTCAGCTGACTGGACGCTGCACGGCAAAAATAAGCGTTTGTACCTGTAGGTCTGCAGTTCTATTTCCAGCGGACAATACTTTACTTTTCTCGTATCTGTTACTAAGCAACAGTGACAGCATTCGCGCTCCTGCGAGCTGTGAGTTTTGGCTCTTTGTGATGTGTTTTTTGGAGTGTGTGTTGGAGAAGAAGCTTGGATTTAGAGCACAAAGTGTGAGAGTGATTAAAATACACATCATTTTTACCCCTTGTCCCTCCCTTTCACCACACACACACACACACACAGAGGACATGGGACACGGTTGTTTGATGACAAATTTAGCCTCAGTGCCCCACCATGTGTTATATTCTGCTGTTATAAGTGTGTGCTTGTGGGTTAAATACACCAGAAAGGGAACACACACACACACACACACACACACACGAAGACACACACATCCACACACAGATCAGCTCAGTGGGTTTGGGGGATTATGTATTAAATAGGGGCTCTGGTGCCCATCTTCTTCCCGTCCTGAGGGAGGAAGTGTAAGTAAGCTTGTGTGTGTGTGTGTGTGTGTGTGTGTGTGTGTGTGTGTGTGTGTGTGTGTGTGTGTGTGTGTGTGTGTGTGTGTGTGTGTGTGTGTGTGTGTGCGTGTGTGTGTGTGCGTGTGCGTGTGCGTGTGTGTGTGTTTGTGTGCGTGTGTGTGTGTGTGTGTGTGCGTGTGTTTGAAGGCAGCGCTGTCGTGGGACTCTCATTAAAAATCACTGCAGGAACACATGCATCTGATATCAGCATATCAGATCTGTGTGTGTGTGTGTGTGTGTGTGTGTGAGAAGATAAACTAATCTCTAAATAAAAAATGCTTGTCAATATTCAGATTAATATTAATGTATTATTTTTGTCATTCTACACAATTCTGCAGTTAGAAAAATTCTATTTACCATAGTCTCAGACCTCAGTTAGCTTGTTCACATCCATCAGTAGAAAAGACCTATCAGGAGCAGGCATGAGCCCCTCTAAGCAGCTGCCTAATACTCTTGAAAATTAAAATAACAAGTGCCTGCAGGGCAGGAGAAAGAAAGTAGCTATAAAAAGCTAGCAGAGCTTTTTCAGGAAACCCTTTCCTCAGTTCGTAATGTATTTAAGAAATAGCAGTTAACAGGAATGTCAGGTTGAGGTCTGAAACATCTAGAAAAGCTTTCAGAGAGAGCTGCTTGTAAGATTGCTAAACGTAATTAAAGTCACAACCCCTGTTTGATTGCAAAATACTTTATAAAGGAAGATTGATTAGCAGACTCAGGCATGGTGGTGCACTATTCTACTGTGCAGCATTACCTTTCCTGTTAATGTTATTCTAACAATCCTAGTTTGAGCAGACATTTTGACTTTTTGAGCACATAATACAGATTTAGCCGTCAGTGACTCCTGATCTGTATGTAAATTATTGATGTATGCGTATACTTTATTTAGGTTAACTCTAATATGTCTCTTTTAGCCCCTCTCCAATGGCCTGATGCTCTCAGATGAGTATGATGTACCTCCTTTGCGGCATTCCCCTCCTCCACCCTCCCTTACCAGCAACAGCAACCAGAGGTGAGTCTCCTGTGGCACACACACACACACACACACACACACACACAAATATACACTCTGCCGTGTGTAGACTGACGACAACTTCCTCTTTATCACTTTAACCAATTCCATCTTTATTCTCTCATCTCACGCTTTCTCTCTCTTTTCACTTTCTCTTCTCTGTTTCTATATATCTTCTGCCGCCTTCCACTTAAAGTTTAAAAGGTCCATTCACCCTACAGCAGTTTAGCTCCACCCATTTATATAAGATAATGTTTTTACCAGTCAGACACACCAATCAGAACACTTTATCAAGTGCTTTACATGTTGCATTTTAAAAACACAGCTACAAAAGAAACATTTCCTTTCATTGAAGAATAAAGAAAAGGTTAAAACCTGGTGACATACAAAAGAAAAAGGCTAAATTTGCTGCATAAACTTACACAAATTCCAAAAGGTCACTTAAATTACAGTCAAAAGATTTTTTCAAACATAGGGACGTCTTCCATACTGCATCAAGTATCTTTTATATGCTCATAAATTATTTGGGATTATCTGCCTTTAGCCTTCAGATTTGCAATGTCTGATTTTTCTTTATGTGATTTTATGCATATCAGATGCCTGGAGCATTGCCTCCTTATTGCATTTTTATGCATTCATTTGTTCCACACCAGATTTATTGTTCTCCAGCTTGCCTGCATTCTCTGAGAACATGCCTTTTTTTTTTTAACAAAAATGAAGATAATATTTTGATTGCAAGTGCAGGAGGTTTTCTATCTGAAGTGTGTCTTTGGTTGATTGCTTCATATTATTTGATATTATTTTGGACACATGCACCAAAATGTACAGCTCTGGGACAAAACAAGAGACTACTTAAAAATGATGAGTTTCTTTAATTTTACCAAATTGAAATATATTCTAACTGGAATATAATCAAGAGGAAGATGGATGATCACAAGCCATCAATCCAAGCTGAACTGCTTGAATTTTTGCACCAGGAGTAAAGGCATGAAATTATCCAAAAGCAGTGTGTAAGACTGGGGGTGGAGGAGAACATGCCAAGATACATTAAAAACTGTGATCAAAAAACAGGGTTATTTCACCAAATATTGATTTCTTTGCATTATTTGATGTCTGAAAGCTCTGTATGTTTTTATTGTTTCAGCCATTTCTCATTTTCTGCAAATAAGTGCTCTAATTGACTCTCTCAAGTCAATGTCAATGACTCTCTTTTGTTAACTAACCACACACTTTAAACCTGACAGTTCTTTGTTTTGGATGCTTTATGCTTCTCTGTATCGAGAAACAGGAGGTACAGGGTTCAAATCCCAGCTTCTGTATATGGCTCAGCCATAGACTGTGTATAGCTGGACAGAGCATCGTCTCTCAAAAGTGAAGCCACCACAGGTCGGGCGCCCCCTGCTGTTCGGTTGCAGAAAGATGTGTCACATTTTTTTTTTTTCAACATACAGTAATTCTACCTCCTTTATTTAAATGCAACAGCTAGTGTAACCTCTGCTTATGTTGTCGATTTTTTTATATCTCCACAGAATTCGTTTTTTTAAAACGTTGTTTAGCTCTATTCAAAAAGGCGTGGTTATTGTAAAAGGGCTGGTTAAGGGCGGGACCAATAACAGACCGTCAGCTCGGCTTTGCAGCCTGTGACCTCGAGGCAGCCCTCAGGGGCGGGGTTATTTAAATGAGTAGGAGCTCTCCACAGTCTTTGTCCCTCTTCTGGTCTCTACTGCGCAGACTCGGGTTACAGGATCGCCAACATAGAGGAAGATTTTGGCTTCATCCTTTTTTTATGAAATTAATGGAAATGGCGACACGGCGTCCTTCTTTTTTTACGGTCTGTGGGCTCAGCAAACAAACAACAAAATCTACTCTTTTTTTTTTTTTTTTAAGTTATTGGCTGCATTTTTCCAGTTGTGATAAATGATAAATGATAAGTGCGGGTCATCAGCATTGGTTGGCATAGCAGTTGGACTTTAAGCATCGCTCTTTTCGAACAGCAAACAGACACATTCACCACAGTGTGAGCTTTAGACTGAGAGAGATCAAGCGGTTCACGAGAAAGAACAATTGCTGTGGTGACGGCCTATTCTGAGTTTCGCTTAGTACTGCTGAAAGGTCCTTGACATTTACAGAACTGTGTCTAATAAAAGCGTCATCATCTGATGTAGAGAGAATAGAACAGCAATTTCCTACACACACACACTCTCACACACACACACACAAACACACACAGACACACTCAAGCCTAGTAAACTCAGCAGCAGAGTGTGACCAGTCTCATGGCAGCAGCATGCGACTGTTTGGCTGGTTTGTGTGTATTTATTAATGGATTGGTGGTACAGGCTGAGCAGGAGATGTGTGTGTGTGTGTGTGTGTGTGTGTGTGTGTGTGGAGTTCATGAATTGAGTTTAGGCTACAGGACTGCATCTGTACACAGCAGAGGCTTGAGTGAGATTGCTGTAGATGAGTGTGTGTCATTGTGTGTGTGTGTGTGTGTGTGTGTGTGTTTCGTTCAGTAGCTGCAGGCTAAAGTGCAGCTGTGCACACTGATCTGCTGGCTCAGTGCACACTGGATTCTTTGTAATGAGCAACTCTTTTTCTCTCTCTTTCTCAGACATACACACACATACACAACACACACACACACACAAAGAACTGTTGATGTAATTTTCCACCTTTAGCAGAAAAACACATCCCCTGTAGGGGAACCTGTATGTGTGTGTGTGTGTGTGTGTGTATTCTTCCTGGTTGTGTCTGCTTGTTTGAACATTACTCTGGCCGAGTGACGCTGAAGATGTGGAAAATGTAGCTCCATAAACGCCTTGGCGTTACTGAGACAGGAACAGCCCCACCACTTTGCTCTCTGATTCATAGCTGCCTGAGTGTGGAGGAGGTTTGGAATGATCCCGTTCTAGGTGTTTGCTTCGCCCCCTGCTGGACGTGGAGGTACAGAACGTACTGGTCATGTGCTGGACAGGCTGTTTTTGGGTCTTAGCCAGGACATGGTGACTTTAGGCAGTGGTAAATGATTTTAAGAAGTTCAGTATGTTCTATGTCTGCAGATCCCACCACAAACGATATGAAGGGTTTGGATACATTTTCTCATTCATTGTTTTTCTTTTTTTTTTTCTTTCTTTCATATATTAAATTGTAAATTAATACTGAAGTCATAAGTTATCCAGACTATGAAGGAACACGTAAGCAGTCATATAGCAAACAAACCAAAATACACTTATCTGGAGTAAAGCTGTTAACTTGCAGTTTCTGAGGCTGGTAACTCTGATGAACTTATCCTGTGCAATAGAGGTAACTCTTGGTCTTTCTTTCCTGGGGTAGTCCTGATAAAAGCCAGTTTCATTTCATTCAACAATTTTTGATAGTCTTTGTTAGTGGACTTAAGGATACTTTCAAAGTTCTTAGAATTTTTCGGATTGACAGACCTTCATTTATTTAAGCTTTTTCTTTACTTAGTTGAGTAGCTCTTGCCATAATATAGATTAGAACATTACTCAAATAAAGCTGTTCACTTTATTACAACTTTACCTTTTCACAACTGATGCTCTCAAACACATTAAGAGGTCAAGAAATTCAAGCAATTAACTCTCGACAAGTTCAGCACAGCTGTTTACGGTTCTACCTTCCATTTTTAAGCAAAATTGGATGTGAAGACCCCCCCCTCCAAAAAAAAAAACACAATCTTGCAATAACTTTGTTTTTGCTAGTAAAAAACTTCAGATGCCATTACAACAAATATATATGTATGTCTATGGAAGAAATTAAGAGATCACTTCAGTTTCTGAATCAGTTTCTCTGAATTTGCTATTTATAGGTTTATGTTTGAGTAAAATGAACATTGTTGTTTTATTATATAAACTACAGACAACATTTCTCCCAAATTCCAAATAAAAATAGTGTCATTTAGGGCATTTATTTGCAAAAAATGAGAAATGGCCGAAATAACAAAAAAAAAATGCCGAGCTTTCAGACCTCAAATAATGCAAAGAAAACAAGTTCATATTCATAAAAAGTTTAAAAATCAGTATTTGGTGGAATAACCCTGTTTTTTAAATCACAGTTTTCATGCATTTTGGTATGTTCTCCTCCACTAGTCTTACACACTGCTTTTGGATAACTTTATGCCTTTACTCCTGGTGCAAAAATTCAAGCAGTTCAGTTTGGTTTGATGGCTTGTGTTCATCCGTCTTTCTCTTGATAATATTGCAGAGGTTTTTAATTTGGTAAAATTAAAGAACTCAGTTTGTGGTCTCTTTTTTTTCCAGAGTTGTAAATGAATCATCAAAATTTCTAATTTTCAATAAAGTACTTAGACATCTGTGTAAAAAAACATGGATGGAATATAGCTTTAGCAATTTTATGTTTGCTCCATTATTTATAAAAATAAGATCATTCATTTTCACCATACTATGATAATCTAAAGTGGGTAGATCCATACACAGTTCTGTACACTTTGCATCTTTGCATATTGTTTGCACGAGTGCCTCATGTGTTTACGTGTCAGAGAGGTGCTTACATGATTACATTTGACTAATGCGAGCCCATCTAGCTACACAGGCCAGAGTAAATGTTTATCCCAGTGAGGGTCTGCAGTCTTGGCAGTGTGAACAGGAGGGAGCCTGTGTGAGCTGTGTGAGCTGGAACAGCCAGGTGTTGACCAGGAGCCCATCAGTTAATACATTACTAAGGGTTGTCACAGTACCAGAAGCTTGGCTCTTTAATGTTGTATCACAAAACATCCAAACAAGATCACCTTTCCTATCAACACACTTTAAGCACAGTTTAAACACGCGATAAACGCATTGTTTACGGGTCTGTTGATTGCCAGTGTGTTGGATGTGCCTTTTTAATTGAAACCAGAGATGGAAACATATCAGACAAGCACTGCTTTTTTTTTTTTTAAAAGAAGTATCCTCTATATGAACATACTGTGCTGGCTAAACTAATGTTTGTAAAGTAACATGTCGCTGATTAGCAATGGTCAGATCATTTTCCAGGTCAGTCATAAAGTTACTCCTAATGCCAAGCTCAGACTACATGACATTTTTGTCCCTCACAATGTTCACTATGTCAGATTAAGCAATTATTTTCGTTTTGCATCGTTCTCAGGGGACTGGCAACAATAAACGTTAGTCACAGACCAATCATCGTCCGCGTCCTCGCGTGAGTTCATAGGTCATCGCGGGGGAGAAGCATAGAATCTGAGAAACACGGCTACAGAAGTGCTTTGCGTGATGGAAGCGCTTATGTGCTGAAAAAAAAATAAATAAAAAAGGGGGAAAAGCGACTGTGGGCTCCTGGGTTCCTGGGTGACCCAAATGGACATTAAATGCTTTTTGTACTCCAGAGAGATCGGCGACTGGGAGTCAGGCACAGTGGCTACCCACAGCCAATCGGATCACGCAGAGAGAGAACCACAGGCCCGAAACACATCTTCTTTACCAGAGCTGTTTAAGGAGAGTCTGCCCACTTTCCCTTTCCTTGTTATATCAGTGTTGAACACTAGAGGGAGTCTGCATAGCCTTTCTGTCAGTCCAACACCAACTGCTCGACTTTACTCTCTCAGATACAAGTTTTCAACACTTGTTAACATGTGTTCGTAAAGCAGTAGCAATTCTTAAGCTGTTAGTGATGAGACATATGATCATCATTTTATGTTTCTCACAGCACTACACCAAACAGAATATTTTAGTTACTAAAAAAAAATGTAATGATAATGTTATGATCTTTAATTAGGATTAATGTGTCCTTTTTTTTTGTCCAAAAAGATGCCAAACAAGTTTAACAGTGGAATCATCAGAACTGGTCAATGTGGTAACCAGGAAAGGCATGAGCTCAGTTTCTGTAAATACACTGCTGTGCATGGAAACGTCTGTTCTAACTCATTGCCAACTGCCCAAACATAATCAAAAATTTACAAACATGATTTGCACATGTCGAATGTGACCAAACATGTCCAGACAAACACAAACTGCCATGGAGCACCAAGTGAATGTTGGTGTTTTGTGAAAGAAAAGACTGATTTCCTAAAATTTCTAATAAAAAGATATATCTGGGTACATTTCAAAAGCTACCTCAGCAGTGCAATTATAGTCATGAATGTTCCACTGTACTGGATCCTTTTTGCAAATGTACCCCCTAACAGTCCATGTGCATGTGAGTGAAATTTCTATAGAGAAAAACAGAAAAATGTTTGGTAAACAAACATATTCCAAGGATCATTTACCTCAGCTAACATTAATATCCTAGCCCTGTACAGCTACAGCTATCTTTCATGTGCAAAGCAGCCAGTTTGTGAAGAGGTAGTAAACTGATAAGTGTAATAGGTGATGCTATAGGGTTTATTTCACGTAATTTTGGGAGTATATTTGTCTTGTATACAAAGTGTAGGCCTGCTGCCACTGCTGAAGAAATCCTAATGTTTGCGAAACACTACTGTATGTCTTATGATGTCTTTTGATAAACAAACTTTTTACTTGTTCTCTTTTTATTCACCTATTACTTATTATTTTCGTTTGTCAAATATTGAAGTGCAACTGGAAACAATACGATTTTTTAGTGTATTTAAATTGTAAATTTTTACCACTTTTTTTTAGTATCAAAAAATCAAGGAGCTTTCTGTATTTGCACTGTGGAACACCACCACAACTAAAACATGGTCATTTCCATTCTGTGGTGTTTGTAATGTATTTTTAGGTCCCACTTTATAATAAGTGTCCCTAAGTACTATGTAGTTACACAGTAACAATCCATGTAACTACAGTGTAACTACTGATGAAGTACACATTGTTACTGATCAACTACAGAGGTACTGTCTAGTATGCAATTAGGGCTGATTGAGTACACACACGGTGTTACACATGTGTAAGTACACTTGCTCTATCACTTGTGTAAGTACACTCCCCCTGGTAAACGTGTACTTAAACAAGTCAAAATTACCTTAATACACGTGTAATTACATAACCTGTCCCTCTGTAGTTAATCTGTAACAATGTGTACTTCATCAGTAGTTACACTGTAGTTACATGAATTGTTACTGTGTAACTACATAGTACTTACAGACACTAATTATAAAGTGGGACCAATTTTTATTTTATATATATTGTAGTATGTGTGCCTGTGTTCTGTTACACTGATTGTTCAGACGTTTGTATGCTGTGGTGGTATTATGCTCCATAACTTTGCTAATGAGCCATAGGATGTGTCTTTTTTGCTGCACAGTCTAGGGACTCACTTTGAAGTTGTGGGCATGAGGCAGAGATAATTAAGGGTTTACTTTGCACTGTTGGATGGCATCGTTTTAAAAATCAAACCCACAGTGCCTTGTCTTCTTCTAGCCTAAGATGCTAATTGGCTAGTACTCTCTTTATCGTGCTTCGTTTTTTTATTCTGTAGGAGTAGATGAAATGTTTTGCACTTACTCTCTTATTCTGCACATGTACTGCATTTAGCAGAGGGATGATGATGATTGTGATGAAGATGATTATGATGATGATGATGATGATGATGAATGTGATGGCAGTGTGTGGTGTACTGACATTAGTCTTTGACTGATCTGAGCGCTCTGTTATGTGTACTGCTTTGACCATAACGTCCCTCTTGTACTTTGCTTGCTCATTACGGCTCAGAATCTGCATTTCTGTGAAGCTCCTTTGGGACAGTGTGTGCAGTAAAAAGTGCTTTGTATACTGTGTTCAAAAGTCTTTGGACATCCCTTATAATGAGTGAATTAATATGACTTAACTTTCACAGAATGGCAAGTCTAGCATAGTAACTAAGGTTACATTGCTGAGCAAACTTAGCCTTAGCACTTGTGTGATTTACAAAAATAATTATTTTAACTATTATTCTCTGTAAAATAAAATCAAAGTTAGCTAGCTAGCTACTTAAGTAGCACTGCTGAGGTAAATTCATGATGAAAGTGTCACCTCTGATGTAAATTCATGATGAAAGTGGCAATGCTGAGATAAATTAATGATGAAAGTGGCATTTCTGAGGTAAATTTATGATGAAAGTGGCAATGCTGAGGTAAACTCATGATGGAAATGGCAAAGCTAAGGTAAATTCATGATTGTAGTGTCACTGCTGTGGTAAATTCATGATGCAAGTGGCAATGCTGAGGTAAATTCATGAAGAAAGTGGCAATGCTGAGGTAAATTTATGAGGAAAGTGTCACTTCTGAGGTAAATTCATGACAAAAGTGGCAATGCAGAGGTAAACTTATAATGAACGTGGCAATGCTGAGGTAAATTCATGATAAAATTGTCACTGCTGAGGTAAATTCTTAATGAAAGTGACAATGCTGAAGTAAATGTATGATGAAAGTGTCACTTCTGAGGTAAACTCATGATTGAAGTGGCAATGATGAGGTAAATTTATGATGAAAGTGGCAATACTGAGGTAAGTTTAAGACAAAAATAGCACTGCTTCTGTAGAATAGCATGACTGAAGTAAATTTACGATATGAATGGCACTATTAAGGTAAATGAATGACTTATTTTGTACTGCTAAGATACATTTACCATTAGAGTGGCATTCTGAAGTAGATGGCTAAATCTGTGATTAGAGCAGCACTGCTGAAATAAATACATGGTTAGAATAGCACTGCTGAGGTTAAGTATTTACTGAAGTGTTTGTGTAGTTTATTGTTGGTTTTAGTTTAAAAAGCAGGTAACATATATATTTATTTATTATTATTATTATTTTATTTTATTTTATTTTTTATTAAAATGAATGTCTTACCCTGGTGTTTTCATTGTTGTCCTGTATTTGGTAGTAATGACCAGTAGTAATGCAAATTTTTCTGTGTTTGTTTTGTGTTCTAAAGGTTTAACAATCCATTCAGCAGCCCATGCTTGGAGCGATCACGGCTATTAACAGATAGAGTAGAGGATGAGTATCAAATCCCTTCATCACACCCTGTATGTATCACACAGCCTCCCGTCTGCATCTCCGTACGCATTCCTAGCAGGTAGGTGAACACACACACACACATTTAGAATATATTATTATAGAATTAATAATGTGACCATGGTGATGGTATTTGTGTCTTACTTATGCTGAGTTTAACTCAACACATTGCTTCTTTGTTCTGAAGGGGTTTAGAGAACGGCTCGTCAGATCTGTCCTCGGAGGGGAAGAAGCCCAAAGTTCCTGAGCACAGTAAGCTTCACTGTTTCTGCTTTTCTGCAGCACTTCAGCTAAACCTCATCTGTCATATCCATCTCCTGCTTGGCTGCCTGTACGGAGCTGTGTGGGTATATCTGTGCACTGAGAGACTGCAGGATAAACCGGGGGTTGCTGGCTGGGTGGAATAAAGTGTCAGTTTGTTGGTTGATTAGGAGTGTGTGTGTATGGCATGCTGTTTTCCCTGGAGCACTGTGTGTCTGTGTGTGTGTGTGTGTTTGTGTGTGTGAGAGATTCTGAAGGAGGCGGGGTGTCTTGGTGACAGTTCAGTGTAACTCTGTGTGTTATATTCCTCAGGTGGGTTCGACTCTGGCTTGTCGCTTTCGGGTGTGGTGCACCAAACACAGTGTCCCCTCCACAACAACAGGACGCCATCAGACTACGACATTCTACTGCCCCCACAAGGTAGCCAGTGATATGGCCCTGCTGATTGGCTGCCATGTTCTGCTAGGTTTTTAATCTGGCAGTTGTTGTTTTATATATCAATATAATATCACATATTTTATTGTATATTTTGCGTGACAGTGATAAAGTGCAATCCTTAGATTTTAATTAAAGTGCAAGATTATTTCTAACTATAGTTCAGTGCTGTTTAAAAGAGATAGATCTTCAGTCTATGTTTGTTTGGACACCAGGTGGAAGTTCATTCCACCACCTTGGTACCAGATAGTTCTCGACGATATGAAGTTATTTCACAATTTATTTCTTGATTTTGGTCAATATGAGACAATTCTGATATTGATATCAACAGTATAAAAACAACACAAAAAATGTGATATCCCGATATTTAAAGACATTTAAAGATATTTAAATATTTAAAGATTCAGGATACACAGTATATATTATGTTTTGATCAATAATAGCGAATTCTGCTATTCTGTTATTCAAATGCTCTTTTGTATACAGTAGAGTGATGATTGTTAAAATGACCGTATAACAACATAGTGCTGCAATTATACTTCAAATTATTACAGATATGTTGTTGGAATTGAAATCTGGATATTTTTAATATCCTTAATCCATAAACATTAATATTTAAACAGTCAACATACCAGCTCATTCATATTAATGGGCTCATCTTGCTAGGTAAACACAATGAGTAATATCTAGGTGATTCCATGTTGTAATATTGTCCAATATCTCATTATTATGATTATTATTATGACAGGCCTTACTTCACTGCATACATTGCAGATTGCAGATTGAATTTTCGCACCAGGAGTAAAGGCATAAAGTTATCCAAAATCATTGAGTAAGACTGGTGGAGGAGAACACTCCAAGATGCATAAAAACTGGGTTATTCCAGGGTTATTCCACCAAATATAGATTTCTGAACTCTTAAAAAAAACTTTATGAATATGAACTTGTTTTCTTTGCATTATTTGAGGTCTGAAAGCTCTGCATCTTTTTTGTTATTTCAGTCATTTCTCATTTTCTGCAAATAAATGCTCTAAATGACAATATTTTATTTGGAATTTGGGAGAAATGTTGTCTGTAGTTTATAGAATTAAAAAACAATAAAGATCCTTTTAGTCAAACATAAACCTATAAACAGCAAAATCAGAGAAACTGATTCAGAAACTAAAGTGGTCTCTTCATTTTTTTTTTTTAATTGTCAGAGCTGTATATGAGAAGAAAAGTAGCAGGATCTTACTGATCACTTTGTTACACCACTGAGTGTCTGAGTGATGAGTCTTGTCTGATTGTGCGTGCCTTCATTAATATTTTGTTAGGCGATTTGCTAATCAAAGGCAAATTATTGTTCATCTCCACTCCTCATTAAATTTTGATACAAGGTTCCACATGCTGATTACTGGTTGTAATTTGAGCACAGTGACTCATTCATAGACAAATCGCGTACCTGAATACCTGATTCCTCAGGAAATCCCTCCATCATCCCTTCATAATCTAACAAGATTTATTCCATTAAAGTTGTGTTGCATGTAAACAGTGTTTAATTACTAACGATATGTACTAGTTAAAGTGTGTGATTTTATATTATCCATGCTCTGTCTATTGATACGCTGTGAGGATGTTTCAGCTTTGATGTTTTATCTCCATCTAGTGGAGAGAGGTGAGAAGTGCAGTTCTTTATTTCACTTTTTATTTCACACTTGTTTCTTTTCCAGCCCCTTCAGCAGAGGATCTTTTCAACGCGCTCCCTCCATCACAGCCTCCGCCTCCTCCACCCGTCAGACACAGCTTTCCAGATGTCTCCTTATCTCCGTCCTGCTCCAGAGCTGCTCGGCCCGTATCTGGACACGACCACTTCCTCCTCAATCCAGGCGAGTCTGCTCCACTAGTGTGTCACTTGAGTTACTGATGTGTGCCACACCATCAAATGCGTTTTATATCAGAGCCGATGAGTAGAGTGTGGGTGTTTTATCATATTTTTTTTTAAATGTTGGTTAGAAGTTGGAAGTTGGTAGGATACAAAATCAAAGGGATGATTCAGCAAAAGTATTCATCCCCTCTGAGTCAATACATTTCGGAACCACCTTTTGCTGCAATGACAGCTGCAAGTCTTTTAGGTTATGTCTCTATCTAGTGATTTAAATTTTTGCCCATTCTTTTTTGCAAAACAGCTCAAGCTCAGTCAGATTAGATGGAGAGCGTTTGTGAACAGCAGGGTCCAAATCATGCAACAAGTTCTTGAGTGGGTTTAGGTCTGGACTTTGACTGATCCATTCTAACACATGAATATGTGTTAGCCCACTGTAGGCTTAATGTTTAGGGTTGTTGTCCTGCTAGAAGGTGAACCTCTGCCTCAGTCTCAAGTTTTTTTCAGACTCCAACAGGTTTTCTTCCAGGATTGCCCTGTATTTATCTTCATCTATCTTCCCAATAACTCTGATCAACTTCCCTGTCCCTTCTGAAGAGAAGCAGCCCCAGAGCATGATGCTGCCACCACCTTGTTTGACAGTGGGGATGGTGTGTTCAGAGTGATATGCAGTGTTATTTCTCTGTCACACACAGCGTTTTGCATTTTGGCCAAAATGTTACATTTTTTTCTTATCTGACCCAAAGCACCTTGTTCCGCATGTTAGCCGTGTCCCCAACATGGCTTCTGGAAAACTGCAAAAAGCAGTCCACAGCTAATAGTTGTTCTGTGGACAGATTCCCCCACCTGAGCTGTGAATCTCTGCATTTCATCCAGTGTCACCATGGCCCTTTTGGCTACACCTCTGATCAATGCTCTCCTTGTTCGGCCTGTAAGTTTAGGTGGACGCTTTGTCTTGGTAGGTTTACAGTTATGCCATACTATTTCCAGATAATAGATTGAACAGTGCTCTGTGAGATATTTAAAGCTTGGAATTTTTTTATAGTCTAAGCCTGCTTTAAACTTCTCCACAACCTTATTCCTGACCTGTCTGGTGTGTTCTTTGGACTTCATGATGCTGTTAATTCTCCAATATTCTCTTAACCAACCTCTAAAGGCGGCCCAGCGCGGCTGTATTTGTACTGGGATAAGATTACACATAGGTGGACACTTTGTAGTCCTTTGCAGTCATCAGGCAACTTCTGAATGCAATTGGTTGCATTCAGAAAAAAAGGTGGCTGAATACTTTTGCACACCACACTTTTAATTTTTTTTATTTGTAAAAAATGTTTTGAATAATGCATAATTTTCTTTCCACTTTACAATTGTATACCACTTTGTGTTGGTCTTTCACATTAAATTCCAAAGAAATATATTTGTGTATGGTTGTAATGTGATAAAATATTGAAAAGTTCAAGGGGTATGAATACTTTACAAGCCGTGATAGGTGGATGGATGGATGGATGGATGGGTGGATGGGTGGATGGGTGGATGGATGGATTGATGAATAAATGAATGGATAATCTTGACAAGTCTTTAATGATCCAGCATGTCAAAAATAATAAAAGACTGATAATAATATCTGCTTCTGGTATGCTACTGTGATGTGATTATTGCACTTGTGCACATTGCAATGGTGTTGCTAAAAAACAATGCACTGTGCATCCCTAGCTTTGTCAATGTTTCTTACTTTGTGTCTCTGTGTGTGCATGTGTTTACTGTGCAGATGCTTTCCTGGATGCTCTGAGTAACTCCGTCCCTCTGCCTCCGGTTCGAAGACAGACAGGGGAGAACATGAAGTCACCAGTCAGAATATCACAAGAATATGACCAGCTGCCTCCTACATCAGGTATAATTATAGTAATGTATTTCTAATATACCAGTGATGGGCTGTTACATTATATTGTATTGTAGGGCTGTCCCTAACGATTATTTTTTAAACGATTATTCTAACGATTATTTTTTTCGATTAGTCGACTAATCTATTCATTGAGAAACATATTTAAATAATTATTTTACGTTTTAAAGCAAACGATAAATTACTATATTTATATATAATAACAACAACAACAACAACACAAGCCTACTAAACCAAACCCCACACTTATAATCACTTACATGTACAGCACGTTGTTTAGATCTATAACGCTAAAAATGGATAAGCTCCCATACACCACAACCGTGTGTTGCACTGTTTTCTGTGACCGCTAGATTTTGTGACCACTGGCAAGTAGTTCTCAGCAGACCGGTGCACTGGCCGATTCGAAACGTGTTCGTTTCTAATGTTTACCCCGACTGGCCAAAACGGTTCAGTTTAGGGCTGAGGGTAAGGTGTAGGTATAGAAAGCTTCCGTTTTGCCAATGAACGCTCATAACCGTGAGCACTCGTCACAAAATTCCGACGGTGACAGAAAACGGTGTGACACCGCAGCGCCGACGGCGCTAGCTAAAATAACTTAAGGCAGCTAGAGCTTAGCTAAACACCTGAACTTATGAATAATGCTACTGTTTCTGGAAACTGCGAAATGCCATGCACAAATATAAACCAAAAATGTATAATTTCTGCCTGTGGCAGGTTTAAAACCTTTGGTAGACAGCCTTAAGTCTTTTTAAGGACACCCGCGGAGACCCTGATGTAAACGGTAACTTACTGTGTGACCCTGTTGACATAGTGCTCCTGGATGTTTGCGCTTCAAGTGCTCCTTTTGCACGTATGGCAGAGGACCACATTGTTGCCCTTTTGCGTGAAATGCTCCCAAACTTTAGATGCCCGCTGGCGTTTTTTTGTAGCTGGAGATTGCTCTCCGGAGTCCAAGCTCTAGAGCTTAGATTCTCTGCCCGAACCCGACATGACCCGAGGCCCGCCCGTAAATCCGACCCGGGCTCCAGAAAATAGTCCGAGATGTAGGCGTCTGTTTTTTAATTATATTTTTATTTAAAAAAAAATAACGAAAACTGAAAGTGAAACTAAACTAATTTATTTATAAGCGCTGTTTTCACTACCGCAGTTCTACAGCGGGGGTGTTGTGCCGATTCTGTCCGCGAAGCGGGAGTCAGATTCAGCAGAGAGTCGGATTCGGCACAAACGCGGCGGCACCTCGCGGTCCGCGGTGTCAGTTGTAAGCGCTCGCGCTAGCCGCAAAATACGGCAGAAAACACTGAGGGAGCTGCAGAATTATGAATGGGACTAGAATATGAGCACGAGGAGATCAAAGAGAACCTTCACCTGTGAGTAGCTCTCACCAGAACACACAAATCTCTCTCTCTCTCTCTCTCTGTGTCTCTCTCTCTCTCTCTCTCTCTCTCTCTCTCTCTCTCTCTCTCTCTCTGTGTCTCTCGCACGTGAACTCCTCCGCGTTTGACTTGCAGAACTGTGTTTAGCTGTTCTTAAAAATCATTTTAATTAAATAATAGTTCTATGCTTCTATGTTACCGTGTTAATTAACATAATTCTGATCATATTTCGCTCATTAAAACAGCCCGAAAACAGCCAGTTGGAATTTTTGGGCCCGATCTAACCTCTAATGCTCTCCACAGGCGCCGCCATGTTTACGACGCGCCGATGCACGTTATGCAAATCGATGTATTTTTGTAATCGATTACGTCGATTATGTCGACGCGTCGCCCCAGCCCTAATTGAGTATAATATCTATATATTGTGAACTGAACCGCTCTGAAGTGCTGTCATTGTACCTGTGAAGTCACTGCACCCTGCTGCGTTTTTTTATATTAGTTAAGCCATTAGTAGGAGATAAGTGCAGCCGTCATGAATTATTGACAGTGAGGCGGTAATGCTCTTAGTGCCTCTGAGGATTGGAGATGAATTAGAGCTGATTGGTCTCGTTGGTTCTTTATGATCTGTCTAATGGAGCGTAATGTCCTTTCCCGTCCTCCAGTGTCCGGGGATTGCCTGCAGGCACCCGCGCGGCCGCCAAAGCCCTTCCCCAGGAAGACCCCTCCAGACGTCCAGCACAGGAGGCCGCCCGAATCCTCCCAGGAAAACGTGGACGCCAAGATCGCCAAGCTGATGGGCGAGGGCTATTCGTTCGACGACGTGAAGAGGGCGCTGATGATCGCCCAAAACAAGGTGGACGTGGCGAGGAACATTTTGCGGGAGTTCGCCCTGGTGGCCCCGAGACTCAACCTGTAGCCAAACGCCCAACATCTCTCTCTTTTCTCTCTCTGTCTATCTGTCTCTCTCTCTCTCTCTGAATGACTGTCTGATTCTGTCCTGAGAACTGGGGCTGCAGACGGTCAGCTTACAGGGCCATTCCAGTACCTGACCTGGATCAGAACGAGATCTGGGACTTGGGACTTGCTCTCTGCGAGACTGGACGCAGGTCCAAGGAAGAGTCGTCAATGTTTCTAAACACAAAAACCTGTGTGGGGGGGAGGGGGGGAGAAAATAGCCTTGTGTTTACAGTTATGTGCCGCGTGGTGGCTTACTGCTGCTGCTGTCTGCTGGGTCCTTGTCCATTCGCTTTCAACTCATCCAGTTCACAGATCTCCAAAAGCATTGGTTTATGGCTCTGCTCCTGCATTATCCCTGGATAGTTCAGTTTAGGAATGTTAAGCGGAGTTGTTAGGGGGTCGCTGTTTCACGGTTGTCATGTCATTTGATTGGATTGAATGGTTCCAGCACACTGGAGCAGGGTAGGAACCTGGATTTCAGCAAAGTTAGCAAATTTCCCTGCTCTAATACATCTGCCAAACCTGGCAGTTAAAGGATAGAAGTTCCACAGCCCTGCGCTAGAGCATCTTATCATTTTCTTTGTTTTTAATTTCTTTTTCCAAGTATGGTCCGAGATCAGAACTGTCCATCAGTTTGATTGGAATATGAAAGGAGAACTCCGGTGTAAAATTGACTTTTGGTGGTGTTGTAAAACATGAATTCTTGAATAGCCCATCTCTCCCGTTCTCCCGCAGCTTTCCGAGATCTAGTAATTGTGTGCAGTTTCTCCAAACATGCTTTAGAATAGATGATATGGGGAATATTTTTCTCCTGCAGATAAATCGCTTTTTACACCACTGTCCAGTCAGTCTCAAAGCAGCTCCACACCTCGTTGGTAAAATCCAGAGAGCATTTAACATTTAAAATGAGGCATTAAGAACTTTAAAAGAGATCTAATCTCTGTGCGCCACCATCACTGTACTGATCATGAATTTACTTTAAGATGGCGAAACTGCACAAAATTACTGGATGTAGGAAAACTGCAGGAGAGCTTCTTTTGTTATTTGTTGAGCTTTGCCTGAGCTTCTAAAGTTTTACCACACAGTCACGTAACTTAAGTGTACACAATTTTGCCATAAAATCCACAATGAAGTTATTCACAGATTATTATTATTTTTTTTTTTTACTGGAAGTCTCACTGGGAAAGATTAAATTTACCAGAATGTGAGTGCAGTGTTATATTAAGGTTTACTTTAGCTTCAATCTGCAAGTGAGCACACAGCAAGGTGTTGTGTACTTTAAATTACATACACTTGTCCACAAATGTTATGTATAATAATAATAGAAAAATAATAGTTAGCAGGTACAATAAATGACAATTTAACATTTACACTGCTATGTTTTGAGCTACACAAACTTAAGTAGTGTAATGCATGTGTAATGTAAAAAGCCAGTTGTAGAAATTGTGAGCTGTTTTAATCCATCCCATTCCTGCAGATTTTACAGTGGGGCTGAAATAGCATTTAAAATATACGGCCCTGGAAAAAATAATAGGACACTTCAGTTTCTGAATCAGTTTATCTGATTTTGCTATTTATAGGTATATGTTTGAATAAAATGAACACTGTTGTTTTATTCTATAAACTACAGACAACATTTCTCCCAAATTCCAAATAGAAATATTGTCATTTAGAGCATTTATTTGCAGAAAATGAGAAATGGCTGAAAAATAACAAAAAAAGATGCAGAGCTTTCAGACATCAAATAATGCAAAGAAAACAAGTTCATATTCATAAAGTTTTAAGAGTTCAGAAATCAATATTTGGTGGAATAACCCTGTTTTTAATCACAGTTTTCATGCATCTTAGCATGTTCTCCTCCACCAGTTTTACACACTGCTTTTGGATAACTTTATGCCACTCCTGGTGCAAAAATTCAAGTAGTTCAGCTTGGTTTGATGGTTTGTGATCATCCATCTTCCTCTTGATTATATTCCAGAGGTTCTCATCATTTTAAGAGTTCTTTTATTTTTTTCCAGAGCTGTATGTATAATATGAGCATTTTATGGACGAGGATTATCCTGTTGGAATAGTGCACCAGAGTGCATTTAGGAAAACGAAGGGCCGCTGGTTAGTTGACCAAGTACCTGTTATGAAATGTTATGAAATGTTTTTTTTTCCCCTTCATTTATATCAGGCATATCCAGCAGATGCCTCAAAGTCATGAATTGTCATCACTTTATAAAAAAGTGCTAAAAACTATAATAATAAAACAGTTTGAATACTATTAAGTAAATTCTGGAAAGGTTTGTTTTCACCACCTGTTTGCATAGTCTTGCATAGTCTAGTGAATTAATGCCGTGAAACAGTGATTGTCAAACCTTAGCGACCCTACTGTCACACTCAGGCCCTGAAGAACCACAGAGTTAATTGCTTTCTAACACTTTTGAATTCACCTCGTGAAGTTCTTGCCAATTAGCCATGGAATTGATTGGGCAGTGTTAAATGAGGTAAAATGCTAAACTCTGCAGTGTTGTACCCCTCCAGGACTGGAGTCTGACACCTCTGGTGTCACAGCTCTGTGGTCATCAGTTCTGCTGCTGGAGGGCTGGAGTCTGGCTGGCACACTTCGCTAATTTCCCTGTTCTAACACATTGCCTAAACCTGGGTAATTACCTGCTGAGTGGGATCAAGTGTGTTTGAGCAGAGCTGTGCTGGTCTCGGGGCCTTTAGGAGCAGAGCGGAGGACCAGTGCTGGTCTTGGGAACTCCTGAAACAGAGCAGAGCAGAGCGGGGGACCAATGCTTGAGTTAGAATTGTCTGAATTGAAACGGAAATGGAATCGAACCCCACCCTGACTGTTGGTGTGGCCAGTGTGTTGTAGGCTGCTGTTGCCTCTCCTGCCACCTCTGCTGTTGCTGCTGCAAGCCTTATCCTACACACACACACACACACACACACACACATACACACACACAGACGTATACACTCATTGTCAAAAAAAAAAAATGGTTGCAAAAAGTTTTTTTTTTTTTTTTTTCTCAATACATGATTAAAATTTGGGCAACACTTGTGTAACACAACATTACCAGAGTCTCAGCATGGAGTTGTAGAGGTTCCTAATGTTGTCCTGTGATAATCCAACCTGTGCTGCTCAAATATTTACAGAATTCCTGCAGATATTGCAGTATTTTCTTATATATCTATAAATGTATTTCAAAGTTTTCTCATTTTCTCCAAATTTAGCTTGCCCAATTGTCCCACCCATTCAACTGCTATTCAGCCGTAAATCCCCATCACTAGCGATGCCTCAATACAAGGAGGGTAAAGACTAGCACATGCCTCCTCTTTTCAAACTGCTGCTGATGCAGCATTGCCAAGTAGCATTACAGTGCACTCGGAGAAAACCGCAGCGACTCGGTTCCGATACATCAGCTCACAGACGTCTTGTGCTGATCAACATCACCCTTTGGAGTGATGAGAGGAAAGAGAGCACCATTCACCCACCCAGAGAGAGCAAGGCCAATTGTGCTCTCTCGGGTCTCCCGCAGCTGATGGCTAGCTGCATGACCAGGATTCAAACCAGTGATCTCCGAATCATAGTGGCAGTGCTTTAAACCGCTGGACCACTCTGTGCCAGACTAAAAAAGCAAACCGTTGATTTTGACCTTTTATATGAGTCATTCTGTGACAGTTTGGCACGACTACCCACTAAGTTTAATTCCTGTTGGTTGATTCCTTCTGAGTGCAAATATTTTTTTTTTTGATAATGAGTGACACACACACACACAGACACACACACATACATACACTTTTATATAGTTTTACAGTTCCATTTGAGTCTTGATCTTGTGTTTTATTTTCTGGGGATCATACAAGTCTTAAATCAGACACAACTGTATTTTTTTATTTTATTTTTCCAGATTTTGTTTTTTTTCTTTTACCACCACTCCTTCCCTCTCTTCAAAGTGACATTCTGTGAAAAGACAAACTCTACCAGCCTGCAGAGTAGAGTGCTTTTCTTTCTCTTTTTTTTATACAGTTGCCTGTTTCACCTCTCGTTCCACAGCTTCAAAGGAGATCAGTGTATTTTTGTGGTGCTGTAATCAGGCTCTGTCCACTCTGTAAAAAAGAGTCAAAATAAGAGGTAATGGACTACAGCCCACGCTCCAAAACCAGATTCCGTAATCACACAGCTCAACTCAAAATCTCTCTCTATCTCTGTCATAAAGAAAGAGAAAGCCTCCTGCTGAGATCTTTTCAATTTCTATTACGTTTGATCATTTATAACACACGCAGCTCATATCGTACCGTACAGTGTTCACGCAGTCTTCTCTACAGGCCACGTTTCTCCCAGTGCTCCTCATTTCTGGTCCCTGCCGGCTTTATTCAGCACTCAGCAGTCAACGGCATGGTATTCGTGTGGTGTCATATACCCACATCAGACTTTATTATTTATTAATATTATATTTTTGTAGTTCTTCTTTATAAAAAGCTTGAATGCTTCAGGAATGTTTTTCCTGTCGTTGGTTTCTCTCTTACCCACAGAAAAGCTTAGAGAAAGATTACTGCAGTCTAGTGTGGCCGTAAGGTGGTCCAGCAAGAACGCCAGGTGTCAGCTAGTAGGGGCTTCTCTGCTTTTCCACACCAAGGAGCTGCTAAAACATCAGTAACATCATCATCAGTGCCAAAAACCTCTTAACGACTATCTAAAAGTAATGTAAATGATTGAAATTAACATATTTACATCCTTATCAGACACTCCAGTGTTTAACCTAATCTCTGTCTGCTGCAACTGTAGGTTATGACTTATTACACACAATATTATACAGCAATAATGTGCAAAATAATGTTCAATAAAGTTTAACTATCCTAAATTCAGTCGAACATTTCTGTTTAAAAAATTGAATTTAAAATTAATTTTGTAATTATACAAAAGACTGGAATGTATTTTTAGTATTTTGTATAGTTAAAAAAAACTCAATATAAAATGAATATATATATTAATCTTACAAAATAAAGTTCCCCCTCAATTTTATAATTTAGTGGCATCAGTATGTATTCCTCAGTATTAAATCTATATTGTTAAATGGCTTCAGTGTGTTCTCTTGTTGCCTCTATATAATATCTTGTGGCCTTAATATATTATGTGGAGGTCCAATATTTTCTTTTGTGGGCATTATATATTGTTTTCTGGCCTCATTAAATTATATGGTGCCTCACTGTACTATTGTGTGGCCACAATTTTGTATTTTGGCTACAATATATTATCTTACAGGCCTCAGTATATTATTGTGTGGCCACAATTTATTATTTTGGCTGTAATATATTTTATTGTGGCCTCAGTATATTATCGTGTGACCTCGTTATAATGTTTAGTGGCATAAAGAATTATCCTGTGGCCTCAATAGATTATCTTGTGACCTCTATATATTATCCTGTGGTCTCAATAGATTATCTTGTGGTCTCTATATATTATTGTGTGGCCACAGTTTATTAATTTGGCATCAGTATATTATTGCGTGGCCTCAACATAATATTTTGTGTCCTTGCTATATTACATTATGACAAATATATTATTTGTGGCCTCAATATTTTATTTTCAGCTTCAAAATATGAGCGTGTTGCTTCTACATATTAATGTGTGACTTCAATATAATATATTGTGCCCTTGATTTATTAGATTGTGCCCTCAATGTATTATTTTGTGGCTTCAGTAGATTAACTTTCTGCCTCAGTGTATTGTTGTATGGACTTCATAAATTATTTGTTGGCGTAATTAATTAATTACATTGCCCTGTTGCATTAATATGTTATTTCCTGGCCTGAATGTACTAGAGCATCTCCAAAAATTAGAATATCATTGAAAAGTTACTTTATTTCAGTAATTCAGTTCAAAATGTGAAACTCGTATATTTTATATAGATGTATTAAACACAGAGTGATCTATTTTAAGCGTTTATTTTTTATTATTGATGATTATGGCTTACTGCCAATGAAAACCCAAAACTCAGTGTCTCAAAAAATTCGAATATTATATAAGACCAATTGGTATTTTTGGCAGTGTGCCAAGTCCTGCTGCACTGACTTTAGACTTGATGATAAAACAGTGGATCAACACGTACACTGCTGAAAGTACTAATTGGTCTCATATCATATTCTAATTTTCTGAGACATTGATTTAATTATTTTTTTTATTGGCTGTAGCCATAAACATCAACAATAATTTAAATAAATGCTTACAATAGATCACTCTGTATGTAATACATCTATATATAATATGAGTTTCACATTTTGAATTGAATTACTGAAATAAAGTAACTTTTCAATGATATTCAAATGTTTGAGATGCAGTATTATTATCTATTATTATCTTTTGGCTTCAACCTAGTTGAATCAGTTATACTCTACAGATGTAGCATATAGAGATCGGGTTGAAATCACTGGAGTATTCCTTATAATAACTCTCTAAAAATGCTGTTTCTCAGAGAAGAGTCAGTGCAGAGACTCTTTATTAGGTTTCTTTGAATTCATTAGACCTTCAGCTCTGTAAACACTCTGGTCTCCAACATGCAGCGAAAATTCAATTCAGTCCTGACTTTTCTCTCCAGTTGCCAAATGAAAGGTTTCTGAATGTCTGAATGTCTTTTATTCACGTTCACAGATTAGTTATCCAGAGGATGGTAATTAGTAATTAGGCAAGTCTTGGGTTTTTGGCTTTGCTCTCTGATATTCAGCATTTTAAGATTTCCTGCCTGAGGCTGTATAATGAGGAGAGAGCAGCCATCAGTGGACAGCAAATTAAGCAGGACACTCCAAATTAAGGCCCTCCTCCTCCTCCTGCTCCTCATTCCGATGTTTTCACCTGCAGGTCCGGATCAAGCGGACTTTATTCCTCCGTCAGAGCGACCGTGAGCTTCTTCTTTAACGGTCAGAGCAGATCAAATAGCTACTATATTCAGGTTTATATTCATGTAGACGGGAACATGTTGGATGATTAAAAAAGTGACTGAATGCTGTCTGTTCCACACAGTGAGAGAAAGATACAGAACTAGAGAAAGAGAGAGAGAGAGGGATGAGTAAGAAGAGGCTGTAGAGCAGGAGTGTCCAAACTATTGATAGTGAGCATTTCTAGCGCAGAAAAACGGGCCAAAGAGTCTAAAAGCGGAGAGAGTGCGCATTTCTAGCGCAGAAAAACGGGCCAAAGAGTCTAAAAGCGGAGAGAGTGCGCATTTCTAGCGCAGAAAAACGGGCCAAAGAGTCTAAAAGCGGAGAGAGTGCGCATTTCTAGCGCAGAAAAACGGGCCAAAGAGTCTAAAAGCGGAGAGAGTGCGCATTTCTAGCGCAGAAAAACGGGCCAAAGAGTCTAAAAGCGGAGAGAGTGCGCATTTCTAGCGCAGAAAAACAGGGCAAAGAGTCTAAAAGCGGAGAGAGTGCGCATTTCTAGCGCAGAAAAACGGGGCAAAGAGTCTAAAAGCGGAGAGAGTGTGCATTTCTAGCGCAGAAAAACGGGGCCAAAGAGTCTAAAAGTTGCCGTAATTAAGGAGTTTAATATTAAGAGACATCATGAAATGAAACATCAATTTGAAAAATCTTAAAACACTGTCAAAGATAAAGAGAGTAAGGCAAGTAAAATGATGTGTAAATGAAATAATCAGGAAAAAAGTATTATTTAAAGTGGTATATTTCATTGTTTGTTAGTGTCGCCTGTGACTTCAAATATATTTCTCCTTCTGGCCCCCAACAAAAAAAGTTTGGACACCCCTGCTGTAGAGGCTACAGAGAGTGACACTCCACTTCTTCATCCGCTGACTCTCTGACTCTCTTTTCGAGATCTTGTAAGTGATATATATATATATATATATATATATAATAGCAGATAAGATCTTTGATCTTCCTGATCCTGTGTGATCTTCCCGCAGTTTCAGATCTGGCTTGGATCATACGCTCTCAGATCTCCCTCTCGAAGCTTTGTTTTGCACCGGTCATTCTCTCCTGATCTCAGTTTCAACTCCCAATTCAAGTCTCCAGCAGAGCGGACAGACGCGTCCGTCTGTCTGAAAACAGCCCATCAGAAAGAAAAGTGGCCTTCGATGGGTGTGAAGAGGGTGGGATGATTTCTGTTTTTTTATTTTTTATCCTTTTTTGTTTTTGTTTATCCTCTTCTTATTTTTTTAAAAAGCGATTTTGTTCATTCTTAGTGGAAATGCCTTGTGGATCATGCAATGTGTGCAATTAATTTATACTTTGTTTAAAGAAAAAAAATCCTGAGATTATTTTCTTTGTTCAGTAATGATGGTAACTTGTGATCTGTTCTTGTGAAAATGTTTTATAAAAGCCAGTATTAACAGCGCTGTCTGCTCTGCCCTGTGTTCTTTTGTTTCTCCTCAGGCCGGATTCCCAGAGCCGGATTAGTCTAAGCCTAGATTACACAGGATTTTATAAACGTGAAGCACCTCTGGCTCTTCAGTGTAGACCAAGACTAGGCTTACTCAGTGTCCAGAGCCGGTTCTGGATATAAGAGGTATAAACACTGGCTTAACCATCGCAAGTCTTGAGCACAGTTAACAATTTCATCAGTCATGATGCTGGCAAGAAGGTATTTATGACATCACTGAGTGAGAACTGTTAAAAAAAAAGAAAAAAAAAATGATCTTGTGGTGTCAATTATTTTGTCTCCTCAATATGTTATATTGTGGCCTCAATATTACAGCTCTGGAAAAAGTAAGAGACCACTTTAGTTTCTGAATCAGTCTCTCTGATTTTACTTTATATATTTATAGGTTTATGTTTGAGTAAAATGAACATTGTTGTTTTATTCTATAAACTACAGACAACATTTCTCCCAAATTCCAAATAAAAAAATTTGACAATAATTTAGAGCATTTAGTTACAGAAAATGAGAAATGACTGAAATAACAAAAAAGATGCAGAGCTTTCAGACCTCAAATCAATATTTTAGACCTTCAGAAATCAATATTTGGTGGAATAACCCTGGTTTAATCACAGTTTTCATGCATCTTGGCATCATGTTCTCCTGCACCAGTCTTACACACTGCTTTTGGATAACTTTATGCTGCTTTACTCCTGGTGCAAAAATTCAAGCAGTTCAGTTTGGTTTGATGGTTTATGATCATCCATCTTCCTCTTTATTATATTCCAGAGGTTTTCACTTTGGTAAAATCAATTAAACTAATCATTTTTAAATGTTCTCTTTTTTTCCAGAGCTGTATATTGTAGCTGCACGATATTATATTATGTTATGTTGATGCCTCAATTCAATACATTATGATCTCACAATCTTATCTTGTGGCCTTAATATATTATAGACTAGATTAAATCCATGTCTAGGGTCAGTTCTTGCTACAAGTGGTATAAGCAGTCCATGAAGTCCCACAAGTCAAAGGAAAGTATTAATATCACTGAGGGGAAAAAAGCAAAAAAGAAAGGGGAACACATTTTTCTCACACAAAACATATTTTTTCTCATTTATACACAACTTTTCAGGCAATGCCCTAAAATCATTTAAGATTTACAATGGTCCTATTTGTCCATAAATTTGGATATAAAATAAATTATAAATTGAGTTGTTTTAAAAAATGGAAATAATTGTGAGTTACGTACTATATGGATTAAATCACAACTAATCAACTCATGGATATATTTTGATTGGTTATAATTATGTAGATGTGTCATAGTGCTACACATTTTCTAATTTTGCTTCTTTTCTAAACAGTTTAAAAGTTTGAGCATTCATATTTTTTACAAGATTTAACTGCACATATCTGATATAAAATAAAATGTCAGTTGTTCTTCCAGCACCAGCTGACTAAAGACAATTTACTCTGCATGTGTGGAAAAACATAAGAAATCAATTGAAACAATTCTGCTGTTTGAACGTCTGGATACAAAATGGAAAAGTCAGTAAGATATTAGAATTATTAGAATATTATATTAGAATATTGGAATTATTTAACTTTTCATAACACTATAAAATATATTTCCCCTGAATTCCAGTTCAGATCTGCTCTGTGGTTTTCAGTGTTAGTGATGTTAAAAGCCTTTACACAGCTTCCCCATGAGGTGCGTTAGTTTTAAACATTCTACAGATATTCAAGTTCTGTCAAAGTGGTATGGTAGATTTAACAGCGGTCTGCAGCAATGTGTGAGCTCAGCATCTACTGTTTCAAAAAGGAACTGCAGGGTCCTGTTGCTTCATGCAATGCTGCCTCAAATCTTAAAATATGAATCTCTAATATAAATTGGTTTCATTGCTTTTACTTGGAAAGCTTATGTTTAACTGTATTACCCTCTTTTCGGACTACAAGGCGCACTTAAAATACTTTTATTTTTCCAAAAATTGACAGTGCGACTTATGTATGAATTTTACTAGTCATGTATTAAGGCACTCTGCTGAAGTACAGTGTTATTAAGGGTCAGTTTTCGGTGCAGTTTGTCCAGCACTGAGCTGGACAGTATTAGCATTATCATGTTAAAACAAGCTACGTGGGACAAACCGCTAACTGATAGCGCCTTGGGTTACCAGAACACTCAGACATTCATGTCCTGCTAGGGCTGCCATGTGTAGCTAATGCTAATGCTGCTGCACCCAGCCTTACTTTACTGGAAACTCACCCTTAGACAAAATAGTGGAAATCTAACTTACTGTAAATCAACAGACATGCATTACACACCAAAATAAACAGTTTTCAGGAGAGAAATCTGTGTGAATTAACATAGTCTAGTGTGCCTTATGTAAGAAAATAGACGTTCAAAAAACGGTTACATCTATCTCTGCCATATGGAGGCTGTACTTCAACTGGGCTAGCTCTCATTGTGAGTTTATTCACGTTTCAAAATACTGCTGCTATACCCACCAATAATTAGATTAAATTAATATAAAATTGAATTTTGTGGCCTATACACACAATGTAATAATAAAATCTAAAGAAATATGTGTGGAAATATAGTGAAAAATGCACAGATGAGTTCACAAAGTTTTTTTTCCCTTTTTTTTTTTCTTCAAATGAGCAGACTATTGAGCAAATCTATTTTTTTTTAACTTGAAGATCAAGATGCAAAAACACCAACACACATCATTTCTTCAAAATGTACACTTTATTCTCAACAAAAGTACAAAACCAAAAGTCTATTTACAAACACTTTTATGGCCTTCTTTTCGTTCACCCTCTTTGGTTTCACTGCTGCCCTGATGGTTTGGAAACAAACATATGCATATGAGGGGAAAAACAAATAATCCAATTACATGTAAAAATAAAAAAACTCAAATGTTCAGTACCTAAAGGGCATGGCGTTTAAAGGGACGCAGGGAGACAAAAACTAAACGACAAAAAAAAAATATTTCAACCATCTTGTGAACATTTCACCGAGCCATCCAGCAGTGGTGGAAGTAGTACATTTTGAAGGTATAAATAAAGGGGAGAGCATTTTCAATATACCTGAATCTAACGCCCAGGCAGAAGTGTAGCTAACCTCACATTCTCACACAATATAAATAGCCAAACAAGAGCTAGACATGAAAAAAAACCCACATATTTACAACAAACCCCTTTAGACCACAGTGAGCGGAACAAATGCCCCAAAACCCTCACAAGCCAAGAACCACAGTGTGGGACACTAACTAACTCAAGCGAATCACACAGGAGAAACCAAAACCATAACCTGAACCAAAGTGAAACATGGATTAGTGTGAACAGATGTGCAGATATGAGTGTGAATGAAAAGAGTACACTATATTATACTGTGTAGGTGACGAGCTGCAGTAATTACTGCGTTCCATTTACATCGGATGTTGGATGGCAAACAGTTTGCTAAAAAATGTAGAGTTTACCAGAACTGGTTTGATAATCCTTTACTGGTATGTTATTGCAAATCTATGCAAAATTTGACCTGTTTTTTTATTTTTCCAGCTCATGACTGTTGGCACTAGTCATTGATATCATTGCTTTTAGCAGTATTTTGCAAATCTAAACACTGTGAAAACAGGTCCACAGATAGAATTTTTTCAGAACTGATTTAATGAAACACAAGTAGATGAGAGTGCTACTAAACTGTGTGAAAATACTGCTTTTACTATGGGTGATGTGGGGCAGAACCACCTTGGATTCCCAACTCCCAACCTTGCAAAAGGCTTTTCTTACTTTAAACTTGGAAATTCCGATATCCAAGTTCAAATGGAACGCAGCAAAATAAACTGACAAATTCGGGCAAGACTCTAGACACACAAGCTTTCATCATAGACAACGTTGGAAACCACATCCTAACATGTCAACATCAACACATATGTAGACACTCCTCTCTGGAGGAGATAAAACTATCTATGTATTTCTTTCTTTCAGCAAAAATAAATATACTTGTCAAGGCCTTTGTAGAAGTTCAAGTTGAAGAGGTGTTATTGATGTTTTAACCATATACAAGTTGTATGGAGATACAAAGTATTAAAGAGGCGAGAGCTGAAAGCCTTAAAGCCAAACTCTACATTTATCAGAAGATTTCTGTCCCCAGCTTAACACATAGTCCAAAACTCTGGGTAATGATGGAAAAAATGAGATTGCAGATGCATTCAGGAATGAGTTTTCCCTATCTGGTGGCTGGGCGGTGTCTCTTTGTGCCACAGGATGAGGACTTTGAGGTGTTACAGGATAAAGAAGCCCCCTGGCTGCCTCCTGCCGAAACCTGGAGTAGAGCCACTGCTCTTTCATATTGGGAACAGGCAGCTGAGTTGGTACAGGCTTCAGATAAGGATGCCTAAGGTTGCCTCCTGTTGGAGGAATCACCTCCATGGGGGGGGGGGGGGGGGGGCGCGACTAGGAGTCTTCTTTAGTAGAAGCCTTGGAGAAGAGCCACTGCTCCTTCAAATTGAGAAGAGGCAGCTGAGCAGGAAACTCTAAATAGGTCACTCTTTGCCAGAGAATAAGGAGTTTGGAGTAGAGCCACTGTTCCTTTATATTGGCAAGTGGCAGCTTAGGTGGTACTGGCTTCCGATAAGGATGCCTTAGGTTGCCTCCTGTTTGAGGACCAATGGGCAAGAGACATCTCCAATGAGGGGCGATTAGGGATCTTCTTTATTAGATGCCTTGGAGTAGAGCCACTGCTTCTTCTGACAAAGAAGAGGCAGCTGAGGTGGAACAGGCTTCAGATAAGGAAGCCTGAGGTTGCCTCCTGTTGAAGGTGTCTCTTGCCCGTTGGTAGAACCAATGGCAAGAGACTTTGCCAATGGGGGTGACTAGGATTCTTCTTGGTGAAGAGCCACTGCTCCCTTATATTAAGAAGAGGCAACTGAGCAGGAGACCCTTAATTGATCACTCCTTGCCAAAGGGTGAGGAGTCTGGAGTAGAGCCAATGTTCCTACATATTGTAAGTGGCAGCTAAGGTGGTAGAGACAGCTGCACTAAGGGGCAACTGGAGGCTTCTTTATTGGATGTCTTGAAGAAGAGCCACTGCTTCTTCTGACTGACAAGAGGCAGCAGTGGTGGTTCAGGCATCAGTTAAAGAACACCTCTGGTTGCCTTTCACTGGAGGTGCCTCTTGTCCGTTGGCAGAAGCAACTGACAGGAGACACCTTTGTAGGGATGATCAGGGGGTCTTTATGACATCCCATGGAGAACAGGCAGCTGAGGTGGCTCAGGCCTCTAATAAAAAAGCCCACTGTTTGCCTCCTGTTGGAGGTATTTTTGCCAGTTGGCAGAACCAGCTGGCAAAAGACAGCTGCACTGGGGGGCGATCAGGGGATCAGCTTTATTAAATGCCTTGGAAAAGAGCCACTGCTTCTTCTGACAAAAGAAGAAGCAGCAATGGTGGTTCATGCAACAGTTAAAGAATCACCCTGGTTGCTTTAGAAACCCCCACAGGGGGCAATCAGGGGGTTTCTTTATTAGACGCCTTGGAGAAAAGCCACTTCTTCTTCTGATTGAGAAGAGGCAGCAATGGTGGTTCAAGCATCAGTTTAAGAAGCCCCCTGTTTGCCTTCCAACTGACAGGAGACACCTCTGCAGGGGTGATCAGGGGGTCTTTATTAGATGCCTTGTAGCAGAGGCATCTGAGGTGGTTCAGAATTCTAATCAAGAAGCCCACTGGTTGCCTCCTGTTGAAGAAGATGATGATGAGTTGCTGTATAAGCAAAACTCTAGATTTACCAAGCAACCTCTGTCTCTAGCTTCCCCAAAAGTAAAAAAAAAAAAAATCTGTAAAAAAATAGGTGAGCTCAATCTCTCTCAAAGGATAAAGATCTTGGAGTAGAACCATTACTGCTTCATATTTTCAGCTGAGGTGGTACAACCAGCATTGGAGAAGAGCCACTGCTCCTTTCCATTGAGAGAAGACAGCTGAGGTGTTTCAGGGTTCTTCTAAGGATGCCTTCTTGGTGCCTGTCTTTTGATATATACCAGGCAAGAGCAATTAGCATCTTCTGGTTAGACTGGGAGCATCTGGGAATCCAAATGGCACAAGACCTTAAAAGAGCCCAAGAAACACTCAGGACACACTGGAGGGACTCTATAACTCTTGGCTGGCTTGGGAGCACCTCGGCATCTCCCAGGAGAAGCCACTGGTTGTTAAAATGACCTTGGACAGGGATGCCTAGGCATCTCGGCTTGCTCTATTGCCCAGTATTGCCACCACAAGCGTGCCCTGAACTACGCAGATAAGAAGAAGATATAGATGATGATGAGGTTGATGTGGATGTTGTGTGGTGACACTGGTAAACATACGATTTTATTCTAATCTAATCATCGCCTACAGAAAGGCCAAAATGTTGAATAACCTGTTTCATGTTTGTTCTACATCTGTTTGATAGTGTTAAGTTTATTGTGTTTGTTGTTGTGTTTGTCTAGTACTTAAGGTCTGATCCCACCTTCTGTTTTTTTAAGGCTCTTAGAAACTTGATCAACAAAAAACTACCTTCCATTAAGGCCAACGTAGAATCCGCCAAGACACATCCCTGCATTTAACAAGACTTCACATCCCTACAGCTAAACCTACAGTACTAAACCACTACTCACTTACTACGACTTCAAGCATTCAGAGAAAATCAGCTTGCAGCTTCTGGACCACTGTGAATCGAATCGATTTTAGATGGAGGGGAGGTGGTAGCAACCTAAAGCGGTACTGATCAATGAAAGCCAAAGGATCTGAACTGAGAGTGGGAGTGTGTAACAGCAGTGAAGTCGTCTTCATTCCTCCAGGATCCAGCAGGCTTCACAGGAGCAGATTAACTCAGCAGAGAGAGAGGCAGAGCGATCACTCAGTCCTGCGTGAACTAAACCTGAATTATCAGTAATCTCAGTAATCTCGGCATTTAGCAAAGAGAAATGAGCTCGCGATCACGTATTTACAAAGGCCTGAAAAAAGTGTACAGTGAATTTTTCAATCTTTCCTACTAAAAAGAAGGGAGGGAGAGGGAGTAAAGAGGGATAGCTTGAACCCACCACACCTGCAACGCGCATAAAACAAGAGCATTCACCAGGAACACAATGAAATTAAGTAAAAAGAAATAAAAAAACAAACTCCGTTTTCAGTGCAGACTAAATATACAACACAAGTGGATATTTTTTTTCTTCTTCTTCTGATTGGAGGAGGGATGGTGGATGGGGTAGTGTTTCTCTGGGGGTCTGGGGAAAAGGATAGGGGGGTTCTTCTGGAAACTGTCCTTTCGCAACATTTCTGGACGATTCTTCGATGCACACGTATGCAGCCTGAACGGAGAGGACGCATCCAATCAGGCGTCGGAGATCAGATGATAGACATGTTGTGGTGTTGCACATTCAGTGTGGCAAGGCCTCTTTTCTAAAAGAAAGAGAGAGAGAGAAAGAGAGAGAGAGAGAGAGAAAAAGAGAGAGAGAGAGAGAATGAGTCACTGAATAATGCAATCATACAATGAAGTCCTATTCAGAAGGCCCTGAATTTTATGACCCCGCCTGTGGTAAAGCTTACCTTCATTAGCATTAAATACAGTAGCTTGCTAAATAATTTATACATTTTGTCACCTTACAACCATAAGGGAATGTATTTTATCGAGATTCTGAGTGATAGACCAACACAAAGTAGCACATAATTGTGAAGTGGAATGAAAATGATACATGGTTTATAAAATTTTCATCAAATGAAAAAATCTGAAAAGTGTAACAACAGGTTTTCTTCCAGGATTACTCTATATTTAGTTTCTGCAGCTCCTCCAGAGTGACCATGGGCCTGTTGGCTGCTTCTCTGACCAGTGCTTGATGGGTTTGCAGTTGTAGAATACTTTTTATGTTTTGGATGATGGATTGAACAGTGCTTGAACTCCTTGGGATTTGTTTTTAGAACATAACCCTGCTTTAAACTTCTCCACAACTTTATCTTTGACCTGTCTGGTGAGTTCCTTGGTCTTCATGATGCTGTTTGTTCACTAGTGTTCACGAACAAACCACTGAGGCCTTCTCAGAACACATAGCTGAACGTCTGAAGGCAATTGATTGTACTGGATTTTATTTAGAAATTCTGAGATTCTGTTTTTTTTTATTTGACTAAAATGTTGAAAACCACTTTCAGTCCACTTCACAATTATGTGCTACTTTGTGCTGGCCTATCACTTAAATATTTTAATACTTTTACATTTTATTGCTATAATATTGATACTACACAACATTCCGGCAAAAAGTATTCATCCCCAAAGCAACAAGAGCGAAGTATATCATCTGGTGGCACAGTGGCATGTCCCCTAGCTTTAACAGCAGCATCAATCCTGTCAGGTAAAGATCACAGTGTTCTTTATCTTCACTATTATAATGGGTCTAGTTCCTGTTTCAGCACATTTAGCATGTCAGTGTATAACAGTCAGGAGAAGTCAGAATTCACACAGAGCCTGATCTTACCTTCTTGGTGTGTGCCGGGTTGAGTGAGCTGCTCTAAACTTCTTGCCTGTGGCTGTTCTCCTCCAGCTTCTTGCTCTCCTCTGAAGTGCCCATCTCCTTCTCACCTGTCTTCCAGGTGCCTTGTCTGAAAGACATGTGACTGTGTTACTCTTTACAGCGGGGTCAAATGCTCAAATATTCAGCTGATTCAACACAAACAATTCCATGGTTTAGGTTTTTAGCTCCACTGAGAATATAGGATCATTTTGTAGTTCTTAAATTACAGATTGTAGTGCTTCAGTTTTTTTCTGCATGGCATATTCTGCCAAATCAGTGCTATTTCTGTCCACAGGAAATAACATGTATAAATGTGACACAAAATAACTCTAAAATACATTTTATCATTAAGCATAGTGTCTTGTACACTGACCTAAATGCATAAATAATGAATGTAATTAAAAACATTAATAAAAACTAAAAATAGCATTTGTTACCTTTCCCTAATCTCTTACTATAAACTTTACCATGAAATATAATTATTAAAATCCTTCAGAGATGTATATTTTTTTACAAATCCCATCTATGCTTTAAAAAAATCCATAATAATTAAGTTAAAACACATTTTAGTTGTGTCACTGTTACTGTAAAACATTACCCTGATCATCTGAATCATCTGGAACATTCTACAACAAGTCACATCTACAACAGGAAGTGACATCAGTTGGTTCTTCTGAAGATCATGGGAAGCCAAAAAAATTAAGTTCCCTCATTATTTTTTCTGTTTATTTGATTTTACTGTAACTATGACTGATGAGGTCAATCTTAACAATTATTCCTGTTACCTAAAAAAAATATTAGATATTATTTGTTTATTTTTTTAAATACATTTTTTTGGGGAAATCACTAGAAAGTGCTCAGTGTGCTCATGCTATTAGCATAGTCACCATTTAGCTATTTTGCCTGTTTTTGCCATTTCTATGCTAAAACGCATTCCTGTGCTTTCAGTCCTGTTACTCAAAACATAAAAAGTAACAGGAATGAGTTCCAGTAACAGGAGGGAGTATTGTCCCCTGGTTTATTGATTTATTAATGTGAATTTTAGTTCATGTGAACCACTTTTTTCAAATTTGTTCATCCTTTATTCATTGGTTAAATAAATTGCATGATGATAATAAAGTAAAGCTGCCTGAGTTTGACCAGTACATGTTTTGAATAGTTAAATAATTGTGTTATTAGATTTATATAATAATTTGGAAGAGTTACAACAATCAAATGGCATCCATTCGGTGAAAAGGCCCACAAGCTTTATTGTCCTCCTTTCTCCCTGTTTTACAATGATCAGGACCCCAGAGGACCACCACATATGAGCTTTAATTTGGGTGGATCAGACACAGCAGTGCTGCTTGAGTTTTTAAACACCTCAGTGTCACTGCTGGATTGAGAATAATCTACCAACAGATGGACTACAGTCTGTAATTAAAGAACTACAAAGTGCTCCTATATGATTATATGTTTCCTAATAGTTTGTTCACAGTTACTACAGTAATAATACTGCGTACCTTCTCTTCATGTAGAGCCAGTAGATGATGCCCACCAAAGCAGCCACCACGATGAGGCCCACCACAATGCCCACAATCAGCTTGGCCTTGTCATCATCATCTGGTTGGTCTGAGTGGAGGATCAATCACAGAGCCAGGTCAAAAAGAAAAGCAAACCCAGTGGCTAAAAACTACGCAAGAACTGTCTAAACATGCACTTCTTTTCTCTCAGAGCACTCTTTCCAACAACTGACAGATGAGGAGATAAAAGTCTAAAGAAAAAAGTCTGTCTTGATGCTGGGATGCTTGACATCCCTTCAAGATCAGCTGGGCTCCAGCGCACAAAAAGGGAAAGAGAAAAAGAGCACAGTCTCATGAGCATCTTACCCATCAGCCCAGCCAAACTCAGGCTTTTACATGTCAAGTTAGTTGAAACTGGATTTGCTATTTCATTTAAAAAAGAGGAAAAAAAAACAACAAAATTAAATAAAAAAATTCTCTTACCTTGCTTAGCCTGTGTCTCGTCTATTACTGAAATCAGATATGAAATTAAATTAACTTTAAGGCGCAAACAGGACAATCCCAAATTCTTCTCAAATTTCTTTAAAAAAACAAAAAACAAAAAAACAAGCGTCCACCACCAAACTGGTGTTTAAACTGTTCAAATTTCACACTTTTAATCAGTATTTCTTACTCAGTGTAGATCAGCTTTTAGTAAGGAGGAAGACCACCAGCATGCAGAGGTGGCCTGAGAGGAAAAGGGGCAGAAGAAGGAGAGTCAAGCACCCCAGCACACAAAACAGATCCAGAAACCAAGATTCAGAAAACTACAGAAGAAGAGACTCGAAAGAGAGCTGTACCTACAGAAGACTAGCTACAGAGATTCTACAGACAGACAGAAAAGAGCAGATATACATTATTAAACAAAGATTACATAGACAGACAAACAGCTACAGACAGTAAACACACAGACTACTAACTACACAGAATATAGACATCAATGTAAACATGAACAGCTACATACACAGATCAACTGATATCTAGATAGAGAGATAACTAGTTACAAAGACGGAACATAGACAGATAGACAACTAAACAGAGGAATAGACAACCCGAAGTATTGATCGATGGATAGAAAACAGACAACTAAATAAATAGATGACCCACTAGACAGACAGACAGACAGACAGACAGACAGACAAGCAGACAATCAGATAGATAGATAGATAGATAGATAGATAGATAGATAGATAGATAGATAGATAGATAGATAGATAGACGACCCAGTAGACAGACAGACAAGCAGACAATCAGATAGATAGATAGATAGATAGATAGATAGATAGATAGATAGATAGATAGATAGATAGATAGATAGATCAAACTCATGCTCTGTATGATTAGAGGAAATGGGGGAACAGCACTGAAATGTGTCTCACACACACACACACTCTGATTCTGAAATGAGAACTACAGTGCAGTTTCTACAGTGTGTGTTAGAGAGACAGATAGAGAGAGACAGGCAGGTTGTCAGGTAAATATGTGGCGGTGGTTAATGTAAACCCAGTAGTAGAAGCTGAACTGAGTTCTTCAGTACTTACGGGGTAATACACTGATGGTCAAATAGTCTGATCCTAAACTGTTGACGACACGACAGGTGACAGTCTGGTTCAGACGGGGTTCCACAGTCAGGGTGAAGATGGCCTTTCCATTGTTGTATGTGCTCTTGCTCTGTAAGGGAACAGACACAATTTCACACAGTTATCTTACACATTCTAATTATCCTAGAAATAAGGAAAATTCTAAAGGTTTCACTGTTAATACATACATGATTATTTGTTTAGCAGACCCGACAGCACTTCCTGTCTCCACTACTGTAAATAAGTCTGTGTGAGTCAGTAGGTTTCTCTACAATTAAGCGTTTTACTTTAAACCACCCTGAATAATTGCTGGATGACTTTATTTATAATCTCAACAATCATAAACAGTGGATTTCCCCCAGTCTCAACACAGCAGTTTCACTAGCAAAGCTGCAACTCTAACTGTAGCCACTAGAGGACCACAGCTCACTGCTTTTTACCCTATAACCTGCTAATGGTGCACAGCCAGAGCTGATGGAAACTACACCCACACACACACACACTCTCACATACACAATCACACACACACACATACACACACACACACACACACACACACATACTCTCATACACATATGGATGGGAAGGCACCAGCACAGTGTGACTAAACTTCTTAGAGCCAATAATCAGGCCGCTATTAAACTGCGCACACCACTGTGCTCTCAAATTACCAAACCCCCTCCAGCATCAGCGCCATTACAGCGCTCATCCCCTGCACAAACCCCACAGTACACACAGCTCTCATTCCACTAATGCCATCAGTGCCGTGCTGAACGCAAATCCAGCACACGGCCTGCTTTTCCACATATTACTTTTCTACACAGCAGCTAAATCCATACCTCATAAAATCTCCCACCTACTCACGGCTGTAGAATATGAAAGTCAGAGGACTATTACAACAAACATGCTCAGTAATGACTTCAGCGGGGTATTGTGCGCTGTATCCCTGCTCCAGACGACTGCGGCGAGAATAAGCCTATATTACAGCGGCGCAAAGGAAGAGCAGCATTTTCAGAGCCAGCAGGAGGCGGATTAGGAGATCTATTGACCTGGGAACCCATCCAACAGTCCAATAAAATCTAATAAAAACACACTGAAAATGTAGGTTTACATTCTGCAAAAATACAGTGCTATAAAAAGGTATTTGCCCCCTCTTTAGATTTCTTTTCTTTGTTTAATTTACTTATTAAACACATTTTAAAATCATACACAGATAACCTCGGCTTTGCTATTTAAAGATATATATTTTTGAGTAAAACAAACGTTGTTGATTTATTCTATAAACTACGGAAAACATCATATTGTCATTTAGAGCATTTATTTGCCAAAAATGAGAAATGTCTGAAATAACAAAAAAAGGTGCAGAGCTTTCAGACCTCAAATAATGCAAAGAAAACAAGTTTATATTTTTAATATCATAAAAAAGTTTTGGAATAACCCTGGTTTTTAATCACAGTTTGAATGCATTATGGTATGTTCTCCTTTATGCTTTACACTCCTGGTGCAAAAATTCAAGCAGTTCAGTTTGGTGGTTTGATAGCTTGTGATCATCCATCTTCCTCTTGATTATATTCTAGAAGGTTTCAATTTGATAGAATCAAGGAAACTCATCATTTTTAAGTGGTCTTTTTTTCCAGAGCTGTAAATAAAATTTAAAAATGTATTTATTATTTTAAACCATACAGAGGTAGGCCTGTTGGTGTGCTTCAGGTCATTGTCCTGATACAGAACCCAGGTACGCCTGAGCTCACAAACTTATGGCCTGGGCATATATTCTCATATATTCGCATATATTCTCCTTCAGAATTCTTGCTTCCATCAATCAACAGCAAGTTGTCCAGGGTCTGGCAGCAAAGCAGTCCCAGACCATCACACTACCACCACCATGTTTTACATGCAGCATGATGTTCTTTTTCTGAAATTCTGTTTTATTTTTATGTCACACGGTGTCAGATAGGTTTGGATTGCTTTTTTTTTGTTGTAAGATTTGTATTTGTGACATTTCCAAAATGTAGTCTTGGTAGTTGAAGACAATTCTGCTTTTCACGTCCAGGTCTTTCACCAGCCTCATCCAGCTGACAATTTTTAGTAAGTAGAAACAAATATATGAAATGTTACAGTTAGAACGTTACTTAGAATGCTCTATCTGTCAAATTTTCTAGATGTTCTTAGAACATTTTTATTTAATGTTTTCACTTTATTTTTGAGAACATTTCTATAATGTTAGTTTTCATCTAGCTGGGAATGTTATGTGAGAAACATTCTACTAATATTGTGATACAAACTATTTTTATGTCACATGTTTTCAGAACGTTTCTGGAACATTAATTCTGTAACATTACTGTCAAAACTATCTGGAACCTTTTTAAAGCAGTACTAAACATTCTTATAACGTTCTCTGTTAGCTGGGAGCTGGTTAGAGGTCCCAGTTCTGAAAACTTTCCCTTCTTTATGTAGCAAGTGCAATATATATGTACACTAGCATACCACATGTGGAACACATGGGACCGGAACTAGCATTGTGTTGTGTCCCATGACTTTAGCCATGTCCAATGGAAGCTACAAAATACTGCACTGACCAGGGAGATATGCATGTGAGATCTCCTGTAATATACAGTTTATGGATGTGATTTTTGGCTGCGTTCACAATACAAGCCACATTTCTCAAATCAGATTTTTTGCTCAGATCAGATTCGGCTATCTTGATGGTTCACATTTACAAATGTAAGACACCTGTATCTGTGTGTAATGTGAACGAATCCGTCCCTAAAACACTTTCACATGCTTCACATTGATACGTGTATAAACTTCTTCACCAACAGAAAAAAACGTCATATTTGAGAGACGAGAGACTTTTAGCTTTATTAAAGTGAAATGGATGAGTTTGTTAGCAGCTCATATGTGGAGCATCTTTCACTTGAAAGAGTAAACAGCTGGTCTGAAGTTCATGCTCAGGTCAAGGAGGTGAAAAAAAGCCAGGTGGTTTGCTTTTGCTGTTTTTGTAGCTATAGCTGCACAGCTGCACCACGAGATAAGAGTGTGGGTACGAGAGAGAAGCATGTAGCGCAGCGTAAAAGCAAAAAGACCCATGAAATTTTGATGTCGCATGTTCATGGATCGAATATGTTTCCAGATTAGAACCGCATATGAAAGTGACTTAAATCTGATTTGAATAAAAATTGCATAAATTGGCGCGTTCACAAAGCCATGAAAAAATCAGGTCATAGCCAGATTGAGCAAAAAAATCTGATGTAATGTAACTGGAAATGTGAACGTAGCCTTTGTCGCTCGTCTGTTCGCATGGACAACTTTGGCCAGATGCTGCCGGTCACGACTATTACCACTCACTGCACTGTCTGTCCACTGTGGGTGGTAATGCCTGTGTTATGTATGATGTATCTCTGGCACAAACTTGACACTGTGGATCAAGAAATGCTGCTAGGAACATTTTTAAAACTTGGAAAACTGAACGTCATTTACATTCCCTTGCTCACAATTTATACAGATGTGGGCTCTCCCAAGCCATTTACTGAGGTAACACTTCATCATCAATTTACATACTGCCATCCCACGACTTTTGGCAGTGAATCATGTCCATTCTCTTTAGAAAAACCTCCTGAATAATGCGTGGACTGTACTTCTTGACCGTTTTGACTGGAAGTTAAATAGATGAATACATTATCCCACCTCCTGGTTCAGAATAGTGTAATCAAATCTCTATAGATATAATTTTTTATCAATTTTTGATGGACAGTTATGAGAAAACAAGGATGTTCCATAAATCTTGCATAAATAAGATAAACATTAAGACGAGATATGCTTAATATGTCTACAATTATAAGCAAAAGCAAACAAATATACTAAAAACAGCATGCAGCAGCATGTTTTCTACTGGTGTTGAGCGTGATAATGACTGACAGCAGGGCTGTACATCACTACAGCGCTCTCAAAACTTTCTCTCTCTTTCTCTCACACACACACACACACACACACACCCCATTCTGCTATTCTATGCAGTTCACATTCCTCCTTCATTAATGCACACAATATCTCCCTAGGGCTGCACACACACACTCACACACTCACACACACACACACTCGTACGCACAGAAGAAGTCTGAATGCCTTCTTGTTGACCCAACATCAGGGACGCCCATTTGGCATCTCTCAGCTCATTATTCAGCTGCAGTAGCTGAGAATCCATAATGAGTTTGGGCTGGATGAGAAATGCGGGAGGAAACGCAGAGTTTGGCCCCATGACTCGCACCAAGAGAGACGGTCAAGAGTGGAGGGAGGAGCAGAGGAGGAGAGCGGAGAAGGTCAAGGGAGAGGGAGAGGCTCTCATGGGGTCACTTATATACACACAGCAACGTCACTGTGTATCATTGGTATACACACATTTATGCTCCCCATCAACTGCACAGCTGCTGAGCTGAGGGCTCGGCACTGCGTGACTGTGTGTGTGTGTGAGACACTGTGTGTGTGTGTTCATGCTGATGTGCCTGACATCACTGTGTGAGTGAGAGTTATGTGTATATAAGTGTGTATAAGTGTTTGATAGGCCTGTCACAATACGTATTTATTTATTTTTAATTTTTATTTCTAATTTTGATCACATTTTCTCCCCAATTAATAAGGCCAATTACCCAACCCACAATCACTAGTGATGCTCCAACCCCAGGAGGGTGAAGACTAGCACATGCTTCCTCTTTACCAACTGCTGCTGATGCAGCATTACCAAGTAGCATCACGGCGCGTTAGGAAGAAAAGCGCAGCGACTCGGTTCTAATACATAAGCTCATAGACGCCTTGTGCTGATCGACATCACCCTTTGCAGTGATGTGGAGAGAGAGAGCGCCATCACCCACCCAGACAGAGCAAGGCCAACTGTGCTCGCTCAGGACTCCATTAGCTGATGGCAAGCTGCATGAACGGGATTCGAACCCCAATTTGAACCAGCGATCTTCCGATCAGAGTGGCAGCGCTCAGCCCGCTGCTGTCACAATAATAACTAATATTTTTGGACAATAAACTGTATTATTTTTTCTATTTGGATATATAAAAAAGCCTTTACTTTGATTTACCTGATGACATCTCAATTCACAAAATGCTATCTTACACCCCCCCAATAGTCAATACATCTATGCTGATGGGTGCGTTGGTCACAAAATGAGTTGTGTTCAGGTAAATTTCCAGAGTAATGCTATCTTGCACCACTGGCTGAAGAGAACCTACGCAACCTTCAACAGTCAGATGTTTATTGCTATCTTGGCAACAACTTTTACAACTCCTGGCCCAAACATGTGTACATCCCCACTAATTACAAACACACAAAGACAAGCAGCAGTGCACAAACCCAAGAAAAATAAGATTGCTGGTACCATACATGACCTGCTCGTGCACCTTCACAATGTGAATGCACAGGTCATTTTCCTCTGCTGAGAACCACTGCGCCGTTAAAATGGCAATGCACCAAAGTCAGAGCGCACCTGGCTCTTAAAAGGAATGTCAGGCAGGTGGCATGCTATTTGGTTAATTTCACCAATTAGAACAAACCCTTAACACGTTTTGATCCATGCAAGGCATACGTTTCCCAACGTTATGATAGCAAAGACACACTAACACACACCTTAAATCAAGCTTTGCGCTGGACAGCTCGCCTACAGATCCCTAAAAAGGGGCTCAAGCTAGCATAACCAAAACAGAGCTACAAAATGCTCATTTAGAAAATTCATGTCCTACAATCAGCCAAAGCTGGAAAAAGAAGAATCAACAGATCTGTTAATACTGGAGAGCAGCACATCAAGTTTAGGACACTCCTTATTAATGAAATATGAGTTGATGTTTGATTAAGTATCTTTAGAAAGAGATGTCAACCTTGGCAATGAAGCAAACTTCATGAATGATTAGTGATTAGTGATTATTGTCATAAATAAACAAATAAAAGCAAAGGAAGCTCTGTGTGTTTAATTCTGGGACTACATATCAGGGTTGTAAAGTGACATTTGATCATTTTTTTTGCATTTTTTTAAGTGACATACTTAAACTTAAAATACAGAGTTGGTGTACTCTGGCACATTTCAAGGTCTCATATAGTGAACAAATATCTTTTTTTTTATTTACAACTGTATAACTAACTATCTAAAACTTAAGCTGCCAACTGCCTATTTTCTAATGCTATTTCAAGCCTGTACAGGAAAACAGTACCAAAAAACAGCCTGATAAATTCTAAAGAATAAAGGGAGCTTTGGGAAGTGGGATATGACACACTCATGCCATAAGTGGACCTCAGAAAACACAATAAACTACTAATATAGGACTATGAGACCTTCAATATTTTAGACATTGTGTCATTGTGCTGCTGCTCTGCTGCACGTACAACTCACCACCACACTCAACCCCACTCTACAATATATTTAGTGCAGCACACTATGCTCTACTGTTGATAATAAGGCTCTCTTTACAGCATTTGATGCACAATATTATTCTGGATTGGCCTCATTCAAATAATAGTTGCTTTCAATGAACATTTGGAGTTTTTTTTAAAAAACAAAACACTTCAGACAAGGATTTAATGTTGAAAATGGAGGGAAAACACAGTGGATTGTGGAATAGCTGAAAGCGTGTCAAACTCACATCAGTTCCGTTGACACTCCACTGAACATCAGGTTGAGGGGAGCCCTCCGCTTCACAGGTCAGCACCTTGTTTTTACCGTCGGTGCTGCGCTTCTTCGTCAAACTGTTAATTATAGGAGTGCCTGCAAGAGAGAAAAGAGAAAAACAACAACAAAATGATATAAACCTTCTGTTCACTGCATAGCACTAAAATAGGGGTTTGCCATATCGTATCATACATGATAATATCACTCTAAACATGTTAATGATAAAAAATAAATAAAAAATCATGATGTTATAATTATATGCTGTCATAAAAGCAGTATTTTTGTATATGTTATATTTGTTTTTTTTTTTGCTATTTACTGTTGTAGTTTATATGCATATATATGCATGCACTACATTTTCTGCACTTTTTTTCTCATTACATTATTTTTGTTACAATACTTTTAGTCTTGGTAAGTTACCGTAAGTTTTTTCCTGTCTTTGTTTCTCATAGCTCTGTTTTTGTCTCTGTCTTCAGGACAGGAGGTCAAAAAAGGTTTAGGGGGCAAACACTTTTTTCACACAAGGCTGGATTAGTTTGGGTATTTTTTTTCCTTTAATAATTAAAATTATCATTTAAAAAGTGCTTTATATGTACAGTATATGGGTGTTTTATATGTACAGTATATGGGAGTGTATTACCCTCTACTATCAGCTGGAAGGATGAGCTGCGTTTGATTCCTCCTACAGACATCTCGCACGTGTAGACTCCCGCATGGCTGTACGTCAGGATTGTAAAGTTGGGCTGTTTCTCCAGCCTGGTCCCCTCCTGCATGACGGGAAACAATATTTAGCATTGTTAGCATTGAGGTCTAATCCCATTTCTGGCAGTAGTTGATAACTAGGCTTAAAAGCAGATACAGATCTTTCTATTATAAATAACAATGCAGCCTTTGGGTTCATGTGTGGGTGGAAATCGCAGTTATACCATGATGGAAAATAAAACTAAAGAAACCAGTTCTGAGTAATAAAATAGCTTCTCCAAGGAATTAGGTGTAAAAGAAAAGGTTGTTAAGTCTATGATAAACAGCATACTGCTGAAATTCTCATCTGTGTTACTGGATAACAAGACTTCTGAGTGGCAGTGGTGGCTCAGCAGTTACATGACTGGGCTATGGCTATGGATGACAGGGTTGTGGGTTCAATGCCTGGGCTGGGAAAGTTTCCACTGTTGTGCCTGCATAACAAAGTGATGGTTGCCCACCGCTCCAGGCACACGTACTCACTGTATGTCACTTCGAATGTGTGCCCACTAGTCTGAATGAATTGTACAATACAAGGCAGCATTCCATCTGTCTGTCTTGATTGGTGAAGAAACTCAATTACAAGACATTTTGTACATTTTGTAGCTACCAGTTAAAGTCCTGAGGATTGACATGTAGCTACAAAATGTAAAAAAAATGTGTTTCTAAAATCGGCAAATATCTGAAACTTAACAGAAATCCTAATTTTATAATTTTGTTATTTGACAGATGAACTTGTAGGCCAATGAAAATTTAAGTGAAGACCCTGGATCCCCACATTAAGGGCGATTTCACCTGTATTTTGTTTTTATGATTCTAATCAGTTAATGAATTTGTTTACTTGGAGCTTTTTCTCCCTCAGTTTGGTTTGGTTTCACACAGGCACAAACCTAAACGCACCAAAATGCGCACAAATAAACCATGCGAGCACATTGTTTCCTCTGCCTGGCGCATAAATATATAAAGTAAATATAGAGAGAAGATTCTGTATTGCAGCACGTATATCTGTGTAGTTTAAAGCTGCTTAAATACAGAAAGCTAAAATTCTGCAATTTCAAACACAGTGATTTTGAGTTGCGCTGCTGCAAATAGTGAACGCAGCACAGACCGCACGTGTAAACAGCATGGAGCAGAGACAGCATTTGTTAATAGCTGTGGTAATTAACATTTGGCTAATATATCAGGTTAAACTACACCTTATTGGCAGTTTAGCTCAAATAAAAGAAGTATATTTGATAGCTGGGTCGAACCAAAACCGGCTCACGTTCTCACCACAAGCGAACCTCTCCAGAGTTCACTTGAAGGTCTTGATCAGGTTGTTTGATCCGCACCCGAGTGCGATTACTGTTTTTCACACCTGCTCAATCGAACCACATTAATGGTACAAACGAACCAGAGTCTGTTTTAACCCGTCCAAATAGTGCTGGTGTTAAAACGACCTAAAAAACGTGCTTTACAGTACGGATCCAAATCAATACTCCTTAAAGTTATTTAGCAACAGTAATGATTAGTTTTCATCTCATTAATACACTAGTTCACTTTAGAACTTCAAAGCATTTAAAACTATTTTTTAAGAAGCTCTAAAATAAAAAAAGGTTCCGTAAATTGTAACTGATTATTTTCACATTTAAATGGCGATCTGTAGATCTGCACCAAAACAGCTGAATCTTTCTGACCTCAGGGCTGAGAGTTTAAGCTAGATGGATGTAGTTCTGCTCTCACCTTAGTCCAGATCACTGTGGGTTCACTGGAGACGTTCTTGTCCACCTTAACCTCCAAGAGCTCTCCAAGCTTCTTCAGCACTCTTCCTGAAGGACTGACTGAGAGGTCCAGGTCTGAGAGAGACAAGAAGGGTAAGAGAAAGAGATGATATTATGGTTAATAGTCTGTTTATATTCAGATTTCTGAGGTTGCCATGTAAACAGCATACTCTGTTTTTATAGATCTGAGAATGGTCTAAAAGTGTAATTAAGAATTTCAGTAAAGAAAGCTGGATTTTAGCTCAGTGAATGGTTTTACACTTTCCTGGAGATTTCTTAGTGTGTGATTTAGGGATGGGAGGTTAAGTGAATGAATTTGATTAATCGAATTACTGTTTTAATGTGATTTTCAAAACTGGATAATAAATATTGTACATCTTTACATATAGATGTAAATCTATAGTAATCTAGAATAAAAAGACATTTGCTTCAGTCAGAAAACGACAATAACTCTAATTTGGCAGTTATTTTCATATTTTACACTTTTCCCTAAAGTTACAGTGCATCAGTTTTTGGTAAGAATGTGTAACTGCACCAGGCAAGCTAAAAGTGTGTTCTCTTTTCAGAATGAATGAATCTGGTCATTTTGGCGAAAAGAAAACAATAGCTTGTGCACCACTTTAAATGGTAAAAACTAAAAATCTAACCTGTAATCGAGAATTGCCAAATATTTTAAGAGAATATATATATTTTTTTCAACATTCCCCAGCCCAAACTGTAAGCAAGCATTGTTTAACACAGCACCTGTGAGACAGCAACACAACTAAAACACTGAAATATAAACCAAATTATACAGATATTTTGATAAAATTGCAAAATTTTGTCCTAAAGTACAGTAGGTTATATAACAGGGGTCTCAAAGTAGCGGCCCGCGGGCCACATGCGGCCCGCGACGCGGTTTCATACGGCCCCTCACGGGTTAACAAAATAAACATACATCTGGCCCGCAATTCAATTTAATTATTTATGCTTTATTATGTTCGTTTTCATATTTTATCTTAACTTGTATTTTGGTGTGTGTGTGTGGTTTTTTTTTTTTTTTTTGCTTACGCTGCGTTGCCTGCTTTAGTAGTCTTCAGTAGCCTTCAACAGTCTAACCTTGCAGCCGTGGTGTGTCCACTAAACTCCGTAGTTATAAACATCCTGAGGTTAGCAGCGCGCTAACTGACCTGTTTATAATGTAATCCGAGCAGTGACTCTGTGACGCTGCTCTAAACTGCTGCTGTTAGCTGCTTGGGCTGAAAGATGAACTGTAGAGAGCTGTATTATCCGGTTAGTGGGGTTATTTTATTTCATACACAGAAGAACTTACAAATTTTTAAAAACGCTCCAGACTGGCTCAGCTGAGCTCTGTAGCCCGTGGCTGGGCTGCAGCTCTGACTAAGCAAAGACTGCGGGCTTGTGGTGCTGCAGCTGCAGCTCCGACTAGTGGTTGGATGAGGAACTGCTAAATCTGAGGAAATGCTAAATCTGTCACAGCTCACAATTTTTGATTTTATATTTATTAAGCCTTATTTCAGTATCAAACGTTTTGATCAAAGTTAATATAACTTATAAATTAAAAGGATTTATGTTAATAGAGCAACAAGCAACCATTTTTCCATGCAACTGTAATATTTGATTGAATAAATAGTATATTGAGAGTTATTTAACATTAAGGAGTAATTACATTCATTTTGTATTACATCTGGTTACATTTTCTTATATTTATAAGTTACATCAGAGGACAGCCAATATGCCAATGTGGCCCTCGGCAAAAATGAGTTTGAGACCCCTGTTATATAATATCATGCTTTTTACCTCCCTCCTTTCTAGACTCTAATGACTACAATTCCCATAATCCACCTCACATCTTGCCTGTTTTCAGCCAATCAGGGGTCTGAGTCCTGTAGTTCTATAACCTGTCTTTTTTTGCCCTCTTACTTTGCGAAGTATTGCCAACCTGCATGTTGCGTATTGTTGCGTAAGTGTTTACTCTTGTGTTATATTAGCCTTCTGTTTAATTTGTCGATTCTTCTGATCCTACTTGTCTCTATGGGTTACATCTCTGCTTTTTACTTCCCTTCTGTTTCCTTTCTATATTTTAATGACTACTATTCCCATAATCCACCTCACACCTTGCCTGTTTTTGGCCAGTCATGGGCAGATCAGTCCTTTAGCTCTTGAGTTACTTTTGCCTGTTTATAATCAAGTCTGTGTATACAGACCTATCTGTTTTTGCCTTCTTACTTTGCGAAGTATTGCCAACCTGCTTGTTGCATATTGTTGCGTTAAGTGTTTTCTTTTGTGTTATGGCAGGATTTACCTATTCTCTGGTTTCTGATCCTACTTGTCTCTGCCTGGTCCATGTCTGCTTTGATTGCCTTAGCCCTGTTACTTGTTAAGTGTACTGCCTGGTTATCATCGTACACCACATTCGACACTTATTAACTGATTTATCCTTTTTATATCAGCAAGTGTCTGACCGGTGCTTCAACACCCGACATTCTACAAGCACAGTTATGATACTTTGGGCTGGAATTGTTGCAGAACCGAGTAGAAATTGTGTTACTTCTGCTGGTATCAACTCAATATTGATAGCAGGTTCTGGATCAGTTGCATCTGTGATGGCAATATCTCAATGTCCCATATCTGCTCACTGCAGGCGAGTCTCTCCTGCTCATCAATCTTTTATATTGACAGTATGGAGCAGCTCACCTTCCTCAACACACACACACACACACACACACATCAGTGCTTCGCAGTGTGTTAAGCACACACTCCCTGTGTGAGTGGCACTGTTTCTTTTCCTTCCTTTTGCTCCATTTACATAAACTCAGCAGAGAGAGGCAGCGTGAAATACAAGCATCTCAGTAACCACATTATGAAAAGCTCTTAGATCTATATGCACACACACATACACACGTGTACACACCTCCACACTCACTCAGGCGCACACACTCGTACACAAGCGCGCACAAATTCACACCTCAGAGAGTAATTAAGTGTGGGCTGGGTGTGAAAATGTAAGCGTCCGCTGTAGCCTCCGTTCAGCCCGAGTCCCAAACTCTAATTAGTCCGACTGACCAGTGTCTCCCACCTCTGCAGACCCCAGCGGAGATAAATTTGATTAGCACGTCTCCCGCGCATTAATTTGTGGCATAAAAGAGGATGTTAAAGGGCTGGAGAAGTTCAGACGCCTCAGCTGCGGCTGCGCTCTCCTGCCAAAAAACAATTTGCAGACTGACCCTCACACGCCGCTGCTGTGAGAGCACTGCCGCAGGACCAGAGCGTGATGGAGAGAGAGAGAGAGAGAGAGAGACAGTAAGAAAGAGAAAGAAAATGAGAAAGAGGTGTGAGGGAGATGATAATAATAATAATAATAATAGGAAGAGAGTAGCTGCTTACAGTTCACCGTGATCATCGCTGTGGCTTCCATCTTGTCGTTGTTGGGCAGAGAGCATTTGTATTCGCCTGAGTCGTCGCGGGTCACTCCAGAGAGAACGTGCACGTTGGAGCCGGTCACCGTGACCTTCTTACCCTGCACACAGGAGAGGAACAGGAGAGTAAACAGTCTGAGTCTGAGAGGATAAATACAGGCTGGATGCAAGAGAGCCTGGGCTTGGTTTACAAGTGTCTTAAAGTGATCGTCTGGCCAAAAAAATCTAAAAAAAAATGCACTCTGTTTGACTATTAAACCCTTACGGTACGCGTCCATTGGCACTTAAGCCCCAACACATCCCATTCATTTCAATGGAGAGAGACGCCGCATGCCGCAGTGCATGCTGGGTTGCGTTGCGTTAAGCGCAGAACCGCCCTCAGGCACGAAAGTTGAGCAGATCTCAACTTTATTCAAATGAATCCGGTCGCCGCGCTGCGTCCAGCCAATCAGGAACAGAAGGCTGCCACACCACACACACACACGAGCCTCACAGTGAGGCTCACACACACAGAACAGGCGCCTTTCAAACACAGAAGAGACGCTAAGAATGGCGGAATATATATTTATACAACTATAGATCACAGTGAGGTTTACTAAAAATGTAAACTCTTAAAAAGTTATAATTGACTACATCTGTTGCTTCATTTGAATTCAAAACCGTCACGGACTCGCCCACACGCGGCGAGCCGAGAGATCCGGCACGGCGACCTGAGTTGAAGAAAAGTGCCAGTGGACGCGCACCGTTAGTGTAATCCATCAGTCAGGACTGGCTGACAGGTGTGTCTGGTTCCTAATGTCTTCTTGTGTCTTAAAGTAAAGAAAACTACCATGTAAAACACTGTTATTAACAGGTTCCTCCAACAATGCTAAGCTGGGCCAATGCTAACAATGATAACCTGACCCTGTTCCCTTTGGGTGGATAGATGGCGCTCTCTCTCCACATCACTCCTACAGTGACGTCCACAGCACAGGGCGTCTGTGAGCTGATGTATCGGAATCGAGTCCCTGCGCTTTCCTCCGAGCGTTGGCGCTGTGATGCTGCTCGGCAATGCTGCATCAGCAGCAGCTCGAAAAGAAGTGGCGGCTGACTTCACATGTATCAGAGGAGGCATGTGTTAGTCTTCACCCTCCTGGTGTTTTGGGGCTTACTAGTGATAGGGGGAGTCCTATTGAGTGGGCTGGATAACAGGCCGTGTAAATTGGGGAGAAAATGGGAAGAATTTGAAATAAAATTATAAAAAAAGGTTATTGGAAGAAATATGTCTAAAAAAAACTTCACACAAGCGCTTTTTAGTTAATAAAATACATCAAAAACTTGATTTTTTCCTAATATTTTTCAAGTACAAAACAACCTAAGCAGACAGTGGTGGCCTAGAGGTTACAGAAGTAGACTTGAGAGTTGAGGATCACCAGATTTGATCCCCTGGATCAGTAGAAAGTAGGCCTTCCTCTTCCTTAACATTCACTGAGGTGTCCTTGAGCAAGACACTTAATCCCCAATTTCTTCCCCGAGCACCGAGGTGGCTGCCCGGCCACTCAGAGTCTGACTTCTTCACTGCCTCAGATTGGGTGAATGTAGACTCTGAGTGCAGTACTGAATGCTGTACAGCTCTGCAGTGACCATAAAGGATGAGCTTCATCTAAAGAATAAGTTATATTTACATATAAAGTACCGGTCAAACGTTTGGACACACCTCATCATTTATGTTTTTCTTGATTTTTATTTACTTAATTTAGTTTCAACATCGTAGATTAATATTAAAGACATGAAAACAATTAAGAGACACATATTAAATTATGTAGTAAACAGTAAAAAAGTGTTTTTCCTCCACATGAATCCCCTGATCTAAACCTTAAAACTGAGATGGTGATGTGAGGTGATTTCATTGGGATGAGCTGGAGCTTCACAGCGTAAAGGAAAAGCAGCAGCTATTGTTCAGCACCTCCAGGAACTCCTTCAAGACGCTGAGAAAACTATTCCAGGTGAATTTCCATCATTTGTTTATGAGATTCCGATGCCTTCAAGTCAAATTTTCATGACCATATCATTTTTAATACAGTGCAGAAATGAGTCATAATACTATAAAAGAAATCAACTAAAACTATTATAGTACTATTATAGTAGGTCTAAAATAAATCTGACACACAATTTTTAATAATAAAATGTGTGTCAGATCCTGAGAGCTACATTGTGTAAGTCTAAATTACTGGATTAACTCTGAGTTGATGTATTTGTTAGCTTAAAATTGTTTTTTTCTGTCGATAAACTGTAACACAAAGATTTGTAGACCAAATTTCCATGACTTTTCCAAAACTTTCTGGGTAATTTTATATTTCCAAAACTCATCCAGGCCTGGAAATTGCTATTTTTTTTAATTCCATGACTTTTCCATGTTTTTCATGACCGATCGAACCCTACTACTACTATATCTAAAGTATAAAACATATTCTGCTTTGTTACAAAGTAATTCTGCATGTGATCCTGTATATCTTTAATTCAATCTTCAATATTAAATGATTTACTATGTAAAAAAATCACAAAAAAGAAAAAAAACAGTGAATGAGAGGAGTGTCCAAATTTGTGACTGGTACTATATAAACACTTATTATCAAAAAGAAAATAGTTCCACCCAGAAGAAAGTGAAGTGTCAGTGAATAGCAATGCTATTCAGAAGAGAGATAACGTTTATCAGATATGTTTAGACTGATATGGGCAATACTTCCTGGGCTACACAAACAGAAGTAATGTAGTAATGTGTACGATATGTGTGACACAATGAAGTTGTAGAGTAGGGGTGGGCCAGAATTTTTTTTTTGGGGGGGGGCCAGAAGAAGAACTATATTTGAAGTCACGGGCCACAGACTCTGTAATAAAACATAATTAAATATACCACTTTAAATAATACATTTTCCTGATTCCTTTCAGCGCACCCTTTCCGCTTTTAGATTCTTTGCCCCGTTTTTCTGCGCTATAACTGCGCACTCTCTCCGCTTTTACACTCTTTGGCCCGTTTTTCTGCGCTATAACTGCGCACTCTCTCCGCTTTTACACTCTTTGGCCCGTTTTTCTGCGCTATAAATGCGCACTCTCTCCGCTTTTAGACTCCTTGGCCCGTTTTTCTGCGCTATAACTGCGCACTCTCTCCGCTTTTACACTCTTTGGCCCGTTTTTCTGCGCTATAACTGCGCACTCTCTCCGCTTTTACACTCTTTGGCCCGTTTTTCTGCGCTATAACTGCGCACTCTCTCCGCTTTTACACTCTTTGGCCCGTTTTTCTGCACTATAACTGCGCACTCTCTCCGCTTTTACACTCTTTGGCCCGTTTTTCTGCGCTATAACTGCGCACTCTCTCCGCTTTTAGACTCCTTGGCCCGTTTTTCTGCACTATAACTGCGCACTCTCTCCGCTTTTAGACTCCTTGGCCCGTTTTTCTGCACTATAACTGCGCACTGTCTCAGCTTTTAGACTCTACAACCTCTACAACTCTATGCTGAAACCTGTGACATATTGTTTTAAACAAATGCATTACGCACTACTTCTGCATGTGTGGCTCTATAAATACTGCGTGTGTCTGATCCTGTGATATATCTTCAAATGAGTGTCATGGTTCTCTAAACCTAATCCAAAATGAATGGCCCTTTTTAGACTCTCACTGAAAGAAAAAAATAAAAGTTTCCTAAGAGAATATTGAAGAATGATGTGTTTAAGAATTTAAGAGAGATTCACTTTAAGATCTTTTATTATAAGTTATAAGTTTTATTATATAAGTTATTTTCCTTTGGCCCCTCCCACTCCAGCCCTCTGTAGGGAGTCACATGGGCTCACCTTGATGTGGAAGTTGAAGTTGGTGGGTGGTGGGTTTCCATCTGCCTGACATTTCAGAGTCACGTTGTCACCTTCCTTAACAGGTCCTGCAGGCATCACCTGCAGACTCACCTTTTCTGTGGGGTCTGAGACAGCGACAGACAGAAACACAGAGTGAGTGAGAGAGAGAGAGAGAGAGAGAGAGAGAGAGAGCATACAAGGTCATTCTCACACATTACACAACTGATACTCTTTTGAAATCCCTCTTTTTCACTGTTCTGAAAACAGTGAGACTGAGAACGATCAGAAATAGCATTCAATTTTATTTTTACAGACTATAAGCTGCACTGTATTATATGGTTATAACGCAGTAAACACACAGACTACAGTCCGATATACTCACCTCTGAACGGTGAAAGAGCTAGCGCTGCGGTTAGCAGCTAACGCTAATACTGCGCCAGTCTCGGTGCTGGAGAAACTTCACTAAGACTCCTGTACAACGCTGCAATTCAGCGGAGTTGCTTTACTGCTCCTTACAACCTGACTGGTAAAATTCATGTATTTACATTTTACGATTTTTAGGAAAAAAATTAAAGGACTTTAAGTGTGCCTTAAAGTGCGAAAAGCCAAATGCCAAAAGTCATGAGACAGCAGCTCGTAAAATGTTCATGAAGTGTTACCTCATGAGACAAATTGGGAACACCAATGCCTGTATAAGAAGTGAGATGTTTTCTTGTAAGTGAGGTTTACATCACACTAGTATATATATAGAAAATGAGAAAATAACTAAATAACTAAAAAGATGCAGACCTTTTATAAAGTTTTTAGAGTTCAGAAATAAATATTTGCTGGAATAACCCTGGTTTTTAATCACAGCTTTCATGCATTTTGGCATGTTCTCCTCCACCACTCTCCTCCTCACTTCTGGTGACAAATATGATCAAGAGGAATTTTGTGTTTTTTACAATACCAAAATTGCTTTTTTTTCCTCTTAAAGGCCCATGCAATTTTTTTTACTTAATTTTGTACCATTTCCAGTTATTTACTGGACCTGAAGAGCTTAAATGGTAAAAATTAAGGACAAAAATGGGGCTTCTAAACTGTAGTGTATCTGTGTGTGTTTATTTAAGTATTTTAGAGAACAGATAAGAACATACCTCAGCCAATTAAAAGCAGTGACTTAAAAATAAATAAAAAAATGTTTTAAATTAATAATTACTATATATCTGAGTGAGATGAATTGATGGTTTGGAGTTTCACTGGTTGTGCTGCCAACAAACAAATACTCTGAATTCCTTTGTTAAGTTTCGGTTGGCAAAGTACTTATCACAAACACTTCTGCAGAACTGACTCGTTATGTTCTCACATTCTTCATTAGCTTGTTTCAGCATTTAACACCATTTAAAACCATTGTTTGCTCTTTACTTTGCGAGAAATTGCTCAAGAGAAATGGTTTAAAATGGCTTGAAATTATAAATGATTGTATATGAATAATGATACTGAAATCAGATATGTTGTGCTCTAAAACAGCTCAGATCTAGTTTTGAACTGAAACACAAAACACAAAGCTTAAAGGTCACCTTCCGCGAAAATCCGATTTTTCTTGTTTTTTGTGGAATACAGTAGGTCTCTCCGAGTTGAATGTGTACACCTGCACATTAAACTGTTTTGCAGCCCCCATTGTCTGCAGGAGCTAAGCAAAGAAATCCCCCCTCCCCCCCTCCGAAAAACGGGTGAATTTTGAATTATCTTTCTGCCTACGTAGGCAGAAACTCACAGACCAGCCCACCTTGGCTCGAGAAACTCCCAGAGGCGGAGCTGAAGCGACGCAACATCACCGCTCATCAGTTAGGAGGTGGGAGGCAGTGAGCGGTGGAGGGGCGTCGCAGTGCTCCTAGCCAATCAGAGGAGAGATATTTGCATGCTGTTTGCATGTATGAATATTCATGAGCAAAGCTGGAATCCGGTCATTTTGGACACACCCCTAAAACAGTCCATTAAAAAAGAGCTATACAGAGACACCTGAGCACTTTTTTTTTACAAAAACGGCTCACATGTCATTCATTCATACTAGAGACCACAACTAGACATTTTAAAATGAAAGAAAAAACGACGGAAGGTGACCTTTAACAACATGACCTTACACAGAGTTTGTGATATATTGTGATGTTTTTTCTGATTCAGCCTTTTCTGCTTAGTATTGATATCAGCCCATTTTTATCCAATAAATCCATGAAAGTAAGAAGCTCTGACGTGTAGAGCGAATTAACTGTATTCCAAGATATATATCACATACACCTGTAGGGGGTGCTCTAGACTGCAGCTTGTGTTTATTCACATTTCACTGCCTGTCTATGTGTGTGTGTGTGTGTGTACACTTTATTTATGGATGCAAATGAGTGTTTGTGTGTGTAAAACACTGGCCGGCTGTACTCACAGTAGATGCTGAAGGCCACTGGTGCGGTCACCTGGTCAGGGCCAGTCACGTGTCGCACAAGGCAAGCGAACTTTGAGGTCATATCCTCTTTCCCTGCTGCGTACAGCAGCCGAGATTTACTGCTGGACAGTCCGGTCACTGAGTCTTTCGTTTCGGTGGTGGTGATTACGACCGCTGCACACAAACAGATAACCCACATACCGGTCAGACAAAAGCACTACCTCAGTGTGCACCAGCAGCACTAATCTACCAACAATTACTGAACTGATCAACTCACTATTGCCATTGTCCACCAGGGTCTGATTGTTCTTCAGCCAGATGATCTCCACTGGAGGGTTTGCGTCTGTGGACACACACTCGCCCAGCTGCAAAACACAGGCAGGTACATACACACGTTTATATACACAATAAACCAAAACAGTCTTCCTTTACATTTTCTTCAAAATCTCAAGATGAATTAACCAATATAAATTTAATAAAATATTTTTAATGGACAGTGGTGATTTTTCAATCTAAATCTAAGTTAGACTAGAGTATACTAGTGCTTAAAATGAGCCAAAAGTCCAGCTTTGCCATGAAGCTGCTGGCGGTGGCAGGGGTGGGTAGATGGCGCTCTCTCTCTCTCCCCGCATCACTCCTAGGGTGATGTCCGCAGCACAGGGCATCTGTGAGCTGATGTATCAGAACCAAGCCACTGCGCTTTCCTCCAAGAGCGCTGTGATGCTGCACGGCAATGCTGCATCAGCAGCAGCTCAAAAAGAAGCGGTGGCTGGTTTCACATATATCGGAGGAGGCATGTGTTAGTCTTCACCCTCCTGGTGTGTTGGGGCATTACTAGTAATAGGCGGAGTCCTAGTGAGTGGGTTGGCCGTGTAAATTGGGAGAAAATGGGAAATTTTTTAATAAAAAATGATTAAAAAAGAGCCAAAAGTCAAGTCACAATTCTTTTGGCTAGTGTCCAAGTCAAGTCATAAGTCTTTAGACTAGAGTTTTAAATGAGCCAAGAGTCACGAGTCTTTAGGCTACAGTCCAATTAGAGTAACCAGTCTTTAGAGTAGAGTTTAAGAGCTCAAATCAAGAGACAAAATCAAGAGACAAGTCACAAATCTTTAAGCTAGAGTCCATTCAAGTCACAAATTCTCAAGATAAAGCTCTAATCAAGTCACTGGTATTTAGGCTAGAGTCAAGTCACAAGTTTTTAGGCTACAGTCCAAGTCAAGTCTTGAGACTAGAGTTTAAATCAGTTTAAGAGTTAATTTAGGAGTCTTCAGACTTAAGTTCATTCCAATTCACAAGACTTTAGGTTAGAGTTCAAATCAAGTCAAGAGACTAGTCACAAAATTTTATTCAAGTCACAAATCTTTAGGCTAGAGTTCAAATCAACTCACTTGTCTTTGGGCTAGAGTCTAATTCATGTCACAAGTCTTTAGACTAGAGTTTAAAATGAGTCAAAAGTTAGGTCTGAAGTCTGTAGGCTAGAGTTCAAATCAAGTCAAAAGTTAATTTAGGAGTCTTTAGACTTCAGTTTATTACAAGACACAAGATGTTACACTAGAGCCCAAGTCATGTCAAAGGTCTTTAAACTAGAGCTTAAAACAAATCAAGTTCTTTACAATAGAGCTCAAATCAAGTCACACGTCTGTAGACTAGAGCTTAAAACAAGTCAAAATCTTTCAAACAGAACTCAAATCAATTCACAAATCTTTAGGGTAGAGCTCAAGTCACGCGTCTTTAGGCTAATCAGTTGCAAATCAAGTATTAAGTCTATTTTTATGTGATTAGGTGTGACTTTGAGTTGAGTTGATAATTTGAATGCCAATCTCTGCAATTATTTTACTTTTATTTTTTATATAATTTTATTTTAAATTTCAGAAAATCTGTCTTATTTCAGCATCAGACAGAGTTACAGACACAGCCAACTGAATTTGCAACCAACTGGATGATGCGCTAGTCAGAGTCGGAACAGCAAATGTTTAAATGTAATTAATCACGTACAAAATGCTACATGATTACACACTTTTTTAAAGGATCTGCTGCTAATATCTTGGTCCCAGAGACCACAGGAGAACCTCAGAGAACCAACAGCATATTAGCAAGGTGGTCATAATGTTTTGGATCATTGTTGCATCTGTGTTGTCCAGTAAGTGTACGAAAACAAACAAACACACACATATATGCTCACACACACAGTGTACGCTTCATCACCGGGGCTGAACCAGATCACAGTTCTGAAAGCGTCGCTCTTTACTGCTCGGCAGGTTCTTTTGAACGCTTGCTGATCTTTGATCCAGGAAGTGTTATCAGTTTCACTTCACACAGCGCAGTGTGTATTTCTGGCCGGCTGGGAAAGAGCGGAGTGACACAGCTTCTATTTCAGGAGCTTGAGAAAGCACATACTGATGACCTTAGCTCACATTTATACGAACAATAAACTTAATCAGGGCTGATTCACAGGGTTGCTGGGGGACTTCTTTGTCCCCCTGGACAGGAAGCCTTGGGCTGTTCGGTGCTTTTGGCTGGGTGTGGTTTTAGGTGTTTTGCCTGGTATTGCTGTAACCCTTGTGATTTATGATATGCAGTCATGCCTGTGGTTGAGGAGAGCTCAAAGCCTTGTGGGAAATCACCCTGGCACAGTGACATCGGCTCTACTCATGTGACCTAATTATCACAGACCGAAACATTAAATCAGAGTGTGTGTGTGTGTGTGTGTGTGTGTGTGTGTGTGTATGTGTTTGTGTACCTGTGTCTCTCTCTCCTTCATATCAACTGCAAGCCATTTTAGCCTACAATGCCATGAGCAGAACTCACAGCTACAGTCATAACTCAATATTATACATTTCAGATATCAGCTATTTTAAATATAAATCTTAATTTAAATCATTTATCAGTATAAACTGAATTCCAGATATTATTACTACTATAGATAATATTAACTACAAATAAAAATGTTTTAGACACCAACAATATTAGTCTTACTATTTAAAATCTGAATATACATATTTAAAAGAATGTTTTAGATATTTGGGGCGAGATATTCAAAGACTTACTAAAGAAACACATAATTTGACATTATTTAAGATAGTTACTCCATTGCTTTAAACTACCTGTGCATGTGTGAATAGTTTGGTTTAGGGTTTTACTGAGTGTAGTATAGGGAGTATAATGGAGTATATTGAGTATACAGTAGTGTAATGGACTATAGGTAGAATGGGGTAGAATAGGCGTGTATAAAGTAGTATAGGAAATATAGGGGATATAAGGGAGTTTGAGAAGTATATGGTAGTATAGAAAGTATACAGTAATTTAGGGGATGTCGGGTAATATAGGGAGTATAGGGGAGTATGTGGAGTATACAGTAGTGCAGGTGATAATAGGGTAGAATAGAATATTATAGATCAGTATAGGAAGTATAGGGTATATAGGGGAGTATAGGGTAGTATCGGGAGTATATGGTAGTATAGGGGAGTATAGGGAGAATATGGAAGTATAGAGTGTTGTGTAGGTGATAGAGTAGAATAGAATAATATAGATCAGTATAGGAATTATAGAGGAGTATAGTGTATATCGGGAGTATATGGTAGTATAGGGGAGTATAAGGTATAATGTGGAGTATACTTTTGTGTAGGTGATAATAGGGTAGAATAGAAGAATATAGATCAGTATGGGAAGTATATGGTATATAGGGGAGTATAGGGTAGTATCGGAAGTATCAGTAATATAGGGGATGTAAGGTAATATAGGGAGAATATGGAAGTATAGAGCAGTATAGAGGAGTATAGGGTAGTATCGGAAGTATATGGCAATATAGGGGATGTAGGGTAATATAGGGAGAATATGGAAGTATAGAGCAGTATGGAGAGGTATAGGGTATTATGTGGAGTATACAGTAGTGTAGGTAATAATAGAGTAGAAAAGAAGAATATAGATCAGTACAGGAATTATTGTTAGGTTCCATGTGCTCTCTATCTCTTGTTTTCTTTTTCCATCTCTCTGCCCTAATCTCTCTCTATCTGCTACCTGGTATGACAAATATTGGTAAGCTCCCACTGACAAACAGTGCCAGCAAAGTGTGAGTTATTATAATAAAGAACAAAAAGGTGGGGAGATCTGTATCTTTACTCTTACAGTCTTATAGTCTGTAGAAAAGAAAAAAGTAAAAAAAAAACACTTTTTCAGGGGGAGAAAGGGGTTCACCTATTAAAAGAGAAAAAGAGAAACAGAGACGCTCGTGATGAGGGTAATAATGGCTATGAAGCCAAAAGGATGATACATAAGCACAGGTGCGCAAGATCACATAAAAGAAAAGAAGGAAACAGAGAGAGAGAGAGAAAGAGAGAGAGAGAGAGAGAATACCCTCTAAAGGCAATGATCACTCATCCTGAACTCACACGCAGACTTCTCAGAGTCTGGCACTTTTAACAAGGCCCATGGAGCGTTTGGTCAGTCTACCTTAGATGTAGTTTATAGTGTTCTTCACTCCTGCCTCAAAACTTCCTCCCTTTCTTCTCTTTTCCTGTCGGCACTCGCCCCGAGCTTAACCTCAGCCTCCTCTTCAGCCAGAGCGAATGTTTCTAACATGAGCTGCTCAAAGGCACTTTAAGGAGGGGCTTCTTTTTCTGCGCTGTGTAAACAAAGCGGCGGAGCTTTGAACAAGATCTCTGTAGGTGGTTATACAAAACAAGTTCACTTTACCACCCCAGAAAAACATGCAGCACTCCTTCTGCCTCCCTTTTCTATCTGTCTGATATTTGAGCTATCAGACACTAAAAGAAGAATCACAATAGATATATGCTCTTATAGAATCTTAGTGAAATTTTTGCAGAACATATTAGTGCTGGGTGGTATACCGGTTCATTCAGTGTACTGCGGGGTGAACTTGAACCGGTATGCATTTCTCTCATACCGCCATACCTCTAGAGGGCGCTGTGGAGCACCGTGCGGAAACAGCACCGTCAAAGAAGAGAATCAAACGCTGATCTAGCTCTGTCCTGCAGATAAACCAGAACAACTCGTGCTGCTGTTTCTACTGTATGAGTGTTTTTATTAAGCAGTAACTACAGCCCTGTTAAATATATTAATACAGTAGCTTAAAGAATTATTTGAATGTATTTTTTAACTGGAGAAAGAAGGGAATTGTAGCTTATTTAATTACTTTAATGCCTCTAATGACTTCAGGAATAACATATAGTAAATTCATATTAAACTTATAACTTACTTGTGCAATAGATCTTTTAAGAAATATCTCTTTAAATACTCAGACATTGAGTAGCTATTTTAGGTTAGTTTATAGTGCTTATGGAACTATTTATTAAAATATAAAATGTTGTAAAGGAAGCTGTGTTAAATTTGTTAGTGTATCTATTTTTAAGATCTATTGTTTACATTCTTTAGCCATTTAATAAATATAATAAAGTCTGATTTCTTCAAATATTGTGTATATAGTTTGTGGGACAAAGTAAACCCAATACTAATCAAAGCCTTAATTTAAAGCCTCCGTGCTTTATATTAAATGTACTCCTAACAGTACATTAACACACAAACCTATATTAAAGCCCAGTCATGCAAAAACATAAATAAATAAATAATAATAATAATATAAAAACCGTGATATACAGTGAAACCATCAGAATCTTGAAAAATACTGTGATATGCATTTTTGGCCATAACGCCCATCACTAGAACATATACATATAGCCACTGTCACTCAAAATATTATCACTTTAATTCTGGTCGATTTAGGTGTAATATTATTAGTAGCCCATTTATTGTAACATTTTGATGGAATATAAAAAAAAAACAAATTTATATTATGTAAAAATAAAAATAAAATCTAATTTTGTCACCAGTACAAAACTGTTTGCAAAGAAAAGTACAATCATGCTTCAAGTACAAGCTAAGAGAGTCTGTAAATTCCAACACAGAACTACACTTTTGAGCTCAGAGAGTGTCGTTAACAGAATTTGCTAGCTCTGCTTATACTTGCTGTACTTGTCTTCATGATGTACTCTCAAGAGGGGTATCCAGTTAGTGGTTTTAAGTGTCTTTACTCTTCTTCCTCAACAAGACACTTTTGTTTTACACATTCTATAAACATTTGAGATTGTATCAGAAACGGTAAAGTCCTGATGCACTTCTTTTGGTCAGAAAATCCAACTTGTCAACCAGTCCTGATAATGCCTAAACTAACGGAGGAAAAAAGCTCTTGAGAACCAATTTAAGGGGCAGTGGTGGCTCAGAGGTTAGACCACCGGGCCACTGACAACAAGGTTGTGTTTTTAAGCTACAGAATTGGTAATTTACAGTTATGGTCTTAAAATGTAAATGTAATTCCCAAATAAGAAAGCATTGATGAATGTCAAAACTTGCGAAAGGTGTGTAAAGTGGGTTTTTTAGAAGATTGTTTTTCTTACAAATGCCAAAAGATAAAAAAGGGAAGCACACAGATCACAGAAACAACTAGAATTCAAGCCTGTCGCTTTGTCCTCTGTTCAACAAGCTTACACTGAGCATCTGTGACAAATCCTCAAAGACCTTATCATATTTGTCAGAAAGCTCACTGTAGGTCAAACAAACATTCTTAGCTTCTCAGAGTCGTCCTGATGGTGGAAACAAATCTGCCACAATGCTATAAAGACAAGGTCTTTAGAGCATTGTGGAGCTGCAGAGTCCAGATCTTGTGTTTGCCTGCTTGAGCCTTTCCACAAAGTGTGCATTTATTTCATTTTCTGTAGGTTGCTACATGCTATGATACTCTCATGCACAGTTAGGCATGGAGGCATATACTGTAGGCTCTGTATGGCATCATGGGGCACTTTTGCCCACAGACGTTGCAGTTGGATCTGTAGATCCTTATACACTATATGCTTATACACTGCCAAAGTTGGTATTCCCAATGGACCAATGGACCAATGCTCAATGGGTGATCAATCTGGCGACCATGAAGGCCAAGCAAGTGTTCCTATCAGTCATAGACATTCCTCGAAACTCTTGCTGTGTTTAGGTGAGAAATATCCTGCTGAAAAACACCAGTTGGAAGCAATTTGATAAGAGTGCGGTCATGAATGAGAAAACTCTATTGCTACAGACTCGAACCATATCATCTTTAGCAATAAATCCAAGTTTTGTATGAGCTCTGACAACGGTCAAGTTTGAGGAATTTTGAGGAAGTAAAACATGCTCCCAACTGAAAACTAAATTAGGCAAGATGATAAATTTGGGCACCCCAAAAGAAAAAGTACATTAATATTAAGCAGATCCTCCTTTTACAGAAACAACAGCCTCTAAACACTTCCTATAGCTTCCAATGAGAGTCTGGTTGAAGCTTCTGGTTGAAGGTATTTTGGATCATTCTTCTTTATAAATCATCTCCAGTTCAGTCAGGTTTGATGGATTCTGAGCATGAACAGCCCACTTTAAATCACACCACAGATTTACAATAATGTTCAGGTCTGGGGACTGAGATGATCTGAGATGATCATTCCAGAACGTTGTACTTGTTCCTCTGCATTAATGCCTTAGTAGATTTTGAGTAGTGTTTAGGTGTTTAGGATCGTTGTCTTGTTGGAGTATCCAGCCCTGGTGCTTTAACTTTCTCACTGATTCTTGAACACTGTTCTCAAGAATTTGCTGATATTGACTGGTCCTATAAATACTTAACTGGCGATAAATATGGCAACCAGGTAGGCCAAGGAAGTGATGAAATCTGAAGGAGACATTTATGGGAAACCCTTACAGTGTGTGGGTGAGCATTATACTGCTGAAAAATGCCAGTTGGAGGCCCTGCCATGAGAGGACCGTATATCACTACTAGGGGTGACCCTCTATTGTATGCAATTGCTCCTAAGATCATCAATTAGGGAAGTGTGTCATTCACTGCTAAAGATGAGACAGCTACAATATGTAGCAGTATGTGTTTTTAACCCCACCGTTGTTGAAATCAGAGACTGTAAAAAAGATGGACGCTGTGTCTCCGTTCCCGTTCATTCAAAGAAAATGAAGCCAAAATCTTCCTCCATGTTGGCGATCCCGAAACCCGAGTCTGCACAGTAGAGACCAGAGGAGGGAGAAAGACTGTGGAGAGACAGCCTACTCATTTAAATAACCCCGCCCCTAAGGGCTGCCTCGCGGTCACAGACTGCAAAGTGGGGCAGAGCGGAGCTGACGGTCTGTTATTGGTCCCGCCCATAACAAGCCCTTTTACAATAACCACACCTTTTTGAATAGAGCTGAATAACGTTTTAAAAACCGAGTTCTGTGGTGATATAAAAATATGACAATATAAGCAGAGGTTACACTAGCTGTTGCATTTAAATAATGGAGGTAGAATTACAGTATATTAGAAAAAAACTAATTGAAAGTTGTCTGTTTTGCCATTGAAACCTATGAGATGGGTGGGGTTACACGGCTTTCTGAAACCGAACAGCAGGGGGCGCCCGACCTGTGGTGGCTTCACTTTTGAGAGACGATGCTATGTCCAGCTATACACAGTCTATGGTTGAAATGGTGGAAGATCTTTTAGACAGGTTTGAGTGCACAAGCATATTCACAAAGTCCTCATTTATTTCATTTTCTGTAGGTTTAGGTATAGCATCACAATTACATTATTTTTTCTCTGCATAGCTTCACTGGCCGCATTCACATATTCAGGTCCAGTGGTTTCAAAACCCTTTTTACTCCATGTTTTGAGAAAGGTGTTTTTGCTCATTCAGAATTGTTCTCTCACCCTCACCTACAAGCCTTTCATCCAAGCCAAGTCAAGAGAGAAAGAAAGAAAAAAAGAAAGCAGAGAAGAAAGAGACTAAAACAACTCCAGCCCTGTTAACAAGTTCAGCCACACAGGGGCTTACATAAGGTGAGCTCACAGAGGGTAGAAGTTGCTATGACTAATCTTCTTTTACCGCGCTGATAAAAGTAAGTCCTCTACAACAGTTCTCTGCATCTCTGCGATGCCTTAAAGCTGCCGTGTGGCACTGCGGCTTGGGCTTAACTGTCTTCTGGGGACCATCTCTCTAACAGCAACACTTCATCTGAGCTACGTCTCAGCATCTCAGCACTCTCTATAAGTGTGTGTTCCTGCTATGATCTTTTTTTAAAAGGCTAGCCCCCACCGCCATTTGAGATGATGCCCGCAGGTGTGTTCTCAGAGAAGAGGAAAATGCCCAGGGCCACAGGGAGAAGGGACGGTATTTGTGCCAAACACTTCTGAAGTGCCTGCGCTGTCGTAGAGTTTGTGATTGGTCTAGTGAATGTAACGAGCGCTCTAAAGTGGTGGTGGCAGTCCAGGAACTGAGAACCCAAAGAGCAGAGTTTAAAAAGGACTCACTGGTGTTGGTTTGCCATTTTCCAGCTGACTTGCTTTGTTCTTGAGCTCAGGAGCCGATGGTCTCTCTACGAAATAAAAAGAGATAATAAAAAAAAGTGTTCATCAGCATCACAAAACCCACTAGGTTGAAGAAAGAAAAAGTTAAATGCTATTATACAGAGCTAAGAAATAGTGTTTGCCTTATACAGATTTCTTTTGCTTTTACTTTCTATCACACTTACATGTTTTCAAAAAATTAGCAAACACATTTCAATATCAGACAATGATAACCAGAGCAAATATATATATCTATAAAAAAAAACAGTTGTAATTTTATTTACTAAGGGAAACATTTATCCAACTTGATTGTGCCACCCTTTGTGCCATTTATCTTTCCAGAGCAACAAAGCAGCCCTAGACCATCACACTACCACCACCATGTCTGACATTCAGTATAATGTTTTTCTCTGACATTCTGTGTTAGTTTTATGCCAGATGTAATGGGACACACACCTTCCAAAAAAATCCCTCATGTCTCATCAGCCATCAGAATATTTCCCTCAAAGTCCTGAGAATCATCAAGATGTTTGTTGGTAAATGTGAGATGGGCCGTTGTGTTCTTTTTGGTCAGCAGTTGTTTTTGCCTTGGAACTCTCCCATGGAGACCATTTTCACCCAGTCTCTTATTATTGAATCAACAAAACTGACCTTAACTGAGGCTGTAAGTGAGACCTGCAGTTCTTTAAATGTTGTTCTGGGTTCTTTTGAAACCTCCTGGATGAGTTGTTCATGCCCTTTTGGAGTAATTCTGGAAGGCCAGTGACTCCTGGGAAGGTTCACCACTGTTCCATGTTTTCTCCATTTGTGAATAATTTCTCCCACTGTGTTTTCCTGACGTCCCAGAGCTTTAGAAATGACTTTGTAACCTTTTCCAGGTTGATAGATGATCAATGACTTTATTTTCTCACCTGTTCTTAATTTTTGTTCAAATTGGGGCATAATGTGTTGCTTTTTGAAGATCGTTTAGATCGTTTAGACCGAACATATTGCTGAGCTATTAGTGTCTTATGTGATGACTCCCAATATCATCACACCAGCAGTTAGGGAAGCGTGTCATTTATTGCTAAAGATGATACAGTTACAGTCTGTATCAGTGCAGGTTTCTCAATAATGACACCACTGCAAATGAAGGCGAATATATCAGGCAACTTGTTGAAAGGACCATCCTGTTCCCCCCATCAAAGTCTGCCAACTGGGCAAAATGTATTTGAGTGTGTTGTAGACGGACGTCTAGCAGTCATCAATCTAGTGTCTTTTTATACGGCAGTGGGGGAAGGATCCTACCTAACACCCTGCACAAGACGCATCATGATGTTCCTTGCTATCTCACACTCAGCAAACAGTTTATTTTTATGGCTTGATCCTTTACCGTTTAATAGCGCCTAAGGTTATGTGTGTATATATATATATATATATATATATATATATATATATATATATATATATGTACCAATGGGTGTGGTGGTCTTAGCTATGGAAAACACAGGTGCACCACTGACTAAATACAACCCTAAAACGCACATACACACACGCACACACACAAGGACAAGCAGTAGTGCACAAACCTATCATTTACGTCAACAATAAACAGAATACATAATAAAATATCATTGCTGTTCCCGTAATTGACTTGCTTGCGCACCTTCACATTTTGAACACGAAGGTCAGCTTCCTCTAATAAGATGCACAGAAGCTCTGCGCCATTAAAATAGCAATCTGCCACAGTCAGAGAGCACCTGGCTCTTAAAGGGAATGGTAGGTGACATGCTGATTGGTTTATAGAACATTATGCCCAAAACACACCCATTGATTAGTTAAGAGAATTAGTACTTGTCTTGTATTGCGTGGCATACTTTTCTCGTTGTTATGATAGCAAAGATACACAGACATATTCTAAATCAACCTGCTCTGTGCACGGTTGACAGTTCGCTTACAGATCGCTAAAACAGGGCCTTCATGCGTTCCGCATCAATCCAATGAGTGATTTTTTTTTGTCAATGGCAGTATTCATTTACACAAATGACTACTGCCTAATTATTCAGCTCATTTCAATGAATCATTTGGCTGTGTTTATAAAAGAACAAAAAACTTTTTATTGCAAAACATAGTTATAATAGAAGCCAACACACAGTTAATTAAGTGTCTGCCCACAGGCTTCTTTTCACAGTGTGCTTTGAGCCACAAATAAGTATTCGGTTCTATTTTATTTCATACAGGAAAATGATGTGAAAGCAGCGTCTGTGGACATTGATGTAGAGAGTAGACAGACCCTGACATTCTTTGAATTCTCAATATACAGTAAGGTACGTATACTGTATGGTTGTGCATAGAAAGTAGAAAGCTGTACTCACTCCGCACTTCCACCTCCACTGGGTATTCGTTCAGATTGGAGAAGGAGACCACCATACAGGTGAAGGTGATCTGGTCACTGAGGGTGGCCCGGGTAATCACCAGGCTGGAATCAGACGTGATGTTAACACGGTCCTTATAGCTGTCCGTGGCCGAGATCTTCGCCTCATCCTTCTGGGCCTGCTTCACCAAAAGGTCTCCTGAGGTGCCGTCACTTCTCGTCTGGAGGTAACACACACACACACACACACACAAAAATACGCACACACGAAAACAACACTGTTACCAATGTGTCACACACTGAGCTACTCTAGAATACCCACCCTGCACAGAAATACTGTACTGCTGCTGGTAGAAATGATTTGACATACTCTTTGGGGTATGTGACAATAAAATGACATTTTGAGGGCCAGCGCCGTTGCAGACGTGACAGCTGAGTTGTCCAATTTGGAATACTATTTATTCATCTCCACGAAATCGCTTGTATATCCCAGGAAGCCCAGAATATACAAGGCATCCAGTGCTCACACATGCAGGGATTACACCCAACAGAGACTTACATATTTCCACTTGGTGAAGATCAGATCCGCAGGCTTGTTATCGCTGCCGTTGCACGGAACTGTGATGTTTTCTCCATACTGGCTGATGACCTTCTTTGTGTCGCTCGCTGAAACAGAATAAAAGGGAAAGCGGAAATCTGTTAGTGATGATAAATCAGTATCTTACAATGATAATATCAAGGCTATGTTCAGTACTTTTTCAATTTCAGTGGAAACTATGGCCTATATAGACGAATGCATACATCTACACACCTCTAATGAGTTTATTGTTGAATGAAAAAAAACATTTTAGTCAAAAGCTGTGATGCTCATTCCTGATTTCTAAAGCTCAACCACCCTACAGAGTTTGAGGGACGTGTAAACATTCCCAACTCGGTTGTGTTAGATCTGAAACCTGCAGGGTGGCAGATGATTTCCAGGCACCCCCGACTTAAAGGGTCTCTAGAATGTCAAACTGTATTTTCCTTGCTGTAGTTAAACAATGAGAATCTGATACAGATGATAACATAACATGAAACTCATAACATACTGTTATGAAGTCTTTCAAAACAAAACAAATCTGGCATAACCAAAACAGAGCTGGAAAACAGAGCAATTCCAAAAGCCTTGACAATAATATGTAACAAATGTCTTTTTACTCTTTAAATATAAACCCAGACCACTAGTCAAAGCTGTCTGCATCTAAAATATCTATCATGTTGTTGATACTGGAGAGCAGTACATCACCTCCAGACTCTATAGCAGGGGTGTCCAAACTTTTTTTGTTGGGGGCCAGAGGGAGAAATATATTTGAAGTCACGGGCCACAGACTCTGTAATAAAACAAATACTGAAATATACCACTTTAAATAATAAATTTTCCTGATTACTTTCATTTACACATCATTTTACTTGACTTACTATCTTTATATTTGACAGTGTTGTGTAAACTAAGATTTTTAAATTGATGTTTCATTTCATGATGTCTCTTAATATTAAACTCCTTAATTACGGCAACTTTTAGACTCTTTTGCCCGTTTTTCTGCGCTAGAACTGCGCACTCTCTCTGCTTTTAGACTCTTTGGCCCGTTTTTCTGCGCTAGAAATGCGCACCCTCTCCGCTTTTAGACTCTTTGGCCCGTTTTTCTGCGCTACAACTTCACCCTCTCCGCTTTTAGACTCTTTTGCCCCGTTTTTCTGCGCTAGAAATGTGCACTTTCTCCGCTTTTAGACTCTTTGGCCCGTTTCTGACACCTAGCGTTTAAACTTTGAATCTCACATTATAAAAACCTGCTTAACAGTGGGCCAACTTTCACTCTATTTCTAAAATACCTCGCGGGCCGCTCCACAAAAGGAAACGGGCCGCAAATGGCCTGTGGGCCGTAGTTTGGACACCCCTGCTCTATAGCTATGCTAGTTATGGGAATACTAGCTGCTACATAATCTAAGCCAGCCTCATAATCGTGGCTTGTCTCCTGTGCTGTGGGGAAACTATCTACCCACCCAGAGTGAGCAAGCCCAATTGTGCTCTCTCAGGATTCAGGATTCGAACCAGTCTTAGTCTTACGCTGGATCACCCAGAGCCCAACATTCAAGTGTTAAAATGGCCCAGTCAAAATCACACAATTGTGTGCAATTTTGTGTTGGTCTACCATTTAAAATCTCAATAAAATACATTTAAGTTTTTGGTTGAACTGTACTGTACTGTACATCACAGAACTGATAGATACTGTTGTGGACAAAACAGTCACGAATGCTAGCATGTGATAAACCAAAAGACTTGGCAGCAAATTGTTATCCAAGCTAGGCAAAAAGCTAATGCTAGCCTCTAGCCTTTAGCCTCTATCTCTTCTTTCCACACTCATTCCCCTTAAAACAAACTGGAATATCTTAGCTGACCACCAAATTGGAGCTAAACCCACATTAAAATGGAAAGCATTGTCTTATTTTGGCTTTTTACTGGTATAACTTGAGAAATCTAAACTAGCTACAATATCTTGATTGCATGATTGCAAACTTTGTCATGTGGTTCCAATAACCATGACATTCATACAGTGATATCTATACGGTAGATACTAGATACTAGTCCCATGTCTTACATTACAAATGGTCTGTCAGTGTACATTAAGCCCCTACTGCACACACACACACACACACACAAACACACACACATTGCCACAGCTGTATATACATGTTCTGCACCACTGCATGACTGTTCAGGATGACAGACCGGACTAATGCTTTATCAACAGAACTGTCTAGGGGTGTGTATGTGTGTGTATGTATGTGTGTGTGTGTGTGTTCTAAAAGAACATACACACAACATGATTAAGCGGTGAAGGATGGATGAAAGTAGAGCATAGTTTAGCATAGTTTAATAGTTTGCCACTGACTTTTCTTCACCATTTTTTTTCCACCGCTGTGCTCCAGAGCCAAAATACACTGTCCAACTCCAACTCAGACTCCGTATGAAAAGCCCACATCTCAACTTGAGCTGACAGACAGGAGAATAGAGGGGGGGAAAGTGGGGTGGGTTGGGGGGGGAGGGGGGGGGTTGTGCAGTACCGAAACACTGAGAGGGGCCAAGCTTTCAGAGCCTGTCACAGCACAGACGAGGTGCTGTGTTGAGTGGTGCGGTGTTGCAGGTTTTTTTTTAGGGAGTTGAGGGGTTACGGGAAGGGGATTGGGGGATGATGTTGGATACGGGGGGGGGGGGGGGGGGGGGGACAGGGACTTGTAGGTCTGTAGCAGGGTTTTAAAGGGGTAGTCCAGGTTACCCAGGCTTTGTACTGCAGTCAGTTCCATCAGCTCTCAAATCCCACACAAAGAGCGCAACCAAACAAGAGTTCACATTCTGGTCATACCGGAGCACTGCGCTTCAGGCAACGACATTTCAGCAGGCATGCACACACACACACACACACACACACACACTCAAACACACACACACACACCAATCATCTTAAGTATCCTCACACAATGCTTTTCAGTCCGATACTGATTTTAATGTTACCTGAGTGAGTCTATTACAAGGTATGAGCGTGAAGACAAGGCAGAGAAACCAGTTTGATCTGGAAATAAATACTGACTACACCACACACACACACACACACACACACACACACACATACACACACTTGTCTAGTCTCACCCACAGTTGAGAGCACAGGAACAAAGCCTTGCAATCAAACAGATTCAAATCGCAGGGAAATCTGCCTTCTTTCAAAGCACAAGATAAATAGCTAGGCTTAGTTAGTGCAGACTGAATCACCATTAGAGTAATATAAACAACCACTTATTTTGAGAAGCACATCAGTCATAAACTAGTATAAAAAGTATAAATATATAAATACACCTGTTCTGTAAAGGCTTCAGTTGTTTGTTAAAAGGAAATTAACCTTCCAGCAAGACGATGACCCTAAACATACAGCCCGAGCTACAGTGAAATATTCACGTTTTTGTATTTTATTTTTATTCCATTTTTCTCCCTCACTTAGCTATGTCGATAATCCCACCCACATTTTTTTTTTTATTGTACTCTCCATCTATCATTAGCGATGCCCCAACACTGGGAGGGTGAGGACTAGCATATGTTTTAATACATCAGCTCACAGACGGCTCGTGCTGATCAACATCATCGTAAGAGTGATACCGGGAGCGAGCGCCATCTAACCACCCGGAGAGGGCAAGGCTCAGGCAGCCGATGACAAGCTGCATGACCGGGATTTAAACCAGTCTTAGTCCCCAGGACTACCCAGAGCCCAATATTTAAGTGTTAAAATGGCCCAGTCAAAGTTCTGACCTAAATTCCATTGAGCATCTGTGGCAAGACATGTCAATTGCTGTTTACAGACCCTCTTCATCTCTCTAAATGCGCAAAGCTGGTGGAGACACACACCAAAAGACAGCTGTAATTGCAGTGAAAGATGGCTCTACTAAGTATTGATACAGGGGGGCTGAATACTTTTCAGGTCACACTCTTCTCCATATGCTATAATATTTTTACAAATGTTTAAAAGTATATTACCACAAGGTGGGTTTTCCATTTTTCTAATCTTTAAATGAGAACATTTAAAGGGATGCAGACAGATGTAGAGAGGGGGGGGGAGGGGTTGTTACCTCAACATGCCATCTGCTTACAGATAAGAGGAGGAAGTCCTCCTCAATGAGGAGATCTGTGCAAGCGCAGTAGCCAGAACAAGCCAATATGAAACGTTTTGCATTTTTAAAGTTTCTTTTTGAGTATATTGGTGTCTCCCCATTCTATAGAAATCAGAATCTGCCCTTGTGTGACTAGAATTAACTACCAAGTGTCATTGTAAAAATAGCTGCAGAGTAAACTGTTTTACATATATATATATATATATATATATATATATATATATATATATATATATATATATATAATATATATATTAATCTGTTTTTTTTTTGTCATATTAATTCTGGTTTAACCATTCACATTAACATTTATCAATAAAGCTTCAGAAGATTTTGATGCCACATGGATGGGAGTAAGGAGAACAGCATGTCTATCATTGCCGCTCTGCACCTGAAATGCTGCTACTGCACTATGTAACTTTGGTGGAGTTCTTTTATTGGAAGTGTCTAATGCTGGCCAAAGCAAGACCTATATTTTAAAGGGTGAAACAAACTATAGAGAAAATAGAGATACAAAAGAAAGCTTATAGTAATAAGATAATAATAATATTTTTACTTCCAGCACCACAAACGAAGCGATGCACATGCAGCTGGGCTGCTGTAAAAGGAGCGTCTGGTCAGGCCTGTTCAGACAGGAGCCGTGTAAGGAGTGGAAACGAGTGTGTGAGATTAGAGTGGAGGGTTTAATAATAAAGCAGGATGGAGGATGAAGCGGACAGGACGGCAGGTGCAGACAGCGTTGTGTACACTGCCGGACTGGTTGTGTCTACAGAGCGCTGTTTGAACAGCAGGCCGCCTTTACAGGTAAACATTTCCCCTCCGAGCTCTCACACTAATACCTGCTACCTGCACAGGTGGGGGAAGTGCTGCGGCAAGCGCTCATCATCCAGACGGAGGGGCTGATCTTTGCTGGGGGGACGGGAGTGTGGGAAGGTGCCAATGTCTTCCTCCGCCGTTATTTTCTTTCTTTCCTTCTTCTTTTCCTTTTTTTTTTCCTGCAAGCAGCCGAGTACAAACATCCTTCTCTGGAAGGGATGTTTAGAGAGAGGTGAGGCGTGAAGAATGAAACAGGCCGCTCATCACCCTTCCTCACCTGCTCGGCATGACCGCCGCCATTAAAGGTGCAGCAAGGCGGGAGAGATCCGCTAATAGCACTGAGGCTATGTTTCGGTCACAGCCTGTCTGTTTCTAAAACACTGCCAGGACTCCTCCTGCTTTCACGCACCCCCAGCCCGCTTGCTTCGCTGACTGATGGGCTTTTCACAGGAACGTCTAAGTCTGCTCAATCATCCTTTACAGCACACCGGGTCAGAAGGTCAATGTCTGCTTCAGGGCCGTCACGCTATTAGTGTTTAATGTTTAATCTGCTGAATATTTTGAAGAGTAGTCAAGTGTTCAGAGCTGTATGAAGGTTTAGAACAGCCTGTAAAACACAGTGCAGTACTGAAAAAAAAACATGTGAAGTAAACATAAATCCAGTTGTCAGTACGCCAGGAAAGCTTTTGATGTTTGATGTGTAAAGTGAAAAAACACAGTTAGAACAGACGTTGAGGTTACTGACCTCTCTGCGAAATCAAAAGAAAGCAGGCAAACCTGCAGTACCTGATCATTTGTGAAGAGGTAGAGTTTTACAGGTATACAGGGAATAGCTCTACTTGATTATGTTCAAATCCATATATATGGCAAGAAGGAAAAAAAAATACATTAAGAAATAAAGGACTTTGAAATATCCACAAATTCAGTCGCAAAGACTATCAAAAATATGTAAAGTTATGATAAAACTGGACCAGGAAAGGAGGACCACAAGATAAGTTCATCAGAGTTACCAACCACCTAAATGCTTCACAGAGTATTTTAAGTATTTTAGTATTTTAACTTTACTACATCCTTTAACTTTACATGGTAATTATAGAATACCTTATAGCGTGAATAATGCACAGTAGATCCTCAATAACTGACAGTAGACACTGAATTATTGATACATACTGAATAACACATACTAAATAATTTATAATAGATACTGAATATTTCATAATAGATACTGAATAATTCACAATAGACACTGAGTAATACATGAAATACAGTAAATAATCCATAGTAGATACAAAAAAAAATAAAAGAAAAAAAAAAAATTCATAGTGGATGCCACATAACTCGCAGTAATTCACAGATACCAAATCAATTATAGTAGTTACTGAATAATCCATAGTAGATACTCAATAAGTCTAGAAAATATAATTGTTTACCACATATAACTTGTAATACACCTCGTGCCAATGTTAAAGTTTGCCAAAAACACTTAAAAAAATTATAGTGGATGCCAAATCATTCAATAGACAACAAACATTTTAGAATAGAAGCTTTTCTCTATAGATAAATCAGTTGGATGAAGTGTGGTTTGTGTCCTGGATGCAAAAGGAAATCATGACTCAGCGGTCTTTGACCACTCGAAACGCTAAAATGTGTCAAGCAAAAATTGCCTCAGTATGAAACTCCTGATTTCCATTCTCACCAATGTGATCTTAGCATGTTAGGTGTTTCTTTTCACAATGGAGGCGTTTCCCATTCTCCACACTCTTCAGCATGCCAGAGAATTTACAGGGAAAAGTTAACAAAGCCCTGAATTGATTATCCGACAAGAAATTGGATATGGAGCTGGTTAATGGAAATGCCTTTTAGAACACTAGTGAGATCAGAGATGCCCCTCACTGTGGAGAGTAAAAGAGTGTGTGTGTGGAGGGCTCGCTCACCCACAGCGTGACTGATTGCAATCTCCTTTCAATTTGAAAGACGCCTGTTGATGGGCGCTGGCCTTTCTTAAAGCACCTCTAGCAACCGTCATACTCTTGTGCCTTGGGAGGGGGGTGGGAGGGACGTTGCATGTGTGTGGGCGTGAACGTGTGCCTGCGAGTGTGTGGGCCAACGTGTGTTTGCTCACACACAGCCAAAGAAAGAGCTGGCTTATCACTTCTTTGGCCCACCTGAGCACACGGTGCACAATGGGACGGCCGAGAGAACTCTTCCTCTCTCTCTCTCTCTCTCTTTTTTTTTTTTTTTTTTCCCAATTTGTCGACTGCATTCCTTCACAGACCAGAGATTAAATTCCAACATTCAAATCCTGAACCGCTTCACCAGACCACACTGTTACAAACACTTCCCATCTACTGATAACCGAAAAAAGACTTTATTTCTCCACAGATATTTATATAAAACATCCCGTATTTCACTCACTTCTAACGCTGGAATAGCGCACCCCCGAGACGCCCAAACCGCAAGGGTTCTGTTTCATATTTCCACAATAAAGAAAGGGTATAAAGAACTGCAGGCCCTGCAGCTGTTCCATACAGCAGTAGGAAGGATTTAAGCAGAGCAATTTCAGAGTCAACAAATATAATTGTTGACCACTCAGTGTGGTTGGTATTGAAGTTGGTATTAAAATCTGTGGATTTTAGGTATTGGTGAAAACTCTGCCATCAAAACATTGATATTTGATGCCTTGTTTTGTAGACTGTAATAAAAAGAGACCTTTAAGGAGAGAGAAACTTGTATTTGGGTTTCATTCATTCTGGGCAGGAAATATGACGGATATGCATTTGCTGACTACTGCCAGTAGAAGAATGTAACGGTTTGCCCAAGAGCACAGACAGAAGTACAAAATCAGTCCTGGGATTTAAACTAGCAACCTACTGATTTTTGGAGGAGCATGATATTGCATCTTAGAGTAATAAAAGTTTATGTAAAGGCAACAACCAGAAGTACCCAATCAGTTCTGGGAGTTGAACCAACAACCTCCTGGTTCTACTAGGATCACTGTATTGCCAGCTGAACTTGTATTGCCTTGGTCAATAAAAGATTAGGTATCCTAGCCGAAAGGCACAAACCAAGAGTCCCAGTCAGTCCTGGGATTTGAACTAGCAACCTCTTAGTATTTGAAGGAGCACGATATTACCCTGTTGCCATGTTCAATAAAAGTTACCCTGTACCCTGCCAAGGACACAACTGAGAGTACCCAATCATTTCTGGGACTTGAACCACCAACCTCTTGGTTCTGCCAGGAGCACTGATTTGCCAGCGGAATTTTTATTGCCTTAAGCAATAAAAGATCAAGTACCTTGCACACAGGCACAACCATGAGTTCACAGTAAGTCCTGGGATTTGGTCTTTGAACCAGCAGGCTTAACAAAACGTTGGACCTAAACCAGCAACCTTCAGGTTCGGGGAAGCACACAGTATTGCCAGCTAACTGGGGCACTGACTGGGGCAATGAAAGGTTTAATACCTTAGCCAAAGGCAAACACAATAGTACACAATAGTACCTAGTCCGTCCCTGGGATTTGAACTATTGAACTTCTTATGTTGGGGAGAGGTTAAGTGCCATCCCCAAGGGCACAACCAAAACAGTACCTGCCCTCTGAATCCATTGAAAACAATGAAGCTGTCATAAAAGTCAGGTCAGTACTCTCCCCTGCTATGTAGAACACAAAAAGGTGTTTTTTTATTTTTTAAACAAGTTCAATTATGATCTCATTAGCTCTAATAAAGAACGTGCCCCAGCTTTAGGCTACGGCATTCATTAGAACACACTAGAAAACTTCAAAGTACTCAAAGGACACCTTTCTTGCTAAAGGCAATGGCTGCTTTTGTTACTCTTACTAGAAAGAAAGCAAAGGTTTTTTGCTTTGGGCTAAAACAGCTTAGAGAGCTACAGAACAGTAGACCTAAGAGTGAGCAATATAAATAACAAAAGACAACAAAACAGGATTTGTGAGATAATATTTAGACAGTATTCCGGTGTTCAGATGCTTATATAATAGAGAGACTGTAGCCGCAGCTCCACATTAGGCTTTACAACAATTAGATACTTAAAAAAATGGTAAAAATGACTACAAAAATAAGATAAAGGGATAATGCGCTTGCATACCCGCTCACTTACTTAGTGCAGTTACAACACACTGGCTGTTGTTTATATGTTCTCTGAATCTTCTTGTTTCATAGTAGGGATGAATATGTGCATGAATCATGATAATCACATTAAAGAAATAGTGAGATAAGATTTATTCTAAAAATAATGGTCTGGCAGGTTTGTTGGATGTACTTGCTACTCAACATTGTCAGTATTTAAACAAAAAAATAAACAATTTGGTTAAAAACACAGAATTTCACCCATCAAATGTATTTACATTAGTCTGCATTAAATGTATTATTTTTCATGCTAAGTGCAATTACGCACTCTCACCAGAGAGGTCTCCAAATCCCTAAATCTCCCAAACCTACAGGCTGTTGCTTTAATCACACAGTGGTATGGACGGGGACAGCAAAGCAACCAGTGCAGCAGACATCAACAATTTACATCAGCAGAAAGAAAGAGAGAGAGAGAGAGAGAGAGAGAGAGAGGGAGAGAGAAGTGGGAGAGAGAGAAACAGCCAAGATGACAACAGTCTCGGCACTTGGGAAATCTGCCCTGCTCCCTAGCCTGTGACTCATCAAACAGAGCCTGGCACGGCCGTCATCAACCCCTGACTTATTAGCCGCTAAAAATGGCAGCGTGGCAAAGTAACACCCCACCGCCCCTGCTGCGTATTTATTTTCACCTCCACTCGTCTAAACCCCACCACCACTGTTATTCCTGCTCTCTCCAGTCAGCCCCAGCAGACCAGACCACATATTTCCTCACTGAACTGTCCATGCTTATCGTAGGGTAAGATCTACATTTCCAAGATAATCCTATACTTCCATAATTCCCAGTGTAGAGCCTAGAACTCAACTTCCAGAAATTCTAGCCTACAGCTATAACAATATTTCTAGCCTTAAGGGCCAGTTCAATATATGACATCCAAGAGCCCCAGTTATACAATCACTAGACTAGAAATTTAGAATTTAGAAAAATTTTAATCGACCTTTAGTTAGAATATTTTTTAATCTAGAGCTTTAGTTAGAATATTTCTAGTGTAGAGCTTCAGTCTAGAGCTTCAGTTGTAGATTTTTTAATTTAGAGCTTCAGTTAGAATATTTCTAGTATAGGGCTTCAGTTGTTGATTTTTAATCTAGAGCTTTAGTTAGAATATTTCTAGTGTAGAGCTTCAATTGTAGATTTTTTTTTAATCTAGAGCTTTAGTTAGAATATTTCTAGTGTAGAGCCTCAGTTGTTGATTTTTAATCTAGAGCTTTAGTTAGACTATTTCTAGTGTAGAGCTTCAGTTGTTGATTTTTAATCTAGAGCTTTAGTTAGACTATTTCTAGTGTAGAGCTTCAGTTGTTGATTTTTAATCTAGAGCTTTAGTTAGACTATTTCTAGTGTAGAGCTTCAGTTGTTGATTTTTAATCTAGAGCTTTAGTTAGACTATTTCTAGTGTAGAGCTTCAGTTGTAGATTTTTTAATCTAGCGCTTCAGTTAAAATATTTCAAGTCTAGAGCTTCAGTTGTAGATTTTTTAATCTAGAGCTTCATTTAGAATATTTCTAGTCTAGAGCTTCAGTTGTAGATGTTTTAATCTAAAGCTTAATTTGGAATATTTCTAGTCTAGAGCTTTTGTTACCAGAACTCCAGTTGCAGAATTTCCACAAACTCTTGCTGTTTTAGGGCTGTTTGAGGAAATACGAAAGTCTGTCCTCCTTACCTAAAATTGACTCCACAGAGCTGGGACATTATCACAGATGCTAGTAGCAATAATTCGTGTTAAATAATTGTATTAAAAAGCTAACCTAAATGGCACCACAGACATTTAATGCTCTTTTGTTGATCTTTTGCTTTATAATGGGGAAAATTTCGACACGAGCATGTGCTTGTTTTCACGTTTCAGGACCCAGTCTCTTTCGGCGCTACACGGGAGAACAGCGGTATGTTCTTAAAAAGCTCTGAACTCTGAATAGGTTTCCATTGAGGGAGCTCCATTGTTCATTTGAGTAGTAATTATGTTTTTTTTTTTTGTAAAGCGAAGCCTTAGCACATCTCTGGAGAGGCTTTTTCAGCAGGTCCTAATCTAGGAGAGAGCAGCAGAAAGGGTCTTATTGTGGCTATTCTCTGCCAGTTTGGAACTTTACAGGGATCTTAATAAGATAGGGCCTAAATCAATTAGAGGGAATGAGATGCATCCGGGCAGGAGGGGGGATGGAATTAATGAAGCTTGTACTAAAGGCACCACAGAGCTGGAATTTGATTAGTGAGCTGAGTGTGTCCTCAAAAGCGTGGCTCCATGCAGAGATGGAAGACACTGGTACGGCAGGTTGTGGGGGCGTTCAGAGCGATATATGTTCAAATATGCATATACTTGTGTTTATGTGTATAGCTACAAGGTTTACCTGTGGTACTTGCATGTGGATATGTGTGGGCGCAACAGGGATAGAGCGAATATATGACATGCCAAATAAAATACTGAAAAAAATATACACATAATGTCTCATTTGTATGATGCTGACATAGCTAGCTAGCTAAATATGTGATTTGAATAGTGCTGCTAAAAATACAGTACCAGTCAAAGGTTAGGACATTTAATTTTTTTTTTCTGCATTGTAGATTAATACTACAGTCATCCAAACTATAAAACTATTACATTTAGGAAAAAAAATATGGAATTATTTAGTACACTAAAAAATGGATAAACAAACCAGAATATGTTTTCTATTGTAGTAGCCCTCAAAGCACCAAAGACCATCAAAAACATTATGATGGAACTGGCTCTCATCAGGACCATGCCAGAAAAGGAAGAGCAAAAGTTGTTGCTGTTGTATTAGATAAGTTCATCAGCGTTACCAGCCTCAGAAACCGCAATTTGGTTTATTTAACTTAACTTTTAAGTGTGCTACATTTCTTAATGGATGACTTTAGCATTCATTTTCAAATTTACGATGCACTGTTCGATAATGATTACAACAGCATTACTGAGGTAAATGTATTTTGTTTTGGTGGTATTTCTGTTAAGAAGTTAAAAATTTAAGTATTATAGTCAAAAATTTAATGTCATTTATTAAAGAATGAAAAAAGTGACAAATTTAATAAAAACCCACAAAAAAGTCTTTAATTTCGAAAGTCTTAAGTGTGTTTGCATGCCTCATGTTAACAAAAGCATGAGGCAGTATAAACAAAGAAATGCTCAAAGACCATTTCAGTAAGAGACAGAAATAAAGCTGTTTGAATGTACACACGCATTCCAGAGAGGTTAAAAAGGATTAAGACACAGTCTGAGAGTCCTCCTCCTGTCCGTGGCGTCTTCAGAATATAAGCTTTATGAAGCACTGCTCTGTACTGTTATTTGAAACAGCAGCAGCAGCAGCCACATTATCCCAACTATTATTAAACCTGCCAAGCATTTAACACTCACTCTTTGACATGATTATAACACTTAAGTAAAAATAAGAGCAGTCATTTTACAAATGGTAATTGAATGTGCGATGGGTGTGTATCTCGTGCGTGTGTGAGCACAGTGCAGTGCTGAGTGAATGAGCAGATGGTAATTAGCATCAGCATGATCCTCATGTCGTAGTAAGTGCAAGTGGAGGCACGTAACAGCGAGAGAGAGAGAGAGAGAGAGAGAGAGAGAGTGTTTGGATGTTCGTTTCATCTGGATGCTGAGTGAAGTCTTTAAGTAAAGTGATTCTGGATCAGTAGATTCAGGAAATAATTATACAGGATGTACCATATTTTTCGCACACTTAAAATCCTTTAATTTTCCCAAAAATCATCAGTGCGCCTTTTAATCCTGTGTGCGATATGTATGAATTGTGTCAGTCAGGTTGTAAGGAGCAGTAAAGGCACTCAGCTGAAGTACAGCCTTATACAGGAGTTTTAGTTTAGTTCTCCAGCTGTATTAGCATTACCCGCTAACCACGCTAAATGCTAAAGGCCGTTCAGAGGTGAGTATTATCAGACTGTAGCCTGCTGATAACCCTGGCTAGCACTAGCACTGGAGCAGCATTAGCATAACCCGCTAACCATGCTAAGCGCTAGCGGTTAGCCACTAATGCTAATGCTCCAGCATTTTAACGTACATTTAAGCTTACTAATTTACTCACCAGGATAAACAGTTTTCAGGAGAGAAATCTGTGTAGATTAGCATCCAGCGCCTCCTTTGCCTGTTTGTTTACCTAACTTAGCTTAGCTTTACAGGTTTACAGACCTGCTGAATTAGAAGGAAATCATGACTACACGCCTGGTCCTTAACAATGTTGCATAAAATGTGCCTTATGTATAAAACTACACCTTAAAATAGACCAGAAAATAGTTGTTTACTGATAGTGAGCCTTATAATCCAGAGCACCCTAATAGTACGAAAAATATGGTTAATATAACAATATGTAAATTGGCTTGGGGACACCCACTCTTGTATATCTGTGAGGTGTTGTCTTGTAAGCGAGGCTGAACACCTAATTGAATGTATTTTTTACATTGTAGATTAATATCAAAGACATTACAACAATTAAGGGACAAACATGTTTGTCCTCCACAATCCCTGAGATTGTGATTTGGGATGAGTTTGGGATGATACTTTTTTTGCAACATAGACGTTCTAAACTCCCTAAGACTCGGATCCTGGTTTGACTTACTAAAGTTAGTGCTTTATTACTCTATATGGTGGAGCTAATTAATTGAATAGGGTACATAATTGCTGGTTTAGAAATGTGCTTATTTAGATGTATTTTATCCTCTTCAGTAACACAGATGTTGTGAAGCATCGCAGAGAATTGTCTTGCAATATTGTGCGTATCATCATCATACCAACGTATCATGATAACATTGTGAGAAATCATGAAATGCCATGTGATTACCAAACCCAACCACTACAGTAAACCAACCACTGGTTTCTAAATGCTCTAGAGAAAATCCATATTGTTCACATCCTCCATCAAGTACCAGTGTCTGAATGTGAGACCATATTTAAGATTTAGAGCATCAGGGGAAAAAAAGACAGACCCCTGACTCATAAAAAGCTGTCATGGACAAAATAACAATTATGCTGTTTAATATGTGGGCATCGTCTCGGCAGGTAAAATCAAACGTGTGAAAACTCTTTCCTTTGATCTGATCCTTTGAATTGGCCATAATCCTTTATATTCGCTCCTGAATTTTTAAACAGGATCTTGGCCCAGTGGTCCACTTCTCTGGGAGGCCAGGTTAAAAGTCCTGTACGCCTTGAACAAAAGAGCCTATCTCTCTCTATCTCTCTCTCTATCTCTCTTTCTCTCCGCAGGGAGAGGTTATCTGATACCGGCCCCTTTAGAAGAGCAGCTGTACCATCTGTGCTGTTCGGCACCCCCTCTTAAAACAGAACAGCCCGCGAGCTCCCTGCGGAGGTGCTCAGGTCACGCGGATCGAGGCTAGACCGCTTAATGGAAGCCGTCTCCAGTTAAAATGCCAAAACAATGAGTGCATGCGCATCAGTTTCAACCATCAGCATGTTTACGCCACCATCTGTACTGACAGTAAGTGGCAGTTTGTAAAGCTTAATTGAAGGTTGTTACTAATGCAGCTGTGTGCAGTCGTGGCCAGGATCAACAACACGAGCATCAAATCAATTCAATTGGCTCGACACGGGCCTCGCTTGCGGAAACGGGCAGATAACGGTAAAAATGTAAATGTCTTCATTATTGGTGAAATCCTTCTTTTTGTTTAACTTTATCTGTATCACAGGACAGCAGAGCTGTCAGTTATTCCATCTCCTGGCGGGTAATGCGGAGCCTCCAGCCGAGCTGTCAACGCCACGTTGATGTTTCTGGTCGAGCATCGAGCGGTCAATTCAGTCGCTTTGTTCGAGGAAGCGTTTTGTGGCGCCGAGGCCACGTAATCTTCTCGGTGATGACGGCTCAGAGCAATTTCAGAGCAAAAGGAAACAGGCTGCCAAAGGAGCCACTGCTCAAGTCTACCTTAATCTCTCTCTGCCTTTCTCTCTCTCTCTTTTCATCTCTCCTGTATTAAAGCCTGCTTCACTTGGCTGGACGTGCTTCCCTTCCTCCCCTGAGGAAGCCAAGAGATAAGAAAGGCTGTACATGCTTTAATTGAGATCGATCGATCAATCACAATCACACAAACATCCGCCAGATAGAGTGCAGTGTAGTTAGTCAGAAAAAAAAAACAGAAGGAAAAATCTTGAGGAAGTCCACTGTGAAATTAAAAACGAGAAAAAGCAAAGAAGTGGTTTGGGACGAGCTAAGAAGTTCCTGATAAAGTCCAGCTCCATTGGTCTCCAGAGGAATTCCTGACATTTACTCTCTCTGACGCTGATGCTGTCCAGAAATATGAGCAAATATTTGCACAGCAGAAGCGGACGTTTGATTTAGCTCCAGCGGATGCGTAGGCTAGCGAGCACCACGCTGACTGGCATGTGAAGCCTCGCATGTGGTGTTTTCATTAACACATATGGTGAAACATGCTTCCGCTCTTGGAGACGGCAGCAGTAATTGGCCTGTCTTTGTGACTGGCAATGCCCGGCACGGAACGCACTTTCTAGCGAGGCTTGATGAGGGGAGAATCAGCCACGACCACATACTAATAGAACCTCATCGCTTGCTGACACGGGAATCAGGCTGCTGGTTAAGCCTTGTCCGTACGGTAAGCTTGACTGGACTAATTGCACCTCTGCTTCCATTAGCCGGCAGCCGGCCTGCCCTCTGCACAATAATGCTCGTCTCTGCAGAGCATGAAATAATAATGTGTAGATTGGAGATCAGGCGTCTGGTGGTGCCTGGAGACGTCAGGGAGGAGATGTCTGGACGGCTTTCCAGCGCTAATGTGTTTACTCACCCTTAACTACTTGAATCCACTGCTCAGTAAAGGGTCAGGGGCACAGATCAACAGAAGTAGCCCACTATCATTTTTAAAATATTGGATTGGGAAGGATACTTTCTATTAAGCCTCGGACACACAAGGTGACTTGTAGGTGAAATTGTAGAAGCTTCTAAAGAGACTGGGTATCTTGCATATCCCCAGTAAGTTTGTCAGATTTTAATGGAAATTAAAAAAGTATGTCCTTTGCTCACTACATAACCAGGTAGCATACCCTACACAACTATTAAATCAAACTGAATGCACCCCAAATGCAAGCCTCGTGTTATAAAGAAGACAGAGTAAAAAAAGACAGAGTATACATGAAGAACAACAGTTATTTGCACAAAATCACATCATTACATAAAGAGATTTCACCAGCTCTATTCTCGCCAGTTTCAGTCCCTTTCAGAATGAGCCATTTAAAGGCCGTCACTTTTATGCAAATACCACTTTAGCTTGTGCTAAATGTCAAAACACTTTATAAACAGTTTATAAACAGTTAGTTTATGCTGAACTGCAATACAAACACAAAACTATTATTATTTGTAGGTACGTAACTCTCCCTCATCTTCCGACTTGCTACAGACAGTAGCTACAGATTCCTCCTTCGGAAGAAGTCTGCAGGCTAATCCTGCTGTGTACTGTCTAAGGTTTTCAACCAAAATGACCCAAATGAAGCGTTTCTACAACTGATCTAGTGGGTGGGGCTCTGACACCAAACTCTTTCAAATGATTTACAAAAAACGGGCAAATGTATGCAAAAACTGATCACAGACATGGTCAGACTAAAAATCAGGGCTCAAATTAGGGCAAAAGTCACGTAGTGCAAGTTTAAATGTTCATGCAGGTTTAAATGACTTCCAGATCAGAGGCAAAAAACCCAGATCGGCCCCTAAAAACATTTGTATTCAAACATCAGAAGCCAGCAGCCAGAACGTCCTCTGGTTTACAATGCAGAATAAAAAGAATATGATCAATGCTCCTGGTGTCTTGTCTAGCGTTAACAACAAGTTGCTAGCTGTGAATGGATTAGAATACACACACACACAGAAAGGGAGAGAAACACACAAATTCATGCTCTGCAGGTACACAAGCAGTGTCAGAGGCAGTTAAGTTTAGCCTTTTTTGTTACAGAGGTCTTCATTAAACTTCTGGCGGACAGGAAAATCACATCTTTTTCGGCCTAGCTCCCTCCAGCGCTACTCCAGTGGAGCATGTGGGCTAATTGACCCGTCCACCCGGCCCAGGCTTTCGGGAGCGGTGCAATGCAGGGCCTGGAGTGCTGAAATAATTGACTTGATGAAATGAGGAGCAGGCGCTCTCAGTGGACGGCCAGGGCCATCCACAGCGCCTCTGGCTGCCTGAGCTCAATCTCACTTCCCCGCAATATTTCTCTTCCAGCCTCTCTGTCCCCCCTCTCCTTTCCTTTCACTGCTTTCTATGACTTTTCACCTTCTTCTCTCCTCCTACCTGTCTCTCAATCTCTTTTTTTTTCATTTCTGCTAGATGATTAGCAGCTGGAGGCAGATTTCTTCTTCAGTTTCTTGGCCTTGGGTCATTTCCACTGGCCACTATTTAGAAAAAAAAATTTAATTTAATTCTAATAAATTTAGTTTATATTATAAGTCCACAAGGCCATAAACTAGTTGAGGCCATGTGCTATGAATGATATATTAAGTATGGTACATTCACTGTAGCATATGGTCTCAGGTGGTCTATTTATAGGGCAAATTGTATCAGACTAGTAATAATGACTAATGCTCCACTGCATTTACCTCTGAAGAAAAAGGTCAGTCGATACGAAATATTTCAAGCTCTTTGAAAGCACCTCTTGCTTAAATTACAGCTGTGCACATCTGGTCATTTTCTCAGTCAGCTTTATGAGGTAGAGTCACCTGGAATTCAGGCTTTCAGTTAAACGTAAGCTGTGCTGAACTCATCAATAGTTTATTACTTGAATTTCTTAATGTGTTTGAGAGCATCAGTTGTAAAGTTGTGAAGACATAAGAGTTGGTATACAGTGAGTAGCCCTATTAGATTAATGTTCTAATTCATATTTATGGCAAGAACTACTCAACTAAGTAAAGAAAAAAAAAAAACCTAAAAAAATGAAGGTCAGTTAATCCGCAAAAAATTTAAGAACTTTAAAAGTATCCTCAAGTGCAGTTGCAAAGACCATCAAAAACTTTATGATGAAACCGGCTCTCATCAGGACCGCCCCAGGAAAGGAAGACCAAGACCAAGAGGACTGCCTGTATTGCACAAGATAAGTTAATCAGAGTTACTTTTCATTCGGTTAGTTATCATAATATTGTAGGGCCATATCGCTCATTCCTATTTCAGATATATATGTATAGAGACACAGTGGCAAATAACAGGCTAATGCTATTGTGGTTCTTGAACAGCACTTTACAAAAAAAACCCTTTGAAGCACCTTCACTTTGCAGAGTACAGAGTATCAAATGTAAAAATACTTCCAAAAAAAAAAAAAAAACTTCCAAGCATCCTCAAATTTAGCGAATACCTCACCACTTCAGCAGAGGCAGGTCTAGCTGTGCTGCTTCCGGCTCTTTCCCGAATGTAGCCTGAGATAAACACGGATAGACACACATCTGTTGAGCCATTAGAGCTGTTCATTTTGGGCTGAGCAGTCTGAACAGAGTGATGATGGTTCTGTAACCATAAAAAGCTGGATTCTAGGCACTGGGTGAATGGATAGAGTGGATAGAGTGGTAGAGCTGGAATCCAAAGCTGAAAAATGAGTGCTGCTTTCTTTCTTCTTGCACTCCATCCATGACAACACACACTGTGCACATGCATACCCACTTCAACCAGGCAATTACCAGACCTACGCCTGAGCAGTGCTCTTCAATAAGCAGTACCAGGAAAAGATTATGGTTTTCCAAGTGATATTGTATAGGAGTCATAAGGGGAAGTAGGAAGGTACTGGCCCAGTTATTTAGAGTGTAGGAATATTGACCACAAGGTTGTGGGTTCAATTCTTGTGCTGGATATCTCCATTGATTTCCCAAATTGATTTAATTCAATTTGTTAACGATTATTTTAGGAATATTTTACTTGGAATAACAGGTTATTGTACCTGCATCTTGTGCAAATTATATTATAGGCTTAATTTTGCCATTATAAATAAAGGTTAATACTTTAGAAGTTATTATACTTTAAGGTTTTCATCAAATTGTCCCATATCATATACAGCTCTGGAAAAAAATAAATAAGAGACCACTTTAAAATGATGAGTTTCTTTGATTTGACCAAATAAAAAAAACTCTGGAATATAATCTACGGGAAGATGGATGATCACAACCATCAAACCAAGCTCACCGGCTTGAATGTTTGCACCAGAAGTGGCATAAAGTTTTCCAAAAGCAGTATGTAAGACTGGTGGAGGAGAACATGACAAAAATACATGAAAACTGTGATTAAAACCAGAGTTATTCCACCAAATATTGATTTCTGAACTCTTAAAACTTGTTCAATATGAACTTGCTTTCTTTGTTTCTCATTATTTGAGGTCTAAAAGCTTTGCATCTTTTTTTGTTATTTCATTTCCTGTCCATTTCTCATTCTCTGCAAATACATGCTCTAAATGACAACATTAGCATTTGGAATTTGGGAAAATTCTGTTGTCTGTAGTTTATAGAATAAAACATCAATGTTCATTTTACTCAAATATAAACTTATAAATAGCAAAATCAGAGAAACTGATTCAGAAACTGAAGTGATCTCTTATTTATTTTTATTTTTTCAGAGCAGTATATAAGTCTATAATTGAGCCTGTTCTGCCATTTGAAACACAAATATGTTTGGAATGCAGCTCAGCGTGTGTAAGGATGAGTAAAAAAAACAGAAGCAGGAGGTGAGAGCACCGTGTCCGTAAGCAATCTGTTAGGACACGTTTTATTACAATAAGTCTTTTTTTTAAATAGACGAGGCCACCATCATTTTATGCATTCCTGGGATGGATGATGAGACATTAAAAAACATGATGCTACAAGCAGTGACTCGTGACAAGACTGGAGAAAGAGAGAGAGAGACAGAGAGAAATCTTTCTTCTATCATTTTTTTCTGTCCTGGCATTATGAGCAGTAGTAGCTTAAGAAATGTATGACGAAAAGGGCACATACCCATCATTATTTTCCTACCTATATTTAAACTAGTGCCATCATAACCTTCATTAGCCAGTAAGGTTCTGTGATCGCCTGCTCACAAGAGGCTGTTTTTTAATAGCACTGAGAACAAGAACTCAAGCCAATTAAGATGAATTTCAACCAAATAAGTACATTCAGGTGAAACAGCAACCGAACAATGCAGCAGCTTAATCACCTACCAGCATGCAGTGATGATAGTCATCAGTCGAGGTTAAGTGATGTGTTTTCCTGTGTTGATACTGATAGCAGTTATCAGCAGATAAAGAGATAAAGATGACTGATAAACTTGACCCAAATCTGAAGTTCAGAGTGAGCAACTGCAGAGAAACATAATGTAGATACTGTTGAACATTAATGGGGCATGTTTTAATACAATAAAATTAGAGTGCATGGAGCTTACAAACAGTACTTTGGAAATTATGATCTACAAATTGATTTTTAAACTCTTTCATATTTAAAAGAATAAAATCAAAACAAATCAATATTAATTAATAAATAACAATCTTTATATGCAACACCTTAACGCATGTTTACAGCTGTATTTAACTTTAAATGTAGCAATAAATGGTAGCTAAAGTTAGTTTTTAGCACTTTTATTTTAATTAATTTGGTTAATTTTCCTTTCTTTTTTAAATATATTGTTTTATGTTTTTTCATGCTTTATTCTTATTTTATTTTCATTTTTTTGTTATTCTTTTACATGATTTTAATTTGACTTCTCTTTGTATTTTCTCATTTGTAAAGCAATTTCAATGACTGTTGTGTATGAAAGGTGCTATATAAATAAACTTGCTGTGCCTTGCCTTGTCCTTCCAAAAATCAATGTGCTGTTTTGAGTTAATTTGAGTTGAAGTTGCAGCTTCATATTCTAATTTGTGATTCCACCTTCAATGACGAAGCATTTGGGACTCCCTGGTAGTGTAGCTCTCTAAAGTATTGGCCCTATCATTGGGGGGTTGCTGATTTTTTATACTGATTTTAACTGCTAGTTAGTGTTCTCCTCCAAGCGTATTGAGCTTTAAATGATATTGCATTGGAATCAGTTTTAAAAAACAGAAGGAGGCTGATGCTAAACTCAGCACCCCCTCAGCAGCTGGTAGCATTGTATACTGTATTAAAGTATGTTGCATGATGCAAGTCATGTGTGTTTGGCTACATGCTAACTTTGCTACCTGAAGAAAAATATTGAAAAAAAAAAAAGAAACTCAAAAGTTCTGGCTCAAGGCTTCAAATTTATGTTTGTATATCAAATCCATGCCATCAATGCTATTCTAAGCCACGTATGCAGAATACAATCACTGTGAATGGTTTATTTGGTAGCATCGTATTTCCTCCTTCAACCCCTATGGTAAGATTCAGCTGGACTAACATGGATCACGGATTGTGTGTAAACTGATGTGAGATAAATGGTTGCAAATAACAAACCCGGTCATCAAGTCTAGATGCATATCCTCGTCCATGTCTTCCAGTGACCTGGGCTTCCGTGTTCGTGTCCATCAACGGCCTGCATTTCCTCTTTCAAATCTTTCAGTGGCCTGTATTCCCTTGTCCACATCTCTTAGTAGACAGATAAGCACAGAATATTCACCCTCATTCAGTATCAGTCAAATTAATGGTCGCAATAAACCATTTTCCAAAAACCTTGGAAACCTTGGAACCAAAATTACTGTAGAAATTTTGTCAAAAAGAAAAAACGGTATTTCCTCCAACTCCAACATAATCTGTTCAGTTTCAGCCACCATCATTTGTCAAACCAATAAAGCCGAGAAACTCAACACAGTGGCATAGAAACTCTATCACCAGTTAGTGTTTGGGTGTACAGTAGGCCACTTGGCCAGGCTATGGTGTAGAAGCATAACTATTCCTTTACAGCGTTTCCAAATCTGAAAGTCCAGACCAGAGTCTGCACCAAGGTTTGTGTCTTTCTTACTTTGTATACAGCTAGTCCTAGGGCACACTCACACTTGAAAGTTCAGACCAGAGTCTGTACCAAGGTTGGTGTCTTTGTTACCATGTATACAGTTAGTTTTAGGGTGTTTTTTACACCTGAAAGACCGGACCAGAGTCTGCACCAAGGTTCATGTCTTTATTATATTGTATACAGTTAGTTTTAAGGTGTTTTCAGGCCTGAAAGTCCGGACCAGAGTCTGCACCAAAGTTCGTGTCTTTGTTACATTGTGTAGAACTAGTTTTAGGCCACACTCACACCTAAAATTCAAACCAAAGCCTGCACCAAGGTTTGGGTCTTTGTAACATTGTATACAGTTAGTTTTATGGCATTTTCATGCCTAAAATCTGAATCACAGAGGTGTGCACCAAGGTTCTTGTCTTTTTTGTATTGCAAAAAGTTAGTTTTAAGACGTTTACAGGCCTGAGCGTCTGGACCAGAGGCTGCATCTAGGTTCATGTCTTTGTTATATTGTATACAGTTAGTTTTAAGGCCTTTTTTACAACTAAAATCCAAACCAGAGTCTGCACCAAGGTTTGTGTCTTTGTTTCACTGTGTACAGTTAGTTTGGGTTTCACACTGATGTTTAGTGAGCGGACTAAAGAACTTTACTATGTTCTACGTATGTTTGTTGAATGTTATGAGTTCAACAAGTTGCCTTGTCCAGTGTTATGATGAATTATAGCTCACTGTCAGAATTTGACTCCCTTTACGAGAATGAGTACGAATTCCCAGTAAATAAAGTTTCTATTTCCTTTAGTTTGTTTAAAGACTGACTCAACTTCCAGTGATTGTCTGAAAGTCTAAACCATCTAGAAAAGATGAACCGGACAATGGTTCAGTAGATCCGGACCAAGACCTCCTCTTTTGGTTGAACCAATCTCTGGTTCTTTGGTCCAGACTGTGGTTCACGACTCCTTTTACACCGACTACTTGCATTTGGTACGTCTGGACCAAACCAGGCAGGTGTGAAAGCACCCATAGTCAGCTAATCAGCTAAGCATGCACGTATTCAAGTGTGAAACAAGCCTGATTTTGTTAGGAATGCTGCCTTTACGATCGCTCTCCAGTTGGCCCGTATCCTGCAGCGGTCAGCATCAGATGCACAGCCGCATTAAAGCACAGCTAATACTATGCAAACAGTATCTCCAGTCGCTTTGATTGCTATTGGAGTTGAACAGATTGCCTTTAACTTTCTGCTTCAGCAAAGAGACCAAGAGTCTTATTATAGAACAGGGTCTATTAGCAAGCAAATGACTCCAATGAGTCCAACACTAAAACTACGCTTGTGTGCAATGTTGTGACACTTGTGTTGGTCTTTTAGAAGCAGCAGAGCTCGATGACTAGGTTTAAACAGGGTTTAGGGCTTCTGCTTCTCCAGAGCACCGTGACTTACAGTAAGTCGAGTGGGAGGAAAAGAGATGGGCGAAAAAGAAGGACAGAAGGTCAGGCCAGAGAACATTTTCCCTTTGCCCACTTTCCTCACGCTCGCTCTCTCTCTCTTTCTCGGCTGAGTTGCTGGGTAGTTCAGATCAATGCCGGCACTTTCAGCTCTGCGCTATCCTGTTGTGCGTATTGAGAGATTTCTCTCTGTCTGAGGTGGAACTTTGCCCCTAAGCTGAGGCATGGCCTTGCATTTCAAACCCAAGCCCCGAGGCCTGTGAAGATACTCTCAAGGGGACCATTCATTCCCCCCTGCCTGTGTGAGCCAAAAGTTTTTTTTTTTTTTAACCTAGTCAGACAAAGTCTTCAATTTGCACTTGCGGTTCCTCTTCGCCAAAGTGAAATACCACTGGGAGCAGGGAGAAATGAAATATTCTCCATAACAGACGATGCACTGCATGCTGTATGAGCTGAATATACCTTTTGAAATCACCTGAAACGCCTAGTTCATGCTCTAAAGCCGCATATGGTCTGTGCTCCCTCAGGGCCATTTTATGCATTGGTAGGTCTTGGTTTAAGATATTATGTCCTTCAGAGTTTGAATGGAGCGCGAGTTCAGGGACAGGCATTTTGGCATACACAAAAGTTTATTAACTACGAACTGTCGTCTTATTCAGTCATTCATTTGGATTCTTGAGGTGTTTTTGAACTGCATCCAACTGCATCTTATTGTACTCATATATTGAACAAATCCCAAATGAGAAAACCTTGGTGAATTTCAGACAATTTGTGAAAAATGCGTAAGTGGGTCTTAACATGATTTTTTTTTCTTATGAATTATTAGTAATTCATTCTCAATACGCTTGTTGGACATATTTGGGCACAGTTGCAGAAGACATATTTGGCACAAACTGAACAGCCTTTGGAAACAAGAACCTTTATATCAACTGTGAAGCATGAGGGAGGGTGCTTTAATGGCAATGGCAATGACAGCACGCAAAATACGCTGACAAAAGAATCCAGCTTGAGCTCCAATGTCATCAGCTTTGGTGGGGGGTGGGAGGAAGGGTAGGCCGTTGGGCAGCATGCTTGTTTTGTCTTGTCTTGTTGAAAATAAACCAGGCAGCAGGTGTTGAGTTGAGTAATTGTTACTCAACGTCACTACCTACACTCCAGATAACCAGATAACAACGTCTACTGACGTTGATGGACAGCACTACTATCAATGGTCTAAAGGAGGGATGGTCAATTCTGCTCCTGGTGAGCCAGATTTCTGCACATTTTTATTTTGTCCTTTTACAATATACCGTAATATACTGAATCATAAACTCTGTATTAGGGCTGCAACTAATGATTATTTTGGTAGTCGACTATTCTAATCGATTTCATTTCTTTTCGATTAGTCGATTAGTCAACGATTATTTCTGCTATGTCCTCAATCTCAATCTCTAAAAATAACATAAACAGATGAACATGAGGTTTAAAAGGCATTTAAATGTCTAGATTTTGTTTAAACGTGGGAAGTACTAAATTTAGTGAGTAAATATGTAATCTGTTGTGTTTGAGCACTTTTGGAAACACACACTGAGTTGAATTTAAACTGTGTGAGTAAGCCATTTACTCATCTCCCATTGTAAATCTGTCCCCAGCACTTTGTGTAATGCAGTACTTTTACAAATTAACGATTAGTCGGCAATGAAATTTGTAGTCGACAAATTTAAATAATCGGCATTGTCGATTATATCGAATAATCGTTGCAGCCCTACTCTGTGTCGCATTGCGTACTGTATCTCCAGATTCTTTCCAGCACACAGCCCTAGTCAAATTTTATTACAATTAGATCATGACATACCACAATAGCCTAAAATCAGTGCACTGCGACGAGATACACAATGCATTTCTACACTCCTAGAATACACAAATATGAGTAAAGTCTCCAAAATATGGCATCAAACTCGTCGCCTCCAGCAGGAGAAGTTGACTGTAAACAGACAATAAGCTCAAGCCAAGTCTGAAGGCCTTACAGGTGTTTTTCCTACACGAGTCGAAAGTGCTCCGAGTGCTGGCAGGGAAGACTGTTCTCCATGTTCTCCATGTTCTTCTGCCGCTTCCCAGCCTTTAGCTGCGTACCTCCCTCACTCCGCTCCCTCCCTCGCTCGCTCTTGTTTTCTCTTGTTTCCCACACAAAGTCAGTAAATGGCTGGTTTTCTAGTGACACGCATCACATTTCTCATTCAAGGTAGTGAAACAATTTGTCGTGGCGCTCTCATTGCTTCAACAGAAATCCAATTATCGCCGCATTCAAACACAACAGCACAAAGCACACTGAAACGTTCCAACAGAGAAAGGAAAAGAGGATGCAAATTCAATTTAGTCGGGGGCGTATGTATCTGCCTGGAACAGCCCACGTGCCTTCTTCTTTTTTTACCCCTTTTCTTTTCCTTGCTTCATCTGTTCTTTCTAATGGCAGGTGGTGCTCATTAAGCTTCCCTCCCATTCTACAAATAAAATAATAATTAAATATATATATAAAAAAAAGAATCACAGTTTTAAACAATTTTCAACCACACAAAGCCTGACTCATTTCTCAATAAATGGATTTCTGTCGGTAGCAACTGTGCCAATGATGTAAAGACAAATGAATAAGAAAGGAATATTAAAAAGACATGAATTTAAAAAATAATCTAAATTCTAAAGCTTTTTTCTAAGCATTTCAGGCATATAGTCTATTTTTTCCACAGGGATTAATATTTGGTGCACAATGGAAACAAATAAGGACTGTAATCCAGGAGAAAAAAAAACATACTATGAATAATTATCTCAATAAATCATCACTTGTCAGTTACTAATGTGCTTGTTATGTATATACAAATATATGAGAAGAATGTGATGAGTCTTAAAATGACAATGATATTGTTTATTGCAATAATTACTGGGATGATATATCGTTCATATTAAATATATTTTTCAGTCTTTGATTAATTAAATTGTATTATCTTTAAGGGTATAATTGCTATGCTATTCTATCATCGTTATGTCCGTGTCATTTAATGATCTAAAAATTATAATATAAAATCGTTTATCACAGTATTTTCTCGGATAGTATATCATCCACAAAAACTATATTTCCCAATCAATGATTGATTAAAATTTGGTTGTCTTTTAAAGGGTATGACTGATATGATGCTGTTCTATTATCATTATATAAGTGGCATTTAATTGGTCTTAAAATGACAATAAAATAGTTTATCGCAATACATATCGTTCACAAAAAATATATTATCAAGTCTATGATTAATTAAATTGTATTATCTTTAAAAGGGTATAATTGCTTTGTCATGCCATTCTACCATCATTATGTAAGTGGCATTTAAATTTACTTAAAATGACTTTGGTGATCCCAATAATTTCTGGGACGAAATATCATGCACAATATATATATATATATATATATATATATATATATATATATATAATATATATATATATATATATATATATATATATATATATAGTGACGGGCCTTATCATTAAACAGACAAAATGTTAATTTATTGATTTCTTTTGTACTGTTCAAAATTGTTAAATATTTTACTTTTTCCAACATTTCTGTCAGTTACGCTCGTGCTTATGATGTACGCACAAATAAATAACAGAGGAATATGAAAGGGAGATAAAAGTGACGAGTTGATGAGCATGCTTTTATCTCTTTTTTGACTTCCCAGGCTCATTTTCCAAAAGACAGGAGAGCCATTGCGCCCGCAGGGTTAATATTTGGTGCACAATGGAAAGAGACGAGGACTGTAATCCAGGATAGAAGAAGGGAAAAAAAATTTCAAAGGCCCTTCAAAAGCCAGAACAGTGCTCTCAACATGAGACAAAATGGCCTTTATGCTGCGCCCTTTCCTTTTATCAATCTTCTTTACTCTACAGTATGTGACTCTGCGAGTGTGTGTGTTTGTGTGTGTGTGTGTGTGTGTGTGAGAGCGAGTAAGCGAGAGGGGTAGGAGAAGTGTAGGAAAGGGTGGGTAGGAGTGGGGAGGGAGAGTGGAAAGAGAGAGAGAGAGAGAGAAAAACACAAAAAACAAATGAAGAACAAAGCAAAGAACAGTAGGACCCATAAAAACCCTTTCCAGACATCAGTCACGTTGGGCAGGTAAAGTGCACTTTGCAATCACGGACCCTAATGCGCTGCATTATGAATGCTGAGTGCTGGCTTGATGGTGGCCTGGAGAAGACAGTAAAGAGAGAGAGAGAGAGAGAGAGAGAGAGAGAGAGAGAGAAGAGTTGAGAAGTTCCTGGAAGCCTCCAGACGTCATGTCCAGCGAAATGGCCAGCCTTCATCCGTCCGCTCTTAATGAGCAGCTATTAAAGCTACTGCAAGGCCATTTAACAACAACAGCAACCAACTGCACGCCCCTCCCCTTCTCAGACTAAAGAAAATGAAGCCACTGGCCATCACTCCACTCCAATCGCATTTACTGCTGCAGGTAAGGACAGCGCATTCATTTCCCTGCATCTGCTTCCCCTGTTAAAGCGATTAGTGCTCGCCTGCAATCTGATATTACGCATTAAATCCGAGCCCAGACACAAAAGTTCCATCATTTTCCTTCATCAAGCTACTGATTCATCTTCAAGCTGAGTCAGAGTCCCTCATCATCATAACATAGCTCATCTGCAAATCTGATCTGTATATGTTAAAATAAATATAAATAAAATGATTTATAATTGATTAAAAAAAGAAGTTTAGTTTACTACAGTTGAACTGTTTCCACTTCTATACTATTAGTACTGTTTTTTTTAAATCTTCATTTTAATAGAAGTGACACACCCGAACACATACATAATACATTTATATTAGTATATTTACGAACAGTCCCAGATAACCAGAGAACATTCTAAGAACGTTTAGCTACATTTTGAAAAGGTTCCACAATGTTATTAGAACGTTTCTCACATCTCACAAATTTCCAAAACTAAAAATGAAAACATTGACACAAGTGACGTTTCAGCGGCGATTCCAGAACGTTTAAAAACGTTTAAAATAAAAATATAATGTTCAGCTAACAATTTTTCTAAAATTTCAAGTCTCTTCTATAATCAAACTCACCTTCATGTAAAATCACGTTATGTGAAAACATTCTACCGTATTTTTCACACGTATTTTATAAGGCACACTTGCCTACTCATAACCCCGGCTAGCACTGCTGGAGCAGCATTAACATTACCCTCTTATCGCGCTAAGTGCTAGCTCTTTTGCTGTTCAGAGGTGAGTATATCAGACTATAGATTGCTGCTAACAATGGCTAACACTGCTGGAGCAGCATTAACATTACACGCTAACGGTGTTAGCTCTTTTGCTGTTCAGAGGTGAGTAAATCTGACTGTAGCCTGTGCGTTTACCATGTTAAAACAAGCCACGTAGGACCGCTAGCTAATATCGCCCTGGGTTACTGGAACACTCAGGGTTCCTCAGTTTAGCGCTGTTAAGGTTAGCCTTAGTGGAAATCTGGAAATCTAAGCTTACTGTAAATAAACAGAAGCGCTTTACTCACCCAAATAAACTTAAGTCTTAAGGACATAAATCTGTGTAGATTAACATGCAGCACACGTTTGACTTTAAAAATAATACGAAAAATATGGTAATAACATTAGAACATTCCTGGAACATTTTCTCTGTAACTTTACACGCTAACCTTCCTGGAAAGTTTTCAAAACATGGCTAAACGTTCTCATAATGTTCTATGTTAGATGCTCAGATGTGGATGCACCTTTAAATACATAGATGAATGTATAAAGAAACAATAAGAAGGAATGGGCATCCACTAGGGGTGGGCGATATGGCCCTAAAATAATATCTTGATATTTCATGGTATTTTAACGATAACGATACTCTTGGCGATATGACAAAACAATTAAATTAAACAAAAATATTTCAAGAATACACTACTGCAACAAAAATAAATTACATTTTATTACTGCATACGATATGATATGGCACACCCCTAACTGAAATATTAAAAAAATACAATAAAGTTATCAGATTGTAACAGAAGTCAATGATCCAGAATGTTGTGATAATACACAGGGAGATATGGTCTGATATTTCAGGGGATAATAATGTTCATGATATTAAAAAATGTTGGCAGTATTATTGCATACGATACAGTACGGCACACCCCTAGCGTCCACAAATCTTTGCACATAGTGTACTTACATGAAAAACCATTGACTTGGGATTCTCATATTGGCTCCTCTGTATCTAAAAGCATCTGACAGCTTTATGTCAACATGTCTATGCGCTATGTTTTCCATACGGAATGACTGGAATGTTGTTTCTTAAACAGAGCTCATCAGGTATAGCACTTTCTTTCTTCTCTTCGTTCAACAGCTTAAACAACATGATTACATGAAAAACGAGGCGCTGATCCTAGCTCAGGAATTTGAGATGTCAGATACGGATGACCGCCCTGCCGGAGTGTTCCGGTGGCTACGTTTGCTTCAGCAAGATTCAGCCGAAGACTCACTAAGGGATTATGCGCCTTTTTGGAGGTGGAGAGTTGTGTAGCACTCGGAGGCAGTGATATGAATGAAGGCATAGCGCTGAGTGCTAATCCCAGCGCTGCTCGCTGGGGCCTGAGCTATTATCAGCTGAGTGAGTGCTCTCCCTTAGAGGCCTGGCGCGCACTCAAGCACACACACACACACACACACACAGAGGAAAGGGAACAAAAAAATTACAATCCGTCAGTAAGGTAACCAACACACACCTTCATTCGCTTAAAGTACACTTCCCTTCTTCAGCAACATAGATTAATGGATGTGCTCATACACATACACACACACACACACATCTACACACACACACACACACACACACACACACAATTTCTCCCATCCTCTGCTCAAAACACTCACTGGTCTAGAACAACTCTCCACCAGCAATTTCCAAAATGTGCACAGCACTGCAGAGGAGGACGGTGCAAGCAAGCAAACTGCAAAAAGCTCAATTTTCCTCCAATACATCAGCATGCCAAGTGTGTGTGTGTGTACGTGTAGGTGTGTGTGTGTGTGTGATAAATTCCTGTTCTGACGATGCTCCTGTTTGTTTTCCTACAGTGTCAAGGTCTCAGCAGTGGCTGAATTTCCTCTACGCCCTTCTTTCTCACACACCGGGAGAAAACAGCAGCACGTCTGGAACGGACACGTCGTCCATTCGGGACACTGATATACGCTGTAGGAGAGATGTTCTCGTGAGAACCAAATCTCTCTCTTCTCTCTCACACACACATACAGAAACACACACACTCAGCTTTTCTAGACCCTGTCAGAAAAATGCCAGGTGTGAACTACAGGGCTCAACTATAAAGCCTCCCAGCATTGAGCAGTGGAGCAGTGGAAAGTGGAACAGTGTTCTCTGGAATGGTGGGTGAGCTGGGGTGGGGTAGGATAGGGTAGGGCAGTGGTCATCCAATTCAATCTATTCAATTCATCCAATCAAAGCCATGCTCATAGCAACAGCAATACAATCTTGTAGAAAGTATTTCCTGATACTTTCATCCATGAATTGTATATCTCTCACTATATGTATCTACTCATCATTACATTTTGTTGACAAATGTCATGTAAAGAGCTGCCAGGCTTTGATTTAGCTGTGTGCAAAAAGTGCAAAAGAGACCCAAACAATATGAACATGATTAGATTTATTTATTTATAATAAGCTGTGCCGTATGTGCTACTCAAAATGGAATGGCATGGATAATAACAGAATGGGCAACAGGATGGGGAATGGCATAGGAAATGGACTGGCAAACAGGACAGAGAACAGGATGGAAAACAGGATGGGGAACAGGATAGGGAATGGGATGAAAGCAAGATGGGGAACAGGATATGGAACAGGACAGGGAATGGGATAAAAGCAAGATGGTGAACAGGAAGGATAGGATACGGCAATGGGATGAGGAACAGGATGAAGAATAACAATGGCAACAGGATGGAGAATAGAATAGGAAATAGACTGGCAAACAGGGCAGGATGGTGAACAGGATGGGAAACAGGATAGGAAACAGGATAGGAAATGGGATAAAAGCAAGATGGGAAACAGGATAGGGAATGGCAATGGGAAACTGGATGGGGAACTGGATAGGGAATGGCAATGGGAAACAGGATGAGGGATAGGATAGGAAATGGCGATAGGTAACAGGATGGGGAACTGGATAGGGAATGGCAATGGGAAACAGGATGGGGAACAGGATAGGGAATGGGACAAAAGCAGGACAGGGAACAGAATACGGAATAGCGATATGTAACAGAATGGGGAACTGTATAGGGAATGGCAATGGGAAACAGGACTGAGAACGGGATGGGAAACAGGATAGGAAATAGCATCTAGAATAGGAAATCGTCTGCTCTCTGCCCAGAAGTGTATGTAGGATGAATGAGGTGAAAGGGCAATTGAGAAGTCTGTGTGTTCATATGTCTATGTGTGTGTGTGTGTGTGTGTTCACTCTCTCTTTTTCTCTCTCTACCTCTCTCTTACACACACACACATGCACACACACACATACACACACACATATTCATGTGTGTATGTTCACTGTGCCCATTAGTGCCTGGGGGCCAATTAGGAACAAAGCCCCCAGCCATACTCTGTCACACACAAGCTCATTTACGCCTGTGACTGTGTGTGTATGTGTGTGTGTGTGTGTTTGTGTGTGTATGTGTATGTGTGTGTGTTCTCTCATTGCTGTAACTGTGAGATATGCACCATTAGCACTGAGTGCGTCTGTCACTGTGGCCTTCACTGTCACTCACAGAGCCACACAGAGAGCACACCAGCCTGTTAGGGATTAGATCAACTCAACCATGCACTATGCACACGCACACAGACACACACACACACACACACAAACACAAACACACACACTTCCTTAAGCACCCACAATCATGCATATGCAGGCCTCCAGGCAACACGTACCTACCCCTAAGCTATTATTTAAAAGTTTGAAAATTCTTATTATATTAGTTATGACTGAATTACGTAATCCAATAAACTTATGAAAGTTATTATCACACACTTATTCATACATACTCTTTTTTTAATATCTAAGCTATATGTATAAAACTGAGGTCAGAAATGTACTACCTATCCAGGACCTATAGATTATTTTGTGAATATTACACATTGCACATTCAACGCAGAAAGCCCCACACACATATCTCACAGGTCAGTGCTGCGTTCCTTAGCTTCCATAGGACATGGCAAAAGTTATGGGACACCGTATTATGAAGTTCCGTTTATATAGAGCATTTCTAGAAACCCAAGGACGCTTTACAATCACATTTTACACACAAAAAACACACACTCATCACTCATCCACGCACACGCTGATCAGAAGTGGCAGCCAATCTCACACAGCGTACTCTCAACCAGAAACAACCGTCCACCTGGAGAACCTCATCCAGCACTGAGAAGCTTACCCAGCACAGAGTACCAATCTATTTCATACATGCAGTCATACACACATTTACACACATGCATACTTACACCCCCTCCACACACACAAAAGGACAATTTAGAGTGTCTAATTTTCCACCAAATCTTTCTGGGCAATTAAGATTATACAATTCACCTTTTCCTGGACTGTGGGAGGAAAACAGAGGAAACAGGGAAAAAATGGAAACTCCACTCCGATAAGAACCCAAGACCCCAGGGATGGAAGGTGGATTTGAATAAAAATACATAGAAGCTATAGAAGTGAACCTAAATGAAATTTACAAATGAAAAACAAAAAGATTGGGGCTAAAGTGGCTGAACTTTACCATCCTTTTCTATACCACGCATGTCACATTATATATTGTAGTGTGAATGTGGCTTCCATGTCTAAACAAAAATTATTATAGATGATGATGAAGATATTGTGGATTTTAAAAAAACGTAACATTATTTCTTTTTATACTGTTTCTCTTTCTGTTACCTCTTTATAAATGAGGTAAATTACATGAAATATGATGCTGCAGAGAGGATCATAGCATCATATCATTGATATATATATATAGCTGTGTTATAGCTGTATCTAAAATATTTTGTTGTACACTACATATAGTTGTGTAGTGTACACAACTGTAAACGTCTGAACAGCAATTAAAAATTTCTGAAGTATATCAAAGTAATACTGCAATACTGTATCGATTTTCAAAAAACACAATCTCAATTTTTAATTGACAGCCCTACTTCTGACCTGTAGTTTAGGTGTACTGAATTGAATGCGACTGGTGGGCGTCAGGCACTGCACTTGCCTCGGCCCGATAAACTCAACTGAACTTTCATTCCCCGGCACATTTTGAGGCACATTTAGCAGTTAAGCATGTGAAACGGAAGCCCATCGAGAGCGGGTGAGTTTTTTCACGGAGAGCCACCTGCCAAATGGAGCTCCGAATCCACCCACGAAACAAAAGGCATGCAAATGAAGAGATGTAATCTCATCTCGAATGCGTCAAAAAAAAAGAAAAAGAAAAAGTCCACTCGGAGGCCTAAGGCCAATTAAGACAGCGCATTGTGCGGTGCTAGACAGATGGTCGTCCTTCCGCCACGACTCTACCTGGCTACCTCTCCCTCTGTGAGTGCCGTGTGCTGCACCGCTTTAATTACAGCCTCGTACAAATCCCCTACACAAACACCCCACGCCAACTGGGAGTCTGCCGCCGCCGCAGCCGCAGCAAGAAGCCAAACTCATGGAAAAGTTGAAGAGAGGAAAAAAAAAGAAAGAAAAGAAACTGGAATTCTAATAAGGGTCTCTGCGAATTACTAATGCATTAGCTGCTCTCCAGAATGTAAGCGTGGTTCAATAGTTGAAACTCTTGTGCTAATTGAGGCCAGGGGATGTGTGAACTGTGGGTCTGGCACAATAACTGACCGCTGGGAAAAGAGCGAGGCGGATACAGAATGGCGTGATGGAGCTGAGGAACTGCCGGGGAGATTGAGGTGTCTGGCTGTACGATACGGACAAAATATAGTCGTTTTCAAATGCAATGCAGGTGCATAATGTGATCCTAATCTTAAATGCTCAAAATACTTAAAAAAAACATAACATAAATGTATGTGAATAAAGATTGGGTTGGGTTGTATTAGACCCTAACAGTGAAAATATAATAAATAAATACCATGTGCAAGAAAAAAAATTAAGTAATACAATAATAGACATAGGTTAAGTTCACATTAATTGTCTCAATTAAAGGCTGATTAATTTGTCAATTCAGATTTTTATTTTAGATCAGATCTAGATAAGTTTGGATCTTGATGGTTCACATTAATAAATAGACTGTAAGTGACCTGTATCTGCTACTGTTGTTTTGCTGCATTGCTGGATTTGTGCATCCTCCAAACTTAATACATTTTGAAGCCAAAACCTTACGTTCAGCTTAACAAACTTGTGTTCTAAACCAAAAATGCACCACTGACTGCTAAGCTCTGAACCCTTAAAACAGAAGAAATGCTAATGTTAGCCATATCTAAATATGACAGTTTCTTACCCACTGGCCCTAAATAAACAAGATAAACTAAACACAGACTCAGTCAGGAGATTGTGATTTTAATATAATTTTCTGTAGCTGAGTTAGCAAGCTAGCATGCTAGACACTAAGGTAGCTCCTCATCTGAGAGAAGCTAATACACATTACTTACTGCTCCATGGCTAGCTAAGCTATTAAACCCAATGTGTCGCTTTGTACTGCAAAAGTTTGTTTGTTAGCAAGCATGCTGATTTGTCAGCTAACGTGTCACCGCCTAAGTCACCAAAACTGTAATAATAAAAAAAAAAAAACATTTTCTTTCAAAGTCAAACAAATCCTGGTTGTTAATCTAAACAGATTTTTATCCTAAAACCAGTTTATTTGGGTGAGAAATCACCCAAATAGTTTTTAGTATTGACAGCAAGCTTAGATTTCCAATGTTTTGATTGAAATGGCAGATAACAGCTTTAAAACTCAATGTGTCACTCTGTACTGCAGTGTCTATGTACTGAAAAGTAGTTTTACTGTATTTTATTGTTTCTGGCATCTTGTGGAGTTAGCAAGACTGCTAATTTCTGCTACCTCTTAGCTAAGAGAAGACGAGCTGGCAGACAAATCACCTACTGCCCCAAACACAGCAGTAATACAGTTGTATGCTAGCGTTAGCTAACTGTAGCAAACACGGCATTATGTTTCATATTTATGCTCACTTTTCTTTTTTTGTTTCTGTGTTGTAAATAAGTTAGCTAACATGCTAATCACTTAGTTAAGTTAGCTCTTCTGCTAAAAGGAGCTGGCACATAGTTTATAGATTAAAACAACATGTTCATTTTAGTCAAATATATACCTATAAATAGCAAAATCAGGGAAACTGATTCAGAAACTGAAGTTGTCTCTTATTTTTTTCCAGAGCTGTAATTATGCTCACTTTTTATGGTAGCTGAGTTAGCTAGCTAGCATGCTGAGTGGAGCTAAAAGCACATATCACATAAGTAATTCCTGCTGCTGCCAACCACGGCTGTTATTCATAGTTTTAGACTAAAACTCAGTGTGCGGTTCTGTACTTTGGTGACTATATTATGACACAGCTTAATTATGCTCACAATGCTTCATTGTTTGTGGTAACCGAGCTAGCTAGCATGCTGAGGCCAGCTGAACACATTAGTCACTCCACTGCAATCAACCTCAGCTCTTTAGTTTTATATTAAACCTTAATGTTTAGTACAGGACTGTGGTTAGTACCTAATAACATGGAATAATTATGTTTTGTTATGTGTTTTTACTGTTAATTGTGGCTGTGCTAGCTAGTCTCATTATAATTACTACAGCTAACACACAAATTTCCTCACTACAGTCAAAAACTACAGTTTTTTTGTTGTGACTGGGTGTGTAGCACTGTGTTTTTATCTGTATCATCGGAAATAATTATTATTTTCTATGTGTTTTTACTGTTTATGGTTGGCATGTTAGCTAACCTTAGCATGCTAATAGCATTTAAATTAAAGACATTTTGTGACCAGGATTCCAGTTCAATCCAATTCAAACCTACATCAATACAAACAGCAAATGTCTAGTGTGACACTCTGATCAAACCTAGATAAATGTACCATGCATCATTTTAAACAGTATAAGGTAAACATCCCTGTAAATATTTAGCCTAATTAGCCAATCAGACTTTAACCAGGTAAAGTTAACATAGTCACTGTTGGATAGCTGCAAGGAAGGAGACTGGGTTTTGGGTGTTGCTACGGTAAAGGTCAAGGTGTCTCATATCCCCACCATGATTTTTTTTCCCCAGCCAACAGTCAGAGAGCTGTCATTTGCCCTTTATTAAGCATAAATTGTATGAATTCTTTCTTATACAGGTCAAAAACGTACTGTGTAACATTGGCTGCAATAAAAGTGCAAAGCATGACCCATCCGCCACCATGCTTAACAGTTGGAAAGGTGTTCTTTTTAATGATTTTCTTCCAACATTATATAATTGCATTAGAGGTGGGCTATAAAAATCGATATTTTTGGCAATATGACAAAACATTGAATAAAAAAAATTCAAGAATACAATACAGCTACAAAATTAATATTACGTTTTATTTGCCAATAGTATTGCCAATAGTTTTTACCAGACTGTAACAGAAGTCAATGATCCAACATGTCATGATACCAAGAATGCACTCCATATATCCAGGTTTGAAGTAAAATAAATAATAGTGGACAAATATAATCTGTCCTGAGTAGATATTTAATGTGAAATGAGAACAGGGTGAATACTTCTTTTGCTACAAACACCAAAAATGTTGTACCTTGATGGCTCACATGGCCTCAAAATAATAATTTCACAATATTTCAAAGTATTTTTGCGATAACAATATATTTAAAAATCTTGGCAATATGACAATACAATATGACACCCCCCCCCCCCCCCCCCCCCCCCCCCTAAGTTGGATATATCAATTTTTTATTTTTTATCTTTATCATTCCACAGAATATACTTCCCACATGCTTCAGGGCTTGTTTCTATATTCTTAAAAAAATAAATGCTTTAACTCAATTTTATAATGAACCAAAGAAAAGCTTTTTTTTTTTTTAGAGGACTTTTTTTTTGAAGGTCATATCAGCAACATAGGTGTTGCAACATAGTGATAGTGATCGACAAATGTTATACTGCGTAGCCCTATTAAGTCAGCATCAATCTTCTGCTGTGAATGAGTTTCAGTCTTAACATGACCCAGACACACACACACACACGCACGCACAAACGCACGCTCACAGCGGTCTCACAGCGATCTCGATCGGCCCACACAAACGAGGCTGAGGGAAGCTATTGATCTTCGGATTTGCAAAACCTGGGGAGGTGGACTGATAGTCTGTGTTAAACTCCTCAATACACTTGCGCGTGCACACACACACACACACACCCACACACCTCGCTGACACACTCTCATCGCACTGCGGGCAGACTGTGCCGCACTCTTTGCCATTAATCAAATCCGTGTGTGGCTCTCTCTTTTCTATGGAGGAGGGCGAACACACACACACACACACACACACACACATTTATACCCACACACACACACAAATAAATTCCCTTTTATCTCTCTAGATTAACACAGCTAATCGCTATTGTGTGCTTGGCCTGTGTGTGCGTGTGTGTGTTTGTGTGTGTGTATGTTCTCTACCATTGACTGATAAACACAATGTAGTGCCATGCTGTCCCTCCCTTTCTGTACACACTTAAAAAAAAGCAAGCTAAATAATGCATAATGAATGCCCGCTGTTAACCTCACTCACACACAAACTCCTAATTCAGAGGAGCGCAGGCAGATCAGTCTTGGCCTTAACCCTCAGGGCTATAGTTAGACGGACAGCTCGTGCACTGGTCACGGCCTTGATGCAGGTTCGCGCTGAAGTGGGAATGCAACTACGAGACTGAAGAATTTCTTTCCGTTCTCAGATTAGATTCCCCCATTCCAGGCAAACAGCTGCAGGAACAAAGCCTCCATCCACATTCCACTCAGGAGTAGCATTCACAGTGTCCGTTTAGCGGAAAACAAAGGCAACAGCGTGCCGCCGGAGAGCCACCCTACTTCAGCATAGAACATTCCTGGAGTAGATGGACTCAGATGCCATATGGCTCTTGTTCTGGTAGCATAACTGAGATGTCTGTGAACTAGAGCTGTTCAGGTAAACAGATTGCACAATACAGTAATGGATTTTGCACAATTGAAAGAGTAAGAGAGGCGTTCTATGAAACATGGTACCATTTGCATCTGCATCTGCATCTGCACACACATAAGATGTGCATAAGAAAAAGTGTGTTTCTAAAGCTTAAAACTTTATTCAAGCTTTATTTAGGATTAGTTTACTGAGCATGTTTATTGAGAAAAACATACTATTTTTAATCTTCATTTTTCATTAGTACATTAGTATCACTTTCACAGCTGTACTAAAGAGAACTGAAATATCACAAATAAATAAATGAATAATTATGTCACAACTATATACATGTCCCTGTTTTTGAATACAGTATACTAATATCATAGTAAATATCAATCTGAGTGGTCCATTGGACTAAGCGCTGCCACTATGATCAGGAGATCACCGGTTCGAATCCTGTTCATGTAGCTTGCCGTCTGCTGCCGGAGCCCTGAGAGAGCAAAACTGCCCTTGCTGTTTCTGGGTGAGTAGATGTCGCTCTCTCCCCACATCACTCTAAAGAGCACAAGGCATCTGTGAGCTGATGTATCAGAACTGAGTCGCTGCGCTTTTTTTCCGAGTGCGCTGTGATGCTACTTGGCAATGCTGCATCAGCAGCAGTTTGAAAAGAGGCGGAGTCTGACTTCACATGTAAATTGGGGAGAAACTGAAAAACAAATTGAAAAAAGTATAAAAGAAATGTATATATAACATTTTTGGTCAATTTTTATGATATGTCCATCCCTGAGGTTAACTTCTCACCCTGTCACAGTAACTTCCATTGTCTAGATAAAAAGTATTTTTACTTAAATGGAACCAAAAACGTGAAGAGGCATAGGCTGGAATCACATTAGATAGCATCTACTAAACAGGGTAAAAGAGGAGAGGATTCCCGAGCCAGAGTGTTTGAAACCATTCATGCTTTTTGGACTCCAGCCACAGATGGCTATGGCATTGGCAGGGATCAAACAGCTGACAACAAGCAGGTGTAAAAACACGTTATGAGGGTTTCTTATGGCAGCGATAACTCGCACTAGAGTAGACTAAACAAACACACACGCACGTGCACCCACTGCACACAAACAAGCACAGACACACACACACATGAACAAAGGCAGCACTGATATTCACAGAACAGGTGGGAGAGGGGAAACGGGGCATTTCTTTGACCCCAAGTTGACACTCTTAGGCCCCATGCGAGCCTCGCAGGTTGAAGGTCGCGGGGTCAGGTAAACAGCCCCGGAGGCCGGCGTTATGGTCTCAGCCTGTCAGCCTCGGGCCCTCCGGCCCTGACACGGTCACTGCGGGTACTTCAGCGGGCCAGCTGCTGGAGGCATCAGTACTCTGCCTCGACAGCTCTTTTCTTAAAAACTCTGGGTATTAAAGGATTCTTGCTTTCTGCCTGCGCTGCGCCCACACCGCCCCCCCCCCGAGCCTGCAGATCCTCAGCACGCGAGAGTGTGTACGTGTGTTGAAGAACACAACCCACCCTCCGGCCTCTCCAGTGGTCAGCTATTTTTACTCCTCTCTCAGACTAGAGAAAGGCCTGAGGCTAATACAGAACAGGGTCAGATCTACCAGACATCTCAAACTAAAAGAACTGCTCTGGAAATCAGCTCCTCGTTCCTCCTAATGCGGCCTTTTCATTAAGTTAATCAGTGCCAAACCTGATCTTTCGGCTGCATCGGACAAAGCTGCTGGATGTGGACGAAAGGTCACATCATATTGCAATGACGTGATCTGCTTTGCAATATATTGCAATAGAGGTGGGGAAAATTCTCGATTCTTAGATGCATCTCAGTACATCTTGGTGTGGACGTGAATGTTTCTGAATCAATTCACAAATTAAAAATAGATTTTATAGGCGATGGTGAGAGGCAAAAGGCAGAACTGAAGTGTGGAAGTGTAGTGCCCGGACACATAACAGAGGTACAAGAGGAGTGAACAAACCTGAACCCAACAAGCAACCATGCATTTTGCACTCGGAATTGATGCAATGATGCAATTTTTAGCCGTGACACGGTAACACTTCTTGGTTCGGTCCAGAACACGTCTGTTACTGTTTTTGCCCGATGTGCATCAGTGCTATCAGCGTGTCCTGGTCAGACATGCCGTTATATCTTCCGAGTGCAAGGCCACTCCAACTGCAGGGCTTCAGAAGCTCCGCCCATACCTACTATGGCTGTTTACTTCCACTCAAACATCTAAAACAACTGGTCTCTTTGTCTGACTTCTCATTTTACTTTCATAGCTTAAGCACTTTATTTTATATCTATAACAGTATTTTAACTGCTATTTCACTTTCTGTACATTTTCTTAAAGTTGTTTTAATAAATGTCAAACAAATAATGCTTATCATTAAAGTCTGTGGGATTATTACTATTATTATTTTAAAGGAAATTACTCAAATTTACTTGCACTTAAGCCACTCTGGGAATCCATTCCTGTGTGTATAAAAAAGCATAAGCTATGAAGCCTATTAAAATGAGTAACTTTCTAAATATACTTTGTATAATACTTTATTCATATGCAGATCAAACACGGATCAGCCACAACATTAAAACCAGCTCTGTATTTACATTACACTAGTCAGCCTTAACATTATTATAACCTTCTTGTTTCTGCTTTCCTTTTAGCTGTTTTTTAGCTGATTGTAGCTAAAGCTTGTCTAACCATCACCCTAATAACATTAATCCTGATTTTTGTATTAATCATTTAAATAATTAAAATAACTATGCTTTTATTTTGAGTAAATACAAATGGTGTCAAAGAGCCTATTAAATAGTGGGATTCACTACAGATCATTACTTTACTTTACTTAAAAAAGCACCAAGTAGTCATGCAATAAGGAAAAAGAAATCCTGTACAGAAAAAAAAGATGCATCAAGATGCATCAATAATCGCTTTATATATCATTTTATTGCATTGCTGACCTCTGAATTATAATCCGAATCGTAAGGTCGTAAGGTGCCTAGAGATGATCAGCATATATTTTGCAATATATAAAACTCAATGATCAATGCTTGATATAAAATTAAATAAAAGGTAAAAATAATATTAATTGGTGGCATTGCCAGCTGTGTTCTGCTGTCACTTCCAGCAGTGCAGCGAACTCTGCAGTGATGTGTGTTAACATCCTGTCTGATTGTTGTCACTAGTAATTAGTGAAGAAAAGTTTAAGGGGTAAAAAAGTGCTGCATAAAGAACTGGCATGTCTGTATTACCCTGTATATATTATCCAGCATTTCATGTAGTGATTAGTACTGAGCAGCTGATGTTTGACAGTTTTCTTAAAAATGGATTTTGTAATAAACCACTTCATATCTTTAAGAATTGGAAAGAGCAGCAAATCTGATATTTTTTTTATAGGACAGCAGGGCAATATAATTGATAATAGGCAAATAATTGTTTTAAAAATGACTGGGTGCAGTACACTATTTCTAGACTTGTCTCTCTTTAGACTGCTGTTGATAGTTACTTAACACAGCTGACCTCAAGCACCTCAAAACTGTTGCTGTTTGTTTTGTAGTTGCTCTGACCCAGACATACCAATCTGGCCCTTGTCAAATTCACTCAGGTGTTTATACCCATCCATTTCTCCTATATCCAACATGTTGACTACAAGAACTGACTGGTTCAGTTACAGTTATCGTCTTTGTAGTAACAAATATACAACCCAGACCTTGACATGCACTATTGTTTCTGGATAACCAATGTTATTTGCTTAATCTATAATTGGTCTTGTTAAGTGTTCTGGCTAATCTGTGTACTGTTTTTCACTGCAATACCCTTTTAAGGGCTCCTGCTGGTACTTAGAATCTTAAAAAGCCTTAAACTAAAATCTGGATAATTAAGGTTGTCTTAAATTTACTGTATGTATTACATTTTCAGACAATGTGTTTAACGCCAGTGGAAAAACACATTGGCCCACAGTAAACATCTAATCCGGAAAGAGAACTAAGGTAAGTGTAGAGCTAGTTAACAGTAGCGGCGAGCTAGCTAACATACTAACTTTGACAGCAAGCTAGCTAACATACTAACTTTAACAGCAAGCTAGCTAACATACTAACATTTGCAGCAATTTAGCTAAATGACTAAACTTTAGTGCCGAGTTAGCTAACTTACTAACTTTAACAGCAAGCTAGCTAACATACTAACTTTAGCAGCGATTTAGCTAAAATACTAACTTTAGCGCCGAGCTAGCTAACATTACCGGGGAGAGAACTACAGTTAACAGAGAACTAGCTACCATTAGCATGGAGCTAACATGCTAATGTTATCGGCAAGTTAGCTTTCTGGAAGGTCAAAATAAATCTTATTATAAAAAAAAAAAAAAAATTAGGCTTCATTTTAAGAACTGCAGTTCTTAAAAATTTCAGCTAAAGACCCCGTTTGTTCATGGTAAGTGCCACTGGGGTCTCCCACTCTACCCAGGGTGAAAACTAAAATCTGAATGCTTTAAAAGTTTGTTTTGTGGGTGTTTTATGTTATCAGGCACCACTTTTAAAGATATCAACAAATGAGATAATGATAAATGGACACTGATAATTATTCATAGAGAGGATATTGTGTATAATGTTTTTTTTCAGTATTGTTATTATTATTAGTAGTATTAGAAGTAGCAATGGTGTTCGTAGTAGTATTAGTATTAACATCATCACTACAATTTAATTGATCATTTCCTCTTTTTTTTCATACGTTCCGGAAGCTACAAAAGAGCTCATGCAACTTACATATGTTATGTTGGCTCTGTTCTGTATCACAGTGGAACAGAAAAATTATAATAAATTGTAAATGTTAAGGTTTGATTTCCAGTGCAATAAATAATTTTCCACCAAATAGATTATGACTACAGTTTTGGCTCTTAAATTATATTTATCTAGGTCTTAAAAAGCTCTTTTAAAAGACTTTTAAAATGGTGCAAGAAATCCGACTTTGCAATCTACTTACCCTGAACTTACTCCTAGTTTTTTCATTTGAGAGAAGTTAATGTATGCATAAACTGAATCATGCTCATATCCATCAGCCCAGAAGTCTAATTTCAGTGCAGCCCTACTGCATACTACAGAACTCTGGGAAGTGCGCAATACACATTCCAATAATACAATAGCAATTAACAGACAATATATAAATGTATATACATACATATTGCGCAGTTCTGGCCTGATCTAATATCGCTCAGCTCTCTACAGTCTACTGAGAGAACTCAGTATACTGATAACCTACAGCCAACCACCTGACAGCGCTCATTCCCAGCCAACATTATTGCCTTTGTGCAATGGATAAAACTCTAAATTCTATTAAAGGCAATGCTCATTTCATCTCTCCAGAAACAAAGCAAGCCCCTTAAGCCCAGGCTAACAGATAATACATAACACATGATACATCCTAGCACAGCAAGCAAAGCAGCCAAGACGCTGCTGCCAAAAGTATCGACTCGCTAACAGCGCAACACTTTAGCCGTACACAGCTAAAGAACAAAAGGAGCTCAAGCTTCTCTTTAGTGGCCAATTGGAGATAATGCTTCCATCCATATCACAACAGAAGCTGGCGTGATTGGACTGACTGCTCCCTTAATCACGCTAATAGTGTTTTTCCTCAGAGGCTATGTGGGAGAGTTTCAGAGTGGGTGTGCCGTTAGCTTCGACTCGGCACATGGGAACAAAGTCCATTCTACCCTTTCCCATGTACAGAGGCTATTAGCGTGATTGACACCCATAAAACTCCTCATTTAAGGCCAAGCTATCACTCGCACACAGACACCAATGGACCTACACACACATATATATATACACACACCTAAAGCCAGGAAGAGCCCATTTCACCCTCATGAAAGGGATCAAAGTTCACTCTTCAAACATGGCCTCAATTCCCAATAGACACAGTGCTCCTGCCATTGCCCTGCTGCTTTGACTAACTCAACAGACCACTAGTCTCCTGAAGAAAGAAGAAGCACCTGTCAGACACTCACACACCATAGATACACACACTAGTGGTGGGCAGTGTGGCCCTAATGATAACAATACTCTTGGAAAAAAAGCCTAAGATTTTTTGTGGACGATATGTCATCCCAGAAATTATTAATACCATTACAATGCCACTGATATAATGATAATATTATCGTGACCAACAGCATCTGGCAAGAACTATCCATGCAATCAGACAAGAAACTGTACCAGAAATCACATCCATATTCAATGCAGATCGATTCAGTTCAGCATTCTTTGGCCTATACATGCATAGCATGACAAGGCAAAAGTCATGGGAGGTAGTTCCTAGTTTCTATCCCTGCTATGCAAAATATATGGATTTAGCATAATCATCACAACATGTGCCTTCACAACAGTCACAGTGCAGGATATACAATGTCATATTGCGAATTTAATCAAACTCAAGACGTTTTCTGCTTGATATAAAAAGGAATGACAACTTATTAAACTTAATTTTTGGATACACAGAGTGCATTATATAAAGTCATGGCATGTTAGATCACTGACTTCTTGTGAAATCCTTTGAATATCACAAAATACAGTACCAGTTAAAAGTTTATTTATTTTTTACATTTTCTGTTTTAAAGATTAATACTTAAATCATCCAAACTATGAAGAAAAACATATGGAATTATTTTGTAAAAAAAAAAAAAAAGGATAAAAACAAACCAAAAAAATGTACAGTTAGCTGGAATGGCTTTCAGTTAACAGCTATGCTGAACTTGTCAAGAAGTAATAGAGTTACTCAAGTATCCTCAAGTGCAGTCACAAAGACCACCAAAAGCATTATGATGAAACTGGCCCTCATCAGGAAAGGAAAGACGAAGCGTTCCATCTGTTGCCTAGGATAAGTTCATCAGGAAGAGTTACCAGCATCAGAAACCACAAGATAACAGCTTAACCCCAGATAAGAGCACCTAAATACTTATTTTTGTATTTTGGTTTGTTTAACACTTTTAAGTTTATTACATAATTTCTTATGTGTTCCTTTATAGTTTGGATGACTATTATAATATACACCATCATTCTGACACTAATTTTGTCCATTTGCAGCATAGATCACTGCATAATATATGTCAGACAGAGTCGTATCATAAAGGATAGAACACCTGAACTAGCTTCTAGCTTAGCTTTAGCAAAAGAGCAAATCCATGTACTTATACAGAGTTTAACTTGTGGTTGCAGTATGTGTCGTGATGAAATCTCTTCCTATACAGCTCTGATTGGTCCCTTCTCAGCAAAACTCACACCTCATTTGCATAAAGTTGGAAAAATCTGAACTTTTTCCACCTGCTTTGCCTTGTTCGTGCTGCTACTGCTACTCCCAGATTCTTCTGCAAAGAGCTGTCACCAGTCTCCATAGAAAACAATGGGAGGCGGTGTGAAAAATGCTTCGCTTTGCTGCAGCTTAAATGCCCTGTAAGACTTGCACACACACTTATGCACACTTACGCACATATATAACGGCTGAAATGTTTAACAGCAGATCCAGCCAGTGCGGTAAAGCAAGCAGGCTTAAATATTGAGGCCCCGCCATGTCTAGCGTTTGATTACTCGTGTTTGTAGCGGAGGAGCCAGCAAACACATAAATCTGCGGGGCCTTCCGCCTCCTCTAATTATGACCTTGAAAGATGAGGCCTCTAATTCTTCTGGTGTTTGAAACTGCTGCGAGGGAGAGCGCTCTACTAATGTACAGTAGACTCCTCCATCCATGCTGTCCTACTCATTCATTCCTACTGCTTCTTTCCCCCGGCGTGCTCTCCAGCCGTTAAGGCCAGGCTGTGAATGTAGTGTTTATCAAACGCAGATGTTTTATAGCGTTTCAGAGCCGAGTCTGCTCTGTTGAGAGCATCAGCGGCGTCGCACCTATCACATTTCACAGCGTAATGGAGCTGTTCCTGGGTCAGGCTGAGGTTTGAATTTCACACAGATTAGAGAGAGGTTCTGGTTCTTCATCTTCAGCCTGGTTATTTAGGTATAAAAAGCTGTATACAAGTGTTTTGATTAAATATTAAACGCACAAATTTCAGAATCTTAAAATGCATCTCCAGATCTTTAATTATGTACTTCACAGTCTTTAGTTTGGCTCAGATAAATAATAAAAAAAGTTTCAATCTCGTACAAACTAAACTCACTCCCTTCAAAAATAATCATAATTTTTCAAATCAAAGACTTCGTCCAGTTTACACTGATGTTTTGTACACTTTCTACTGCTCTTACATGTTTCAGTGCCAAAAGCTGTAGAAACAGCTGTGTGTAAACTTGAAGTAATGTCATGAAGTGAAGTGTTACCTCAGGCCAAGACTTGGGAATGATCTTGTAAGTGGTAAGTGAGAATGAATGCTGGTCCACTTACTCATGGCAAGGCAATGTCAATTACTGCCGTTTTAATAAAGCCTGATATTGGGTGCCAGATTGATGCAAACATGCAACATTAGAATATTTCACAGAAGGCATTATCCCCCACAGTGGACAGCACAGTCGGTGGTAATGAGCAAGACTTTAAACTTTATTCAAGATTATTTAAAGGTGACTCGTTAAAGGAAAACAGATTGTCCACAGTGTTCCTGTACCAATATCTGTAAAAGTTAGCTCAAACTCAACAAGTTGAGAAGCTAAATTAAGACGACTAATCTAAAGGTTATCCTGCTAGGCTAAAAGCTAACCCTTGCCAAATTACTTCAGTCTCTCAAAAATCTCTTCAGTTAAAAAACAGCACAGAGTAACGACATGATAGAAGGACAATCCAATTAAATGAATATGATATGCTTGTTGTAGTGCAAAAACACTGCTATGCTTTGTTGTGCTATGCAAATTCTGAGTGTCCTGTTGTTATGCTTTGCTGTATCAAACCATCCAATTAAAATTATTCACAAGCACATCATGAGAAAAATCGGCATTATACATAGGCATGTTAAATAGAATCTGGGCATTTAAAACCCTGACAACTCCAACGATACGCAACTCCTATTTATTTATCCCTGAGATGACAATTTAATATAACTCAATAAACACATGTTTATGGCATCTTTATCTACCCGAGGCAGTGTGTGAGGACAATGCACAATACTAGTATGTGAATTAATCTATGCTAGACTTCCATAGACTTGCTTGTTATATAAAACTAAACAACCTTTTTTAAAGCAAACTTCATCCACCAACCCACAAAACCTTTAATATTTAATCAAGCATAATAGCACAGACACTAGATCAGTGGTTTTCCTTTCAGATTCCTTTCAGTGTCTTATCTGCTAAGGCTGTGATCTTTCATTAGCTGACCTCAGAGATTCCGTAGCTATGGTTGACATGGAAAAAGCAGTCTCTATGGCCACTCCTAATTATCTACAAAGAGCTATCTTCTTTTCTTTTCTCACTCACCGCTGGGAGAAGCCCACCCACTTGCTCTCCAGCGAGCCCGGCCAGCTCAGAGGGCCCCCCGAAGCTTCTTGGGGAGGGGAAGTTCTGAGAAAACAGAGTGCTTTAGCTTTGGCATGGCTTTTGTCTGAAGGGTTAATGAGCCGTGGCTGTGAATTGAAGCTATGCAGCAACAAGCGGGGGAGACAATGTATCCTCCGTGCTACTGCTGCAATGTTCATCGTCAACAGACCTGGAGATATAGAGCGAGTGATAAAGAGAAAGAGAGGCAACAGGAGCCTTATTGACCTCAGCTCTCCTGTAAGTGAGCCCGAGCCAAGCTCAAAGTTTTAACAGTGCAGACGTTTGTCATTAGGAGCAGATCTGCAGCCGCGAATCCGAGGCGCTCAAAGCGAAAGCCTCGGAAAGTCCATCTCCCTCAGCGTCGGGCCGACTCGAGCCAGATAACAAACCCGTGAGGAAAGGCAGACAGGCAGAAATACTCATCAGTCTTCTCCAACTCACTGAACAGGGAAGGTCACCCTGTGAATTTCTCAGCTCGAGACAAAACAGATAAACTGGATATAAAAAAATGACTTTTTTAGAAACCGAAAAACATGTCTGCACTGCTCACTCTCCATGTCCTCCAATATTTCAGGTGCTGGCATTTAAAAGAGGAGGGACAGCATTTCCATGGTTTGCTATTCAAAGGCCTTGAGCGTCCAGCCAACGCTAAAGGTCATCTCAACAAGCTCTGCTTTGTTAAACATGCGAAACAACACAGCACCATCACAGCATGACCGTATCCCTGGTTATAAATGATCTAAGCTGGAGCTGCCTATTTGGGTTCATCATCTACGTATAATAGCAGCTCAGAGATCAGTCTAAACATATTTATTTGTTAGAAACGTTATCATTAACAGTAGCATTTAAAGATTATGTGTGATTGAACAACAGCTTGAACAACCCAACATCTTGGCTAAGCAGTACATGGCAGTGTTTCCACAATTCCTTACCCCATGCTATATAAAATCCTGGCATGGAAAGCCAATAAACAACATGTTTAAGTTCATTCTTATGCTCCACTCTCATAAATTAAGTGAATTTAAAACAGTGTGTTAAGCATCACATTACACTTAACACTTAATATGAGTTTTTTATGAGAATTTAGTTTACTACTTCTTCACAAACTGGCTGTACCAAGGTAAAAGCTGTACAGGGCTAAGATAGTAATGTTACTAAACGACTGTCTGTCTTTTTCTGTGTATATGTCAAGTGTTCGTGCAGCTACTTTGAATTTCTGTGGTCCAAATAATGTGGGATGCATTGTGATGCACTAAGCAATCAGGGCCCAGTTTTCCAAAAGCATCTTACAATGAAGATATATATATATATTTTTTTTTTTTATGAAGCGTGCAGTTAATCACATTTACCTTTTGACAAACCCAAAAAGTCATGTAATGCCTCCCTTATTCTGCAGTAAACAAGAAATCTTTCAAAATTGCCTACTTCCTGTTGGGCGAAAGTAATGCATGCCAGTGGCTAATTTGTGAAGCACTGTAATATCTATAGTCCTACCAAAATTTGAGAATATTGGAGGAATTTTGGGACAGCCACAGCTATTCTTTTAGCCAAAACAAAGAAAATTGGTAAAATATTTCTAAACTGTTTTAGCATATTAGTAAATTTGCCAATATAGTTAAGAGATCATGAGCTATGCTGAAATTTCAAATTTGCATTGAAATCCTAGGTGGCGCTATAGAGCTGATGAAATACAATTAAGAACATCTTAACATGGAAAGAGTGCTCAGTGTGAAGCTCGCTCAGCCTTTAAAGATTGATCTTAGTGCTACGAACTGTTTGGGAAACCCACCCTAGAACCATTGACAAGCGGTGCCAACACCAATCTCTTTCATTTCAAATTTTAAGCCCTTTGCAGAGTTTTGTAATTGCAAGCAACAGCAATACATTTTGTAACAAGTATGCAACAGACACACTTAATGGGAATTTGAGTTTTTGTGCAGCTTCTAGCAACTTAATGTAAACTACAGTATTAGCAAGCTTAGCAACTAAGCAAGCCTTCTATTGCTGCATTAGCCTGGTTACTCCACTTCTGATCTAACACATGTTTCAATTTGCTTTGATCTTAAAGTAAAAAATCCTGGTTGCCCACTGTGGTCAGCTTGCTGCAGTCGTGGGGAACCCTGAAGCTCCACTATGGTCTGCAGAATTAAAACCTGGCCTAAAATAGATATGATTTTAAATGGTTTCATATGGGAGGCTGCATGTGGGCCACATGTGGCCCTGAGTTACAATGGCTAGCTACAGCTGGACCAGTTCAGGCCCAGAATTCACTTGATGTGGCTAGAACTTAGAGAATCCTGAGACACTCAAAAAGAAAAAAAGATGTAAAGAGGCCTTAGACTGATACCCTGAACTTGAATATCTGAGGAAACATGTGGAATCATAGCATCCCGAATCAAATCTACAATCATGCCTTAAAGCATTCTACTTGTATGTGTGGCATTTTGTTCCCCCTACACCACACTATATCAAAGCTATCGACCCCCCTGATGAATTTGCAACTTGTGCGGGATCGAACTGTCGACTTGTGCGGTATGTCACCTGCTAAAGCAGAGAATGGAAGCATGTCTGTATTCCTGAGGGCAAAAGGTTGGGCCGTGAAGGAGATGTTTGAATCCCAGACATGGGCTGACAGAGGAGCCTTTGAGGCAAGTGAAAGCCCCATTGAGATGGCTGAGAGGAGTGCTCAGGGAGCGAGGCCAGCAGCGGAGGGCTGTTGGAGGCCCCCCTGAGGGAAGCGAGTGGGGCGAGGTCATGCTGATAGCAGACCCGGAGAAAGACAAGCGGTAGAGAGGGAAAAGAGATGGGATATCAGGAGGGAACGGATGGTAATAGAGATGGTGGGTGGGGGGGAATTGGGGCAGGTGTGAGTGACACTGGCCACAGAGGGCCAAGTGTCGGTTGCGCTCTCTCTCTCTCTCTCTCTCTCTCAGTATCAGGACAGTATGCCAGCAGGGATTTGGATCGCAGAAGAAGGTAGGTTGAGGGGGCATTTAGAGGACGAGGTCACTCTTTCTCCCAGGGTTTCAGATAAACCGCCATGGAGGGGGTCCAGACTGATGGTTTATCACAACATAGGGGTGCGCCAGAACCACCGCTCTGCTCACATTAGCCCTGATAAGCTCGCTAGAATTGCAAGTGACAATTGGCGGTCTGACAGTGGCGGCAGCAGTGGCGATGGGAAGGGGTCCAATCGCAAAACAGAGTCAGAACAGAGCCCGGCACAATTGCAGAGACGCTGAGCCCTCCAGGCACGTCTGTAAGTCGCAAAAATCAAGTTACACACCAAAAATGACCTGGCAAAGCTTCAAGACAGCCAGTGATAATATTAAAAGCTAAGCCAGTGGGCAGGATTTTTGATTTGCGCCCCTCTAAATCTAACAGGAACAGCAGGGAGCAAACAAAACTCGAAAGGAATCTCTTCAGGTGACCCGACTTCATCAAGAAGAACTTGATGAAAACTTGCCGCTAAAAAGAGACTAGTTTATCGCTTCCTTCGCTCTCTGTTGGAATACTCTGGGGCTGCACAGAGGCAGCTCTCGATATAATTAAAATATGCTAATGCAATCCGCACATTTGTGTCAAACAAGCTTCAGTCAATTAAAGGAGGGGATGTTTTCCCTAACAGACGACCACTTTGATAACTCGCGAGCCGAGTTCCTCGGGCCTGGTGAAATTAAGGAACTGGTCCATTCTTTTTTCTCGCATGTGTGTGTTTATATTTTTGCCTTTAAGTGCACTTTATTCAGCTCTCGAGCCACGCTCGCGCGAAGAAAAAAATGGAGCAAGTAATTTCCTAAGCTGCACTGAGCGTACTCATTGTATTTGACCAGAAATTTAATTTCAAACAGCCATTATTCCCCCTCGCATTGTTTCGGGGAGATACTCATCCGCAACCATTTCTCTCTCCCTATCTCTTTGCCTCGCTCTCTCCACACCCATTTCTTCTGGAAATCTGATATCCAGTCTTGGCTGCAGTCATTTGTGTATCGTTATCATCAATCATTCAACAATAAGGAGACAGTTCTAATGGGTGAGTGGAACAAACAGAAAATGCCGACCCAAGTGAAATCCAATATCGCAACTCGCTACACAGTCCTTTCCGTGTCCAACAGCTCACATTGGCTTCCCATCAGTGATGTATCAAAAAGCTAATGTCTGAGAACACTTGAAAGTGCCTCGCTTTCCTGACTTATCTACAGGCAAAACATGAAGCTGCCGTGGGCCTCCAAGCTGCGCCGCTCACTTTTATTGGATCCAGCCGATACGGAGCTCAGAGGCGGCACGTTGTCTGATTAGAAGCGAGGACGAGATCAGACAGATCTGTGCCTGTGCAGACGCCCAAAAGATCCATGGTAGCTACAGCAGAATGTCGTCTACATAATTCACACACTGCGATGTGTTAGATCTCAAATTCATTAGCAAAAACTCCCAAATGTGCTCAAATTATTAGAAGGTGTCCTAATACACAAGCTCCACATTGCATAAATTATGGCCTTTCAGTCCCCAAAAGAGCCACCAAAACAAAGCCCTGGCTTTAATGTGACGCCATTAGCCCTGACAGTGTTGATACAAAAAAAAAAAAAATCAATAGCAAAACTCATGACCATGCTAAAAAAATGTGCTGCATCGGCCCACGAATGCTGGCTGGAGCAGAGACTCAAAAAGCAGGTAGCAATCGAAAGCTAGCATCCATTTAATCTAATTAGCATATTTGCATAATGTTAGCAACATTAGCGCTGGCATAGCATTAGCAAGTTCTGACTGAGTATTAAAAGTATATACTCATTTTATTATATTACATATATTACACTACATGACTACACATTCTCAACGCGGAAATTACAGCATTTCTTTAGCTGTTTATTAAGTGTAAACACACACAAAGTGGAAATGATATCTGGTACAATTTGTTCTTCGTGTCTTGGTTTTAAAAATACCATTAAGTGTTCTTTTTTGGTTGTTCGAATAAAAAATGAATTGCAAATATTTGTAAGTGTTTTTGTGATTTTTATCTGGGCAAAAATGCTCAGGCACAGTTTTACAAGCCTGTTTACAACACTGTTATGTTGCATCAGAATTTAAATCTAGGAGTCAAATTTAATTGGCAGGTTTACTGTGACCGTTCTTCATAGCCATGTAGCATAGCACAGCTTTGTTTTTAGCAAAAATAGTTGTTTTTTAATAGTTACAGTTCTCTCTGGGTCCCCTCAGTGTCCACATTGTAAAAATTTAACAGTTTTAGCTTGTAAAGAGCAGTAAAGCCACTCTAAACGCTAAAGTACAGAGTTCTAAAAAAATGTCAGTGAAGTTTCTTCAGTACCGAGGCAGGAGCAGTATTAGCATTAGCTGCTATGCGCTAGCTCTTTCGCTGTTTAGAGGGGAGTATACCAGATTGTAGCCTGTGTTTTTCATGCTAAAACAAGCTATGTGAGATGAACCGCTAGCTGATAGCTCTACGGGTTTCTGGAACGCTCAGGGTTCCTCAGTGTAGCACTGTTGGACGGCATTTACTAGTGCTAAGCGCTGCTAACTGCAGCTAGCACTGCTGCTAACCGCGCTAAAATACTGGAAATCTAAGCCTACTGTAAATAAACAGAAGCACTTTACTCACCCAAATAAACAGTTTTTAGGAGAGAAAGCTGTGTAAGCTAACATCCAGTTTTTTTTTTTTAGAATTAGTTTTGTTTACATAGGCGCTTCCCACCCTCCAGTGGCACCCCTGTTCCTTACTGTTGTAGCTTAAAATGTGCCTTATGTTAGAAAATAGACCAGAAAACAGACATTTATTAATAGTGCACCTTATTATACGGTGCGCTTTATAGTGTGAAAAATATGGTACTATACATTTTAATGTGTGAAAAATACGGTACTATACATTTTAATGTATAGTACCGTATTTTTCACACTATAAGGCGCACCGTAAAGTCCTCCAGAGGCAGCTTTTAGCCTAGCATGCTCCAAGCTTTACTGTTTACAGTATCTCTGCTGGTGCTTTACTCAGTCAGTTAGCTTTAGCTGTTAGCATTTTAAGCCACACCTCAGTTTAGCTAATTGTGGCTTTGCTTCTGAAAGAAGACACAGCACTGTATGAGGTTCACATTATTTTACTTCCATGTACTGAACTCTCATTATTCAACTACGCCAAGATAAGCACGGTTCTCCCTTCTACAGCACCTGGAACTGCTGATATCATGAACATTGTTTATAACATAAAGTCTGTGTTCAATTCACAGTACACTTTGTGTTTTACACATCCTCTGTAGCAGCGCTTCACCTTCTAACCTTTGTTAGAAGCACTAACAGGCTGTTTTCTGCCTCAAGTGGGGCCTCCTCGGTCCATCAGAGCCAACCCTGGATTAACGAGATGATAAAGAAGTGTTTGAATAACGCTAACTCTCTGCTGCTTCTGATAAGAAGTGTCCTCCTCCTCTTCATTTGGGCTCTGCTCTACAGAGAAGGCAGTTTGTATTCTGAATGGATGTGATGGGCAGGATGAACTTTGTAATAAGAAAAATTTTTTTCACTTAGTTGAGCGAGGGTGCCATATTGTGACCCGTCCACATGTATTTGGATATTTTTGAAATGAGGCTTTTGACTGCGTTTTGGCCTTCTGACCACATAAAAATTCAGTTTTTGGGCAAATAAACTTTAGCTTTTTTAAACACATGTTCAATGTGGAGATTTTTGAAAACTCAAATACCTTTTTACTCCCTATATAGCATGCCTGCTATGGGTATACAACCATTATATGTAATGTAATAAGTAATGCAAATGTGTGTATATATAATAGCTGTGTGTACAAATAAGAGCGAGTCGCTGTTATATATAAGAGACCACTTAAGAGGAAGATGGATGATCACAAGTCATCAAACCAAGCTGAACTGCTTGAATTTTTGCACCAGGAGTAAAGGCATAAAGTTATCCAAAAGCAGTGTGTAAGACTGGTGGAGGAGAACATGCCATAAAGCATAAAAACTGTGATTAAAAAATCAGGATTATTCCACCAAATACTGATTTCTGAATCACACAATAAATGCGTGTATGTTGTGGCTACATATACACAAATTAGTATGTATCATATCTACATATACAAATGAGTGTATATGTTGTCACTGCATGTAAAAATGAGTGTATAGGTCATCACTATATATAAATATGAGTGTATATATTGCTATCTATTACTAAAACTATTTATTTTCTTCTTATTTATCATTTTGAAGATTTTAAAGAAGGTTTGTTTTATTTTATTTTATTTTGAATAGCCTATGTATTTTAAGCTAATGCACTGTTTGGATGCAGATAAATAAAAAAAAAAAGAATGACTCCATTTGTTACGCTTTTAGTTTTTGGTCAACATCCAATTTCCAGAACAAGTCTGCAAGCTGAGTCTGGTGAAAGCATAACAGAAGACAAATTACTTTACATTACACACACACACACACACACACAAACACACACACACAGTGAAAATTGTCTCTTACTCTACCTTGTGTATCTCTTTTTTAGGATTCTCATAAAGTGATTTAATTATATAATAAGTAGATTGTTATATATTTTAAGGCTACAGATAATAATCCACAGAACTGAGACACAGATCCTGTTATTGATCAGTTGGCTTGATGATGTTTGCTCTTCCAGTCACTTGATTGATAGATAGAGAGATAATGCAGAAGAAGAGACTGCAGTAGAGGGTTGTATAGTGTACACCCAGTACATTATTACTAAACTACTAGCAATCCTGAATACATTTTTTTTTTAATATATTCAACATTTTTACTGCCAAAAGTCAAGGGATTTTTTTAAACGCAAGGGCACATTTCATGCAACACTAATTGATTTCATTTCATTACAAACTAAACATTAAAATATATAATGTATGTGCTTTATCATATTAGCTTTGCTTATGTACAAACAGTCCAAACTCTCTCAGATATCAGATATTCTGCTTTGACCAATCAGAAGCGGTAAAAACAACATCAGCAACAACAAAAGCATAGATAGGGAAAGCATAGATAGAAAAATACACTGCATTCATGGAAAAAAAGTTCTCAAATTCATATGCATATGTTTGTTTGTTGGAATGCATGGTGATATCAGATAAAATGAAAAAAAAAAAAAACTCTCAACCCCAGACTGTTCTTCCTATGTTTACTTCAACATTTTAGGAGAAGTCATTTGAATAGGTAAAATTCCTGTATTCGTGTGGGTTGCACACATCTCTCACTAATCCAAACAGTGCACAAGATGTTTGCTTCTGTATTTTACACATGCATATGCTAGGCTAACATTGCTAACACTGGACCACAACTATAATCTTGGTAAAATACACATTTTACTTTTTAATAAAAAATGAAAATAAAATATTTTAATTAAAATATTGTGTATTAAACCACATTGATTGTCTGTGTGACTGTCTTTAGAGTTTTCTACTTTCCTGCATAAATGTGACCTAAAACATTATCAGACACAGTTAAACAAATTAGACAAAAATAGTATACTTGGCCATTTATACATTGAGAATAATGATCCAATATTCCATATTTGTGAGTGGCAAAAGTATGTGAACATCTGCTTTCAGTATCTGGTGTGACAATTCTTTTGCAGCAATAACTGCAACTAAGCGTTTCCAGTAACTGTTCTGTGATCAGTCCTGCAAACCAGCTTGGAGGAATTTTAGCTCATTCCTTTAATTTGGCCGTTCCAAAACACTTCATTCTTTCTGAATCATTCTTTGGTCGTTGTCTTGCTGCATGATCCACCTTCTCTTGAGATTCAGTTCATAGACAGGTATCCTGACAGGTATGTTTTTAATTAGAATTCTCTGATATAATTCAGAATTCATTGTTACATCAATGACGGCATACCAGCCAGGGTGCCCACTCACACCTGATTGTCATCCCATTGATAAAAAAAAAAACACCAGAATTTCACCTTCACCTGTTAATTCTATATGTTCACTTACTTTTGCTACACACAAATATGTAATATTGGATAATTTTCCTTAATAAATAAATGACCAAGTATAATATTTTTCCTAACTGAGTTTTCTTTATTTACTTTTAGAACTTCTAAAAATCTGATAAATGTTTAAGGTCATATTTATGCAGAATTATAAAAAACTTCTAAATGGTTCACAAACTTTGAAGCACCACTTTAACTTTGCTGTGTATTTTTATCCTCTTCCTGCTGTTGTAAAGTTATCATTTTACAGCTACGTTTTATAGACAGGGAGGATATGTTTATTGCTTTCATTACATAAAAGCTGTGTCTGATTTGCATGATTCTCACAAACTCTTGTTAATAAAAGAAATCTTAATAAGCTGCACATCCTCCACACACACACACACACACGCACACACATGCACGCACAAACAGACAGCTACACACAGACTGACAATTAGTAAACTGAACACATCCTCCTCGTTGCTAACTGTGGAATGATGCAGGGAAGAAGAAGCTGTGCTGTGTTTCTACCTACTGCGGCTTTTTGAAGACATCTGTAAGCAAAAGTCTGCTTGGCCTTGAAACTCATGCTAAGAAACAGCATGGGCCAAGACGCTCATAACAAAACACAAACACACGCAAATGAAGCGCAGACAGCATGATTTATTACCGATGGCACATCTGGTGATGGGCAACCGAGCAGAGTTCTTACAACTCAAAGAGAAAGCCGGCTAGTTTAAAGATCAGAGACTTCATTGCACATTTCTAACACGCTTATGATGCTCTTATATGTTACATACGGGTTTCTTTACACATCTCACGTTCTGCTCTTGGGCTAAACTTGCTTGGAAAAGACGATCTGGCAATGTTAGCAGCTGTTTGTTTTATTGGCAAACTATTTTCTGCCCAGTGAAATCCCAGCTAACAGAGATATAAGAACGTTAGGAGAACGTTTAGCCTTGTTTTGAAAAGGTTTCAAGAAGGTTAGCCTGTAACATTACAGAAACAATGTTCTGAAAACATGTGATGTAATAATGGTTTGCATCACAACATAATTACAACAAATTCTCAAAAATTTCAAAGCTAGACAAACACTAGCATGTTATGGAAACATTAAAAATAAAAAAATTGCCAAAACTAAAAATGAAAACACTGATAGAAGTGATGTTGCAGTGATGTTTAAAAACGTAAAAAAAAGTTCTAAAAACTTTCAGAAAACTTCCAAGAATGTTAATTGTAACATTCAGAAAATGTTCTACTAACAAAAACGTTTTAGCTGGAATTTATGATTTCTTAATGTTTCCCTTGCATCTACAGCTCTGAAAAAAAAGAAGAGATCACTTCAGTTTCTGAATCAGTTTCTCTGATTTTGCTATTTATAGGTTTATGTTTGAGTAAAATTAACATTGTTGTTTTATTCTATAAACTACAGACAACATTTCTCCCAAATTCTGAATAAAAATATTGTCATTTAGAGCATAAAATGAGAAAATGAGAAACGGATGAAATAACATAATAAAATAATAAAAAAGAGGCAGAGCTTTCAGACCTCAAATACTGCAAAGAAAACAAGTTCATATTCATAAAGAGTTTTAAGAGTTCAGAAATCAATATTTGGTGGAATAACCCTGTTTTTTAATCACAGTTTTCATGCATCTTGGCATCATGTTCTCCTCCACCAGTCTTGCACACTGCTTTTGGATAACTTTATGCTGCTTTACTCCTGGTGCAAAAATTCAAGCAGTTCAGTTTGGTATGATGGTTTGTGATCATCCATCTTCCTCTTGATTATATTCCAGAGTTTTTCGATTCGGTGAAATCAAAGAAACTCATAATTTTTAAGTGGTTCCTTATTTTTTCCTGAGCTGTATAACCTTCTTAAGGATTCAGAGAGCTTTATAGATCTGGTCATAGTGAAAGCTGTGAAACAACCAACCCAAATCCTCATCATCATCATCATCATCATCATCATCACCACACTCCTGCTTCCCAGTCTTCTGCAGTCTTACTAATACATAAATGTACTTAAACAAACAGAAACACCATTAATGTGGTCAATTCTTTTCTTTTTTATTCTTCTGGTTACGTTTTGGTGAGAAAATATCGTGAGAAAATCATGAGCTGAGCTAAGAGTAGAGTATTGGTAAGGGTGGAATGATGCAAAGTGAAAAGCACAACACGCGCCCTGCAGCTACGTAATGAAAGGAAAGAAGGAAAGTTTACTTTATTTAATCTTCAGAGTTTTAAGCTTCATAGTTAATTAAAGCCAGCGCGCAGTGGAAATGAAATGACGAGGATTCAATGAATCAGGCGCATAGTTTATTATTGATATTTGCTGGGTTTTTCGCCTCTGCCTGTAGCAACCGGGGAGCAGAAATCCACATGATTTCGTAATGGCTTTTGGCACATCCATTATTCAATATGAAATGCCCGGCAAGTTTATTTTACTGTATGCTCCCTCTCAATATCTCGCTGCCATTTCAGATGCGGCTAAATTTATTCAATACTGTTGTGTGAGGGAGAAACGTTCCTACCAATTTATCATACGGCCAGCAGTGGGTCTGGGTAATGGCGAGGGGAGGAGGGATGGTGGGGTGCTGGGGAGTGCTGAGGGGGTGCTGGGACGAGCACATGCGCACACACACACACGCATACACTTGCGCGTGTGTGTCGGACATGCATTGGCAGGCTGTAAATGTGTTCCCTGACGAGCTGGCCGCAGATAAGACAGCCAATATGTCGGCTAATGGCCACAGGGCCAAAGCACGCCGGCCGTGATTGAGAGACCTGCAAGAGGCTCCTCGAAATTTCAGTGGGTCAAATTAAAGCAAGCCTTGGATCCCCGCCAATCAATACACAGCTCGTAAGCTTCGCTTCAGCCACGGAATGTGGCCCACGCTTTACCGCTGCAGCCAGAGATGCGGAGAGATGCTAAAAGATGCTGAAAGATGCTGAGAGATGCCAATAGATGCAACCGCACGCGTACCCATCACAACAGAGCACAATTTCAGGGGTGAGACACAAGGTCTACATATCTCAATTGCTGGGAGGCGGCCGACAATGAAGAAACACTCGGAGCCGAACGTCCAAATGCACTCAAGTAGAGCCGTTCTGAGGTGACTGATGACTGTGACATCTCGAACGCTCGTGGGAGATGATGGAATGTGGACGTTCAGGAAAGTCTGACTCGGTAATGTGTGCCTTTATGTGCGAGGAATATGAGTCAGCGAGCGACCGAGTCATTGAGCGACCGAGCCAGAGAGCGAGAGACGCTCACAATGGTTCCAAATTGAGATAGCAAAAGGGGACCGAATCTGTGATGCCGAGAACATTCCGAAGAGGTGATGGCACCAATCTAGAAGTGGCACCAAAGTGTGACTGCTCTGCAAAACTTAGCAATTATTTAACTTCCTCAGTACAGAATGTGCCAGAGGCTACAGCATGATCTGAGGAGCAGGTGAACGTGGCCTCAGATTCACTTACTAAAATACGAGCGGTGGGTTTCAGGAGGGTGCGATTTAAGACAAAAGAGATCACGTAACTCAGAGAAAGTGCTTGGAAATATTGTTAACTTCTCGGATGTTCTGTGGCCAATTTGGACGGGTTACAACTGGATTATAACTGTCAATTGCAGTAATGTAGTTTTAATCCAGAAGTCAATTCAAAAAGTTGAATGTAGAGTAAGGAAACTGCCAGGACAAGATTCTGAATGACTACCAACCTTAATAGCCAATACACATGTGTATTCACATGAGTGAGCACAGAAACATGGGCTGAGTGGGTTTCAAGTGGGCATGTGCTCCGAGGGGGATAGTACATTTTTTGTAGCAACAAGTTATTGTCTCTGGGATGATGTTGGGCTCCCCAATCTTACCACCTTAATCTAATCAAGGCCCCATGTGCATAGTAAATACCAGATCTACTACAGATTAGGTTTAATCCCTCATGGTTCCATTATGGACCTTGGTGGGAATCCATATGTGTATCTTCATGTAGCCAACATCAGTTCTTCTGTTGCTTTGCTTAAATAATCATCTGAATCATTTGAATCAATTTCACATTCATCACACAAACAAACTCTAGGGTGTGGTGCATTTGGAATGAGAAACCTTCAGAAAAGGTTTGACCGGGAGATTCCAGAAAATGCTTCATCACTTGTACCCCAACCCATCACCAGTTTCTTTTAAAGACCCCTTTTCTTTCTTCCCTATAGCCACTAGTTTAGTCTCAACTGGTTTGGCTCTAGATCTGCAAGTATCTGTAAAATATATAGATGTTACAAGACCTGTCCCAACAATGTGGCCTTGGTCAAAGACTTTAACTTTAATTAAGTAGCAGTGGAAATCATCTGTTAGTAAAGCTTTCCAAACACAAAGCACTCAATAGGCTTTATATTGCTGAGATTATGATCTCTCATGGAAATAACAATAATAATGGCCGCATCAAATTCAAAACCCTACCCTACAAAGCATTGACCAGCATCTCAATACCTGTTGCCACATTCAAAAAATGATTTGTACTTTGGAAAGTATGCCTTGGCTTGGCCCACCGTCCCTCAAGATACACGGAAGACATCAAGCGTCTAGACCAGGGGTTGGCAATTAAGTTTGGCCACGGACCAGATCTTTTTTGTTTTGAAAAATTAAGTGTAATGGGATGAAGTGCTACAGACTAGTAGCTCTCCAGCCCAGAGGGTTGTTAAACCCAATTGCAGAACAGTGGATCTCAAAGCAGGTAAAATAACGTGGGATTGAACCCGTGTCATCAGGGTCGCGATCCAATACACTACCGCTTATAACCACTAAACACCCTTATAAGCGGATAGGAAGCCCAAAAAATGGCCGAAAAACGAGACAGGGGGGTACTAAAGTCATGCCGAGCGCAACAGAGAGACAGGGGAGGAATGTAAATAAAAGCTTGCCAGAGAACCATTTTATTTTTTTTTTATCGTTCATTATAGTTCAAACAACCTCACAGGCCAGATGTTTAATGCTTGTGGGCCACATCTGGCCCGCGGGCCACCTATTGCCGACCTCTTGGTCTAGACTCTTCTCTGTAATGGTAACAAGTTGGTAGAACCGAGTTCCCCTGTGTGTTTGAACAGCAGAGTCACTTGCTGTCTTGAAGACTGCCGACTGAAGAGCCATCTCGCTCAAGAGCACTTGACTCAGCACTAATTCTGCAGCTCTTAAAGACTTGTGATTGCACTTAAACACCTCGCTTTGATTTCTGTGACATTCAGGCATGAAGGGTAGCGTTTGTATCTGTTTGTTCAGTTTTGTGAACTACAAAAACAACACAGAATCGCCTTGAGTTAATAATTATTAACCTTAAGGTAATAATTCAGCTATTCTATCATTCAGCTACACTAAATTTGGGTGTGTGGTGTAGCATAGCTTGTGGAGTTCCTCTGGGTTCAATGAAAAGAAAAGGGTAATATAATTTAAACACATTTCAACATCTCGAATATCACTCAGAACATGCCCACAGTGAGCCAACAGTGAGCCAACAGCTACGTACTCGACAGTGTTCTGAGCTACATAACAGAGGAACGGAGTAACGTACAGGCATCATATCGAACAATAGAGTGATCATAGAAAAATTACCATTGGCAGTACAGCACATAGCATTGTGGCTAATCCGCTAGTCATAAATTATCAGGTCAGATTTTATTTTATTTAGACTTTACTAAGTAAGAGATATGGACAAAAATGGGTAAAATATCTACATTCTGTTTATATTTAGCATACTGTATATATAGCTCCGGAATAAATGAGAGACCACTTTAGTTTCTGATTCAGTTTTTCTGATTTTGCTATTTATAGGTTTATGTTTGAGTAAAATGAACATTGTTGTTTTATTCTATAAACAACTGACAACATTTTTCCCAAATTTCAAATAAAAATATTGTCATTTAGAGCATTTATTTGCAGAAAATGATAAATGACGTAACAAAATAAAAAAAAAGATACAGAGCTTTCAGACTTCAAATAATGCAAAGAAAAGTTCATATTCATAACGTTTTAAGAGTTCAGAATTCAATATTTGGTGGAATAAACCTGGTTTTTAATCACAGTTTTTAAGCATCTTGGCATGTTCTCCTCCACCAGTTTTACACTTTGTTTTTGGATAACGTTATGCTACTACTGGTGCAAAAATGTACGCAGTTCAGTTTGGTTTGATGGCTTGTGATCATCCATCTCTTCCTCTTGATTATATTCCAGAGGTCTTTAATTTGGTAAAATCAAAGAAACTCATAATTTTTTCTAGAACTGTAAATAGCCTAGGATCTACCAAACTTAGACATGTGGAATGGATGACTATAAATTCCTATAAATTCATGGTCATTTTATAATGAATACATTAATATTGTACATCAAACTGGTCTAAGGTTCTATGAGATTCACTATTTACAGCTTCTGTTATTGACAGACTACCAAAGAGCACAAAGAGCATTACAGCATAGGCGTCTGTAGCCTGGCAAAGTAAGTGCTTTACACGATCCATATCGATATTGTAATTATATTTTATCAACCAAAATGAAGAGAAATGTCATGATATACATTTTGGCCAAATCGCCCAGCCCTAGATTCAACCCTTATTCTTCCTTAGGTTATCTGGTATACAATATTGATATACCTCAGCACGTACCACAGTTTGTTTAAGAACACCTGGCTTAACAGTATTACCACCACTGTAAGTAAACACTAAAATCCGTTGGTAGTTTAAAGTATCAGGCCTGAAATTCTATCTGGCCACAGCTCCAAAACGACCAGGAAAACCCAGGTGAAATTCAGCCAAACAAGGCGTGGCAAGACATACCTGCAGAACTTGTCTCAGTGTCAATGATATGCCGTTCAACAGGTTAAACAACATGCTTAAATTACTGTTCCTGTTATGTTTCTGCAGAACATCCCTATCTTCATCCTTATTATGTTTTGGACCACAATGCTGCAATTGTTCAGGCAGCTGGTCTAGAAGGGGGGCACCTGCATAATTCATGCCACCAGCTCGCTGTGTCTGAAGGTGTTAGAATCACAGATCCTCCTGTAATTTCATTTTAATGATCGCAGAGAAGTGTGGAATACATTAATGCATTTGCTCTGCATTCCAGAAGCTCAATGCGGCACGGACTTGAGGATGTTCTACCTTGAGATGTAGAGATACCTAACCTCAATGTAAATGCAGAAGAAGTGAGTCACGGCGTTAAACAGCATGTTTGAGGAGGAGTGGAGTAAACAGGGACGCTGATGTTAGGTAAACCAGAACCTGTTCAGCAGACGTTTCAAGCGAAAGAATTTAATCATGGTAGGATCTTGCATGAGTCAAGGTTTCGAGGAAGTGACAGACACAGGAAATGGTGGTTTCAGATATGGTCAGCCGAGGCTGTGTATGCAAACAGGTATGTACTGATAACCTGCTGTGGGTGCGGTCTAGTGTTGCTGTTTACAGAGAGCTTCAGGGCATTTTTTTTTACACCTGTAGTTCCTTTCTATGGTCCAGATCTGTTAATGAGTTTGCTTATTTGGAGTGTTTTCTCCCTCTGTTTGGTTTGGTTTCACACAGGGATAAACCTAAACGCACTAAAATACGCACCAATAAACCCCGAAAGCCAGTAAGTAAATATAGCAAGAGTACTGAACGCAATGAACGCAGCACAGGCCATGCATGTAAACAGCATGGAGCAGTAACAGCGTTTGTTCAAAGCTGTGGTAAGCAGAGTTGTCTGGCTAATCAAATATCAAATTAAACTGCACCTTATCAGCAGTTTAGCTCAAATAAAAGTTAGGAGTATATTTGATACCTGGATTGGATCACATTCTCACCACAAGCGAACTGCTTCAGTAAATTTGGGACCGGACCGAGACCTCCTCTAACTAGTCTCGGTGTGGTTGTTTTGATCCGCACTCCTTTTCTTTTTTTTTTACTGTTTTTACACCTGCTCAATCAAACCGTAAGACCCAGAGTCCGTTTTAACCGGACCAAATAGTCCTGGTGTGGAAACGCCCTCAGATGCCATTTCTTAAGCAGTTTGGGCATAGATTTGAACACAGACGGAGCTCAGTCTTGGAAGATTTCCAATCTTTCCATTTTTTTTTTATCTATGTTTTTCTCTCTTTCTCAATACAGGAGTGCTATCAGTGCCCTTCGCTCCATTGGCCAAAATTTGATACAAAGTACTCACTACATGGAAGATGATACACTACCTTTAGTTGTACAGAAAATCTTTCATTCTGTGCCAAACAAAAACAAAAAACCTTTCTGGCAACAAAGAAAACCAAACAGCCAATAAATTGAACAGAAATTTCTGTTCGGCTACACCGCCAGCTCAAGCTCAAGGCCAATGTTCATGTGCGCTAGAAAATGCAGCCTTAAGGCCACGACAGCACTCAAGATGCTCCTTTGTAACGCACTTTGATTTAAAATGCTTCTTCTTCAAAGGAAAATGAAAGCTGGCCGTTTGAGCGCAGGATCAGATTGGGATCCAGTACAGAGCCGGAATCTTCATAACCCTGAAACCTCCTTGATTCCAGGAACAGCTGGGCTTTCCCAACAGGCCAGCATGTTCTCCTGTGCTTCCAGTACGACATAAAAGAAGCAACATGACTAGACAAGTCTACTGGACAGTCATCGACTGCATTCCATAGCATTGAGTTTGTCATACAGGTGTCTCTAGGAGTTACATACATACTCTTCTTCTTATTACAAGTCCTTGAGGAGCTTTGGTGCGTCATATTGATGTCTTTGTAGGTCATGTGGTTTCTATTATGCAATATTGTGGGATAATAAGGATAATGCAGGGTAAAGCTAATACATGTAGAGATGAAAAGAAAGTGGTGCACTAGGTAGGGGAGAGGGAGCATGATTTAAGACTAGGCTTTACAGAGTAAACACTGTGTGCTGTTTTTCGAAAGAGTAAAAGCAGAACAAAGAGTTTTTTTCATTGATTAAACTTTCAGAGAGAGCGTCTACACAAAGTTCTGGTGCAAATCAACTGAGTTTAAACTGTTTTAAACAGATATTTGAGATGCATCTCCACAGGTAAGGAGGATACGTCTGTGTACATGATGTTCTTTTGAACCTTAAGTCAATAATTCAGCTACTAATGCAGAAACTATTGTGAATTTCTTGGTAACTGGTTGGTTTAAAATAGCTTGTGGAGTTCCTCTAGGTTCTAGTGTAGGGCATATGAAGCTGAATGAAGTCAGTGATGACTGAATGTTCCCTATAAGACTGATGTAACTTGTAAGTGCATGCAACCAATCATCAAGTCAAAACTGGTCCATAACTATCCAACTGTTCCGAGTGAGCCCTATTGTTATAATCCACCTTAAATTCATTATCTAAACCTCACATGAATTTTAGGAACCCAACTGGAACTCATGTTTATACATACGTAACATATTTATTAAGTTATTTGCACAAATTCACACGTACATAAAGAAATCTCTCACCAACTCCATTCTCGCCAGTTTCGGTCCCTTTCAGAATGAGATGTTTAAGGGCTATGTCAATTTTAGGCATTTGTCACACTGAGCATTTACCACATTTTAAAGTTAGCTTGTGCTAAATCACAAAACACAAACAAGCTGGTTCATGCTTTACTTACATCTTCCTCATCTGCTGACTTGCCACAGACAGTAGGTACAGATCCCTCCCTCATACGAAGTCTGCTGACTAAATCTGCTGTGTACTGTCTAAGGTTCTCAACCAAAATGACCATAATAGCAGATATTTAACTAATCTAGTGGGTAAGGCTCTGGTGAAGGATGACATGTGAACCTAGGGTGGTTCTAATTAGGTTTCCTTATTGTGACGTCACAATAAGAGAGCAAACCAAACGGCTCATAGAAACAAATGATTCCTGACACAAAACTCTTTCAACTGACTCACAAAAAAACAGATGGATGGGTTTTTTATCATGCTTGGAGTGTTTATAGGGGAAAGTCGAGACCCAAGTGGAAATACAAAAGCATACAAAAAAGTCAGTTTTGCATAATGTGTCCTCTTTAAACCCTCCTGGTCTGTTTATGAACCCAGTTGGGCATCCATATGTGAGGTCAATATGAAACCTGTGGAGAAAACTCTCGGTTCCCAGTTGTACTACCCATACAGACCCACACATGAGCATTTTATCTGGATTTGTCTTGACCCCTCCAATGGTGTGCTGGCTCCATAATGTAAGTGTAGAGGCATAATTTAAGGTGGAATGTCTTAAGAAGTCTAAGTCTAAGGTTGCATTACTTATATGGGATATTAAGTATACTAAGTATGGTCTCAACTTGAATATGGTCTCGATTTTGTACCCAGACAATGACCAATATTTCAAGCAAACACACAAACCCACATAAAAAATTACACAACCCCAGCTAACACAACGTAACAGCTTGTCTCTGCAGCTTTCGGTTTGTTGCAAGAGCCAGTCCTTCAGAATAAGCGTATCAACAAACTTCGTTTATCCAGTCAGTAAGTGAAAAAAAAACAAGCCTTTTCTAGAAAGGTGCACTTGGTGCACTTTTCATCAGGCAGGCATCTCTGCAAGGAAAACACAACCTTCACCAGACAACCTGACACAATGGATGTGCAGCAAAACAGGCTTTGTGCTGCTATTTTTCTTCAGTGTGCAAGACTCTGAAGTGCTAACGTTCAGCTTCAGGGATTCAGAGAAGCTGTTGGGGAAATGAGCGGGGCTTATAAAAGCTGTTTCTTACTAAACCTGCTATTTATAATGCTACTGAAAAAGGAACAGTAGGAATGAGGAACCCCTCAAGACCGTATCTTGACCTGTGTCTGTCTGTGTATGTGTGTGTATGTCTCTATGTTTGTTTATGTGTGTTGGAGGGTAAGGTGTTGGAATGGAATTTGCCCTGAAGCTATTTCTATTCTGCTTTGTAATGAAAAGGTCAGCATAGCCCTGTTTTTGGACTTCACAAGTCTCAACTTGACCAAGTCCAGTAGAAGGCCAGGAAGATGTTAAAGTTCACAGCTGCAGCATTTACAGTGCATCAACCTTCTTCACACCACAGGTAAAGATGCACAAATCTGATTTTATCACCTAATCTGATGTTTTTTTAAATGCAATTATGCGATAATTCCTGCCGTAAAAGTAGCAACAACGAATTTCAATTACATTTAACCTTGGCCATCCTTAATTTTGTCTTTTTGAATTATGCAGATAACATTTTTCTTTTTAATATCTAGTAATTTATACTTATTCTTATTTATTTTTCGCCATCATTATAAGCAACCACTCTTCATAAGCCTGAACTGCAATGCTCTGAATGTAATATTAGATCCAATAATACAAAATTACTGGGATCTACAAAACAATAAAAAAACTAATAACAAACTAGTAATTTTTAATGATAAGATTCTAGGAAAAAATCATCCAATAGATTTTGGATGACAAAAAAAAACATTCTTCTTAACCAGAAATAGTTTTTTGTCCATTTGTCCAAATATTTTGTCCATTATCCTTTAAAAAATGATTCTAGAGAGCCGCTTTATTAAAGTTAGATTTTTTTTATTTACACGAAAAAAGTGGTTCCTCTTCATCTACAACAACTTTTTTGTTTTATATCCTTTATAGAGAAATGACTAACTTTAATTACAGGATCTTATCATTACTGACAGATTCTTGAGTGATGGTGCACTATTCTACTGTGCAGCAAGGTAGGACAGAAACAACACAGATTCATTTCAGGCTCTTTTTGGACATGCTTCATTGGTTCATGCTCTAAACAGACTAATCCTGTGGTTCAAAGTTCATTAAATATCTACAAGCAGCTTTTAACCCTGTGTTTTTTTTTTAACACCAAAGACTGAGATCACATTCTCCTGTTCAACAAGCTGTGAGGCAGCCATAACAGATTCTTGTGTGATGGTGCACTATTCTACTGTGCAGCAAAGTAGGACAGGATCAACACAGATTCATTTCCGGCTCTTTTTGCAAATGCTGGACATAACAAAAAAATTAAACAAAGCTTTAATGAACCTTTCATGCTCTAAAACAGACTAATCCTGTGGTTCAAAGTTCATTAAATGTCTACAAGCAGCTTTTAACCCTGAGTTTTCAACAACAAAGACTGAGTTCACACCCTCCTGTTCAACAAGCTGTGAGGCGGCGAGGAGAAAAACTGCACTTCTTGTGTAAAACGTTGCCTGCGGGCTGCCCCTGCTCCTCTGCCATCACCCACCACTTCGCAAGCATTCGAAATTTCATTTGGAGTGGGAGAAACCAAAGCCGTGGAATCATCTGAACTGAATGAGAAGATAAACCCAGCTTTGCTTTGTTGTTTTAATCATGTGAGGCGAAGCGACGCGGGTGTTGGCGGGAGTGGAAGAAAAGAAGAAAAATAAAGAAAGAGGGAGAGAACAATCCGTTTTACCTCCCGTCGTACATTGGCCTTGCCACACAAAACCCCAGGGCATTCTGGATTTGGTTACAATAAAAGCGTGCACCGAGATGTGATTGAAAAATACAATACGTTTTTTTTTTTGTCCGAGAACACAAAGTGGACCCACGTTTTCAATAAAGCAGAAACACCTGAGGAACATTTGCTGAAGACCAAAACAACCCCACATCCAAAAAGAGTTAGAAAAGAACGCTCGTGACTCCTTATAATAGAGATTTCCTTATAATGGCGGCCTTATATGGACGTCTCCCATCAAACAAAGGCAATTGAGGGGTTCAAGTGTAAAAAAAGTACATTCACAAAGGAAGCAGTCAAAGTGGCTTGAGGTAATAAGCATTACTCACAGATGACTGAGTGAATGACATTGTACATTCAGCAGGCCTCTTATACATCATAGAGTGGCGTCATCCAGATGGCACACGAGCCCTGAGGGTCGGAACACTACTATCCGCTAGTCTAGTGATGGGCGGGAAAAAAATATGACAATAGAGACTCCACCCCAAATGACAGCTGTTATCCACTGGAAAGCTGGAAAATTTAATGGTATGGATGAATTGTGACAGTGAAGGACTGCTGGGGTCTCTCAGGTCAGTTTGAAGAAGCTGAAGATCAAAAGAGCAAGAAGGCAAATTACTGAAACCACAGAGTGGCCTAAGACAGACTAAAACTGAGCATTGCATAGTTTTCTCAGCATAGTTAGCTAACACAACGTGGAGCCACAGAACTTTTCTGTGGGAGGGCTTAGTGATGATTGGTTCCACATTTGTACCAAATTCATAACGCAAGATCCGTGTCATTTGTGCTGCTTTGCACAGAAAAAAGAATAAGAAAGAACAAACAGTCTAAAAACTCAGAGTTGTCTATTGCGTGTTTAGTTAGTATTAGGCATGTCACGGTAACTGTTTTTGACCCAGTTTTTAATTAAACAATTAATTTTTCCATCGCAGGAAGACATTTAATGCATCTTTCCCTCTGCTCACAATGTGCCAGAGAAGTTTCAGTATAAACAACAGTACAAAACAAAGTTCACAAAACCAAAGTTTGCTAGGTTTCTTTTCTTCTTGATGCATTTTTAATCCAAAAATAAAATGCAAAACCTCAAGTAAAAAAAAAATTAAGGAGTGAAACTGTACCCATCCATCAAAACTAGTGAATATAACTGAGTCAATATAACTACTCACCACCAACCCCTAGGGAGGGGCCAAAAGGACAGAGCGTGAGGACAACTGCATGACCTCTGCTGTCAAAAATGTGAACTTTGTCTTGACCGCACGTCTCAAAAGTTCCACAATGACATTTAGACCCAATACAAAGTCCCACTGGAGTGGAGGAGAATTACAATTGGGGAAACTCAAACAAAGAGAAAGGAGAAAGGACAGGCTTTCCTTTTTAAAAAGTTCTTTCTTTGCTTCAAAGAGTTGATGCCACTTCCTATAACTAATAAGCTGATTTTTCAACTCGAATGCCTCCTTTATTCTTCTTTTTTGCATGCTTAGGCCTGCACATCCAAAAGAAATCAAAATATCTTTGAAAAAGCATAGGAATTGAGCTTCCCAGTTGTGTTCCCTTGTTTACTTTGCTACCGCCAACCTTTACCTTGGAACTGCCCTTCTGAAGACAGGAGATGAGATGCAAGGAGACAGCCAATTCAACACTGAATAAAAAATACAAGCAGCTTGGTTTCCATGCATGAATGAATGATGGAATGTATGGACGGGCCTGGAGCATTAGGCAGTGCTGCATTCACAAGGTGTGGTTGGTGTACACTGTTAAAAATGAATAATAAAACTTTCTTTTAGCAATGCCACAGATTTACCACTATTAATAGCAGCTCCTGATTCTACGCCTATCTGAAGAAATAAGTTCAATTGTAAGACTATTAGGTATTTAAAGTAATTCCACAAGTATTCAATCAAGTTAGTAAGCCTTGGTTAATTTCTGATTGGCTATTGGTCAGTTTCACACAAAACAGCTAGATGCACAAATCCACCAATTACAGATGAGAGGCAGATAACTTGTGTGATGGAAAGTGTTTACTGAAATGATTCATAATCAATGACGTGTGATGATTCATAAACAATGACGACTATTAATGATATTACTTTTTGTTCCATGCGATGATAATGTGTACTCAGGAGCATATCTAAGATGCTGAGTGAGAGTTTTTCTATCTGGGGAAAGCAGTGTGTGTCTATGTATGTGTGCACGTCACGGATTGTTCTGTCTACAATTCTGGCGCCAGGGTCATTTTTCCTTCTGCTTGCGGTGTTTTGAGAACCAGTCTGATATGCTCACTAAGGGATTATGTCATACCACCTGTCAGAAGAAGTTGACGTGTCACAATGGTGGCACTGTGCCCATAATTGGGAAGTAAGGGATGGGAGGATCTAAAAGGTATAAAGAGAGCATGGCACTCTTGGAAGGCAGGAGTTCACTCTGTATTCATTACGTGTGGCTTCTCAATAAATCTTGTTACTCATTCTGATCAAGACTCAGAGACTCTGAATATTTTCTTTCTTCCTGTCATTATTTTCCACCACAATTTGGCGTCACGGAACAGGATGAGCATGGTCTTGCGGCGGAGGGGGAGAGACTAAGCACCTGCCGAGGACGCTCTCCAGCAAAACAGCTGGGCCCCAGAAGCAAGGGAAAATTCCACAGAATAAGGACGAAGTACCGCGGGGGCAGGTGCGGCCTCTCACCCCTCATTCGCAAATCCAGGCCTCATCAACAAACATTGGTGGTGAGTGACAGGTTAACTAATTTACTCATTAAGGAAATTTTAAATGTAAACAATTGTTCTTAAATTAATTTACTCCCCTCCATCCTTCCTTCAGCACTCCGCCCTGGACAGTGTATAGTTACATGACGGTGTACAAGACTAGCCTGGTCGTGAGGCCTTTATTGATGTATGTAAATATATCTTTAAAGTAAAGAGAAGACTAGCCTGGTCGTGAGGCCTCTATTGATAGACGTGTCATTAGAGTATAGGTCCCGGGACCGTGGGGAGGAGTGCATAAATAATACTATAATAGTACAGGGTACTGATTGTGTATTAAGCAGGGTTAGAAGAAGGAAGGTGAGACGTGATTATTGGGGCTAAATTACTCTGAGTCATTAAAATCGAATGAGAGAACAAAATGGGATCCCAAGTAACTAAAGAATTGAAATTTAATCCAAAAATTCATGACGCAGCTCTTTTCAATCAAATGAGCCAAGACTATATGTGTATGTCTGTGTGTGTGTGTGTTTATGTAGTGTTGTTCAAAGGTTTGGAATCATTAGCATATTAACCCAATATACATATATTAAAGTAGGGCAGAATATTGAGCCATGCTGGAACTGTTCAATGTAACATGTTTCATTATCTTTATGGAAAATGCTGTAGAATTCTGAGGATGACAGTTTAGTGAATATGTGAGACAGCTTCATGTTTGAGTAGTAGTGATGAGTTATGTACAAATGTCCACATTGTGAAAGTCATCCCTGATTGAAACAGAAAAGAGATGAGGATTCCAGGCTTTTGATACAATGTGTGTGTGTGTGTTTCTGCGTGTGTTGAATAAAGCAGTGAGAGAGATAGACAAAACATCTCTTCTCTGCTATCTTCTATCACATTTGGTGTGTGTGTGTGTGTGTGTGTCTGTGCGTGTGTGTAAGTGTGTATGTTTCTAACATTTGTCTCTGATATTCTATAAGCTAATCTAATGATGAATATAATGTGTGTGTGGCTGTGTCAGAATCGCTCCCTATTCCAGAAATAGTGCACTATATAGTGTATAAACCATTTTTGCAATACTGTTTAAAACCGCAGCAGTACATTCTGTTCCCTATATAGTTCACTATGAAAAACCTAATGCATCACAAAATTTAGAAATTCCAAAATATACTATAATGCAATGCAGTGCTGTTGTATTAGACGTCCTCAGAGCAGGACAAACATGCTTTATTGTTTGGTTGTTCCATAATTCGTTTAGCAAATAGAAAATGCTACATAGTGAAAGAGTTAATGAGTGAGCCATTCTGAACACAGCTTCTGTCTTCATGTGGTTTAGGCCTTTTCTATTCTTATTCTTTTCTTATTGAGACTGACTTCAGCTCAGTCTCAGCTGAATGAGATTTAAAGAATACACATATCTAATTTCTCTAGTGGTTCTCATGTATCTCAGTCTATGCTGATCTTTTGATTCTCTTAATGAGGATAGTAGATTTTAGAAACCAGTAAGAAAAGACCTTACTTTCTTTGGAAAGGTTTAATTTGACAAACTTAATATTGTATCTATTACGAGCTGCAGTGAATTGGGTCTCTCTTTCTGACTTTTAAACAAGGAGACATCAGATGTTTTTAAAAAAAAAAAAAAAAAAAAAAAAAAATGGAGCTTTTTGTTTTGCTTTCCATATGTTTTCTATTTCTCGCAATGAAGAACTTGCTTGCATATTCTTGGCTATATTTTGAGTCCCCATCAGAGCACAACAATATAATGTTAATGTTTATACAGTTTAGAAATATCAAGCATCGTTTGGCTGGAAATAATTTTTGTTTTAGTTATTTCATGAGGCTAAACAATTTTTAACCATGTTAGAATTCCTTTCAGGATTTCTTTTTTATTATTATTTTTTTCTTTTAAGGGTTTTTTTGGAGGGATTTTTCTCTTTTGACTGATTGTTGCTCAGTGCTGTTTTCTGGGTGTTTGAGAAGGCGGGGGTGGTGCTCATCACAGGAGTTTTGACCCTCAGAGACAGGGTACTCTGCAACAGTACTGTGAACATCATCTGAACCAGAGCACTTCATGAGGAGAGTCTCAGATGAGAGACTGTGTTTGGTCCAGCTGTCGGTCGATGGCTGGACTGCGTCTTCACCGGACCTGCTGTGATTGAAATGTTACAGCACTGGTCCAGGAAACTGGTTTCAGATCTGGAAGAACTGAGCGATCAGAGACCGCTTCAGACAGCACCTGCTCAACCATCAACACCACCCACCCCCAGCAGCCAATCAGCCCAGTGGATCCACCCCTCAGCCTGAGCCAGCAACAGAGACGTGAGACCAGATTTTTTTATTTTTATGCCTGTTTACTTTTTTTCCATTAAAAGGAGTGATTTTATTTAATTTTTGATGTTTATGCCTCATGTAGAAAATGTTTGGTTAAACTTTAAATCTGGTGGTGACTCAAATTATGACTGTTTTACCTTTCTTTTTAAGGAAAAAAAAAAGGGAGGTTTTAGCTTTTTTTGTTTCTCTTTTAAATAGTGTTTCTCATCAAAAACTTTAATGAATTAAAAATAATATCTAGTTCAGGAAAAAAATCTTTAATTTCATTGTAAACAGTAGCCAAACATGGTTGCTGGGCAGATTAATACATTAGAGGCCTATCACACATTGGCCCTCAATTTTCACTGGAAAGTTTTTTTTTTTAGGTTTACATTATGTAATTTATGTTGCCTAATGACTATGATTTGTATAAAACATTTTTAATAACAATCATCTCCATTAAGGCTTATGTAAGGGAAGTTGTTTACTGGCTTTTGACAAAATTAATACATATAAACTCAGATGTAGTTGTAACTAGCTAAAGTAACCAAGCATGCTGGCTTAAATAAAAATCAACCATTTAAAATCTTATTAATACATCAATGTAGACTATCAACTACAAAAAGAGCTTTGCTTGCTCCAAAAGTTTTTAAAAAATATATATATAGGGTAAGATAGAAATCTTTCTCTTATATGTGCATTAATATTAATGCTAAATTAATTCAATATATATAATAATAACTAGCTTGCTAAACCACCAGCTAACAGTCTTGCAACTATGCCAAACAAGTGAAACTTAAATATGTTTTTATTTTTTGCAATTAATTTACAGGTAGCACAGTTCGCAAAAATATATATTGGAACTGAACAAGGAAAATAAATATTAGGCTAATGACTTCAAACAGGACCACTGCAGCTCATAGCTTCAAAATCACTGTCATAGGAACTAGTTAGTCTAAACTTAGGTGGACCATGCCTACAACAGCTTGTGGACACAACTCCACACACATTTAAATTCTAACATCAGCCAAATGTTTTTAGACTCAAGTTAACAGATGGAAAATAAGTTTACAAAGGATATAGAGGAAATGCACTGAATGCATCATACTCATCAGAGTTTTGAAGGAACTGAACTCTCTACTTAATAACTAAAATAAAAAGGGGGTGTTTTATGCTCCTCAAATAACAGCACCAATAAGAATAAATATTATGAGCAATGCTTTAAGGATTTCTGAGTATATGTAAAGTTGAGGATTGTGGGTCTATAGATTGGCATTAAGAATGTTGGGCACATAACAAACTATTTTAAAATAAATAAAACTAAGATTAATCTGAAGTGCACAAATAAGTTTTAGATGTGCTTCAAAGGAAGAACTGGGTGATCCCTGATGGATATAAACTGATAGAGAGTTACAAATCTTTGGTGCATAAATACAAAAGGCAACGTTAAATGTTCTCAACAAATGAGCTGGAATTGTCGATCTGTCAGGAGTCCTGATATATACTTAGCTGCTAAGCCATTAAGAGATTTTTACACTTTTTCACACTAAATGAATATTAAAATCCAATCTAAATAATCTTCTCTCTTTTTTTTTTGTGTGAGTTAGAACTGTAGCTGCAGCATTTTGACCAAGATGTTATTTGTAAATTGAAGATTCTGGTAATCCAGAGAATAATGCATTACAATAGTCTAATCAAAACAAAGCTCAGCATCTAGTGTAAGAAAGTGTCTAATTAATGTATAAAAAATATACATTATTATGGTTGATGGTTAAAAATTTAGACAATGTGAAGGTATTTGATGAATAAATGTTGAGACTATGTATTCCATAGTCTAGAGCAAAAACAATGACAATGTTGGGAAAAAATTACTTGATTTTAACACTTTTATAACTTTATGTTGTAATTCTGAAAAAAAAAAAAAAAAAAAAAAAGAGAGAAAGTTAATGTAGTAAACATTTGTTTATGAATCTTCTCAGATCCATGGTGGGCATAACGAGGCAGGGAGAGTCCGGCGTGGGGACTGGTGTGCAATAGGCCCCAGCATGTCCACAGCTGAGATGAAGAAACACTTGTTCTCATACTCTGTATGCGGACACTTGTCATTACTCCCGGGGCTTCTTAGGCGTTATGTAGACCATCATGGAATCTTGGATGATTCCATTTGGTCTAGAAGGGGGGAGTGAAGGGTGTGATTGGAGATAACCACACCTTCACACTATTATTCTTAAATGTTTTATACATTTATATATACAGTTATTATTTTTACTGTTCACTTTATAATTCACTTAAAGACCTTATGATCTTTGCTCTCTTTTTAACTGTCACTATGACAAGGCTTTGGAGGTTGTTTTTTTTTACTTTTTTCAGGAATCAGGAAGGTCAGAGTGTTTTCATCAACAGTGAGAGCTGTGAGGAGAATGTGACCCTGAGTGGCAGAGAAGCTTCACTGCTGTTCTGCTGTTCTGGGACCAGTGCATATGAACTAGGAGACAACAAGTTATCTGAGTGAAGTGCTGGAAACCTCTCCTCAGATAGCCAGAAGATCTTTCCATCCACTCTTTTCCTCTGTCTCATCTTCTTACAGACTTTAGGACACTTAAGGACTGTCTGCTGTGTTCATGAAGGACACAGTGCTGAACAACATCATGATAAGAACCTGTTGCTCAGACAGGCTGGAGCGGATCACGTCATTAAAACTGGACAACATGCTGTTAACTGGACTCTGCTGACGTAATCATATTGATAAGTTCTGTACAATCACATGTCATTTGCAAAGTGTATAACTGCTTGGATGAAGTATGAGGAGTTCTCTCTGTCCCTCGACTGGCTTTAGTTTCTTTCTCTCTCTCTCTCTCTCTCTCTCTCTCTCTCTCTCTCTCTCTCTCTCTCTCTCTCTCTCTCTCTCTCTCTCTCTCGCGCGCGCGAATGTGTTGACCTATCGAGATTTTATTTGTTGATGTACTTTTACTCTTTTCTAATATATATCTATTGATTTTTGTTCCGCCATATGCAGAAGAAAGGCCAGTTCCTGCAAGTTACAGTAGATACAATAGAGTTAGATACTGCATTTGGGCTAGACCGTTTGTATAATGAAGGTAAATAAAATTAGCTGTAAAAAGAAAATTTCATTATTGATTCAGAATCAAAGGGGGGAGTGTGATGGAAAGTGTTTACTGAAATGATTCATAATCAATGACGTGTGATGATTCATAAACAATGACGACTATTAATGATATTACTTTTTGTTCCATGCGATGATAATGTGTACTCAGGAGCATATCTAAGATGCTGAGTGAGAGTTTTTCTATCTGGGGAAAGCAGTGTGTGTCTATGTATGTGTGCACGTCACGGATTGTTCTGTCTACAATTCTGGCGCCAGGGTCATTTTTCCTTCTGCTTGCGGTGTTTTGAGAACCAGTCTGATATGCTCACTAAGGGATTATGTCATACCACCTGTCAGAAGAAGTTGACGTGTCACAATGGTGGCACTGTGCCCATAATTGGGAAGTAAGGGATGGGAGGATCTAAAAGGTATAAAGAGAGCATGGCACTCTTGGAAGGCAGGAGTTCACTCTGTATTCATTACGTGTGGCTTCTCAATAAATCTTGTTACTCATTCTGATCAAGACTCAGAGACTCTGAATATTTCTTTCTTCCTGTCATTATTTTCCACCACACTTGCACACAAATCAACCTGTTAGAAAGCAAAGATATTAATAGAAACATTAAGAAATCTCAAATTTAACATACCGGCGCATTTGTTAATCCGAATGGGTTACTCAATACGTTGTAATGATCGTAACTGGAAGATTCTGGTTAAACTGTCCATGCCAACAGACAAGCGACTCACAAGTGGCAGCAATCGTATCAGCATTCGATGAAGAAGACCCCATACACATTCTGCAGGTCAGTGCAGCATTTCTTAGATTCCACTGGCCATGTCAAAAGTTATACCCATAATATTAGTACCTGTCAAATTACATTTGTCATGTCAGTGCATATTCTCTGGAACTGAATTGGCTGCTATATGTTTAATGCCACCATCCTGAACTTGGGCTACAACATAGGCTGATGTTTGTCTATGGTGCACACATAACTATTTCTAACTTCAATTCATAGGCTCAAGCATGTATGAGAAAACAACTGAGGAATAAATTAGATGTTTAAGAGTCACCTCTTATCTTTACATCTCCTCATCTGCATCTCGGGAGGAGTGTTTGGAGGGAAAAAAAGCAGCATAATATGAGACTATGAGACTGGAAGTTAAAGTCCTTAGCTTACCCTGCCGAGACAAAAAGACCAACTGTGCTCAAAAATTGGCATACTATACCTTAGCAGACTGCTAAACTGTAATTTCAGTTAGAATACAATACGAGCAAGAACAAACAATACATTGTACAGCTCTTATAGCTAAAAGATTTTACGAATAGTTAAAAACAAAGGTTGTCTGTTTTCACTACTTCTTCTTTAGGATCACAAATATGTGTAGTTTAATGTTCTGAATCATGGCCCTTTTGTTCTAGTGGTCAATTTCATTAAGTAGTGACCGAATTGCGGTCATAAGACCAGTGTGTGGCCCGAATCAAACACATACTGCAGCTTTTGTCTCCTGTACCGAGCGCCAGGGAAGATTAACGCAAGCAATCGCCGAAAAAGTACACAGCCTCTTATCTCTCAGAAACACACCGGAGGAAATCTTTTGGACATCTTAAAAAGTGGGTACTGAGAAGGGAGAGAGAGAGAAAGATAGAGAGAGAAAGAGAGGGAGAGAACTGGAAGGGGAACTCAAGCTTCCCCACCTGTGAATACAGTCTCCGATCACGCAAGGTGCTGTTACACCACAGGAACAGGCTTTCAGTTAAATGCCAAAAGTATGTGAAACAGCAAGCATTTCCAAGGCTTCACAAGACCTGGTGTTATCTCCAGCAGCTACAAGTAAGACTACAGGTGGACTTGCTGCCTTTTAAGGAGAAAAGAACAGCAGCTGGAAGAAGTGCTTGGCACCCTTTGAAGGTTAATTTAGGTCTGACTGAAAAAACAGGAACAAGCACAGGAACAAGCACTCTCTCATGAAAATACAAGAACTAAAATAACCCTTAGAAAAGAAGGAGTTATTGAAATTCACTGAAGTTATATACATGTGAATATAATAATAAGACTGTAATTGTAAGTGATTACAATATTAGACAGAAAAGACATGTTTATGGGGAAAAGATGTGAAATTAGAAAGCGCCTCTAATAAAGTGTTGGCCCGCTTCTAGCCTGAATGCAAGATAAGATATGGTTGGACATGGAAGCGTATAGTTTCCTTATGGAATCCTGCAGCAAATTTGCCCACAGATGTTGCACCTGGGCCTGCAGATCCTGCACACTCATTAATAAGATAATGTTCCGTATGGTCCGAGAAATTCTGTCAAATGGGCAGGCCAAGGAAGTGTTGCAAACTGATGGAGACATTTCTAGGAAATCCTTTCTATGTGTGGATGAGCATTATCCTGCTGAAAAAAATGGCATTTGAAAGCCCTGCAATGAGAGACAACCCATTGGTCTCTAAAGATAATAAAATTCCAGTCAGAGGCAGTCAATATTTCTTGGTCACGTCACCACTGCAAATGATGGCTACAATGGCTGATGGCTGGTAATTTGTCAAAGTGGCCATCTTGCATTTTTTCAGTCAAATGACGTGCACCTTCTCAAAGTCTAGGATCTTGGAGGGCATTAAAGACATACATCTAACATCTAGTGTCTAACAGTCAACAATATCTCACTAAAAAGTGCAATACCCAAAAGTAAAAGGCCTCTGGGAGCATTTTATAGTGCAGTGGAAAAAGCACATTTACACCCTCATATGGCAAGATGCAGTATCCCATTTACAAATATGCAGAGACATAACCGTATGCTTAGTCAATTTTACTTTGTCTGTACCTACAGTTGTTGCTTAAACCAAATTAGACAATAATAAATGACAATAATCATAATGACAATAATCCTTTTTGGGCAACTTTTACCAACCAAGCAACACAATGAAATGTGATCAATGAGCAAAAATAGATCTGAATTGTAAAAACAATTGTGCCACAGCTTGATCCCACCACAGGGAGTTTTTGATTGAATGGTCTGGCCATAAACTTCTGAAAGGTCCAGCTCCACAGCTGGGTTCTTCCTTCATTGTTCCATGCCCATTCTCCTCCACAATTAAGACTGGGGTAAGGAAGAAAAACTACGATAGCCTTATCCAGCTTAAAGAAAAGGACCCTGCTGGAGAGAACTATAGGCCTGGCGGAATATCAAAAAGTGCACTGTTGGGCACAAAATACCTGCCTTCCATTTTTAAAAAAGAACATTCGAGTGAAATAGCATTACAGAGTGTTAAAGTTACAAGTGTTACAAGCTACCAGGCTAGAGATTCAATCTGGTACTGGTTTCTTATGCACTTTTCCTTGAAGTGCTTTTACTTCCATACAAAGATTTTGACAGCCTTTCCCCAGCTAAATTCACTAATCGTGAATTTTCACAGAAAATTTCAGTCAAATAATCCCCCTCTTCTTAAAATCTAGGAACTAGGCAAATGTCTTTGAGTGCATAAATGATGCATGTCAATGATTTTTCACCAGCAGTTCGAGATATTTCTAATCAATATTAAAATGAGCAGTTTTTATTCATGGAAGCACTTCACATACAGTAAGCTTTAACAGTTCAACACTTTTCTAACCCACAAGATGAAACCTACTGCTAGCATGGCTACAAACCACACAATGTGATATGTGCTATTTAGGACTACACCAGACTAGCTTGTTTAATGACACCACTGCAGATAAGCCTTCAACACTGATGTATTAAGTGCCTTAAAACATGGCATTCAAATGAAAGGGCACTAAAGGGAGTTTGCATGTGAAAAGGTAGTACTGGCTGATTTTACCTCAATAGCAATATATGATTGTTAAGTATATATTATGATATGATATGTTTTTTTCTTCACTTAATTTTAATATCCCAGCACTATTACCAGGTCAAAGATATTGCAAAGTAGATGTTCCTTCAGTAGAGATAGTCTGATACAAGTGTTTCCTTTGATATTGATACAAATAATAACTAAAGTAGGCCTACTTCACTTACAGTAAACTTCAACACTTCAAAACACTCCTCTAGCCCGAAGGAAGAAACATATCTCCAACACAACATAACCCCCCACAATGTGAGTGCCTACTATTTCAATCCAGATCAGCTTAGATTTGTTACGGGATCATACTACATTCGTTCCTTTTCCCTTCGATATTCGACCCAGCATTTTTTTTCTTTTTTTTGCTGATACTGGCGCCAATACCCATAATCCATCAGCCATCTCTCTATCCCTCAGCATTAAGATTCAGTTCAGCGCTCCCTGCTTGCTTTACCCAGTGGAGCTCACTTTGCACATCTGTAACAGTTTAACAGTGGACCGATTGTATTTGACCTCTTCTGGAGGGTAATAAATCAATTTCTGTAGAGTTTAGTGACGGCTGTCACAGCAGCGCGAGAAGAAAGGAAAGGCGAGAAAGAGGGATGCTGAGAGAGTGAGCGAAAGTGGGAGAGCTAGAGTGAAAAAGAGAGAGAAAAAGGAAAATTAGTGAGAGAGCAAAAGAGACTGAGGGACAGAGATAGAGAGAGATAGATGGAGAGAGAGATAAACGCCCAGTGGCATGACTGATCTAACAAACAGATCAGACCTAAGCTTTGCATCTGAAGTAAAGGTGTAAAAGTAAAGCCCCAGGACCTTAGTGAGAACAGCCCGAAAAGCCCGCTGCTTCACCCTTTCTCTTAGGTGTTCTCAAAGCGTGAAAGGAGCCAGCAAATCTGTCTGAAAGTTTGCAGAACAGACACTTGCTGTGGCCCATGTGGCACGAAAAAAAAAAAATATATATATTATTTTTCTCATTCTTTTTTCCCCAGTTCTGTCCACAAAAGTGTGTGTGATGTAAAAAGAGGCAGGGAGTGTGTGACGGCTGTGTGGGACGGAATTCCGGGGGCCGATGGAAGGCTGCCTGGGGCTATGAGACTTGCTCTGCTTGAACAAGTAGACGAGCAGAGCCGTACAAACAGAGTCAATCTCTCCCTTTTTCTATCTCTCGCTCTCTTTCTCTCTCTTTCTCTCTCTCTCATAACAAACCCCCCACCCCCGCCACGATCTGAGCGGATGGGGTCCGCAGTACGCCGAGCTCCAGAACCTTCTGTGCTCAAACTTCTCTCTTCTCTTTCTCAACTCTCTTCAGAACAGTGCCGCCTCAAAAACATGCACTGGCACCGATGGCTGGGCCCGAGCTCCGCCCGCGTACGGGGGGCTGCCACTAATTTACCGCATGAAAGGATGCGTCTCTCCCCCTGCCTCGCAGGAGCAGAGCGTGGCGACTGGCTGCCATAATCGTTCTCGCCGTGAGGACTACAGAATGCATTACTGACACACACCAACAACAGCACATTAGCACACGCCGATCACGTGCAAAGCACATTTGCATACAACACATCACGTCTCCAATGCATGCCAAAAGCACTCGAGTTAAAAAATATACTAAACAACAGTTGGGCTTCCATTTTTAAAAGGGACAAATGGTTCTCAAAACTCACCATTTTTTGTGAATCAGTTGAAAGAGTTTGGTGTCAGGAATCATATGCTTTTCATGAGCCGTTTGAATGGTTCTCCCTTATTATGATGTCATAGAACCACGCTGGCACCACCCCTCAACCTTTTAACCCACTCCAGAGCCCTGTTGACTAGATTAGATAAGATTTAACTAGCACTGTGCTTCATTTGATGGAGGGATCTATACCTACTGTCCAGGGCAAATCAGTGTGAACTAGCTTGTTCGTGTTTTGCCATTTAACAGTAATATGTGGTAAATACAGCTTATTTGCATAAAAAAGTGACAGAGCCCTTAAAAGGCTCATTCTCAAAGAGAGTCAAACTGGCAAGAATAGAGACGGTGAGATCTCTTTATGTGAGAGGGATTTTGTGCAAAGAACTTCATAAACGTGTTTTGAATAGACCATAGACCTACTCTATCCTGTGTAAAAAGAGGTATAAAATGTCCCCTTTAAAGCAAAACTTTCAGAGAATCAGTAAAAAAAAAACTACAAATGAATCAGACATTCTATTAGCTACTGTTTTACAATCTGTCTTTTTTCCAGTTGAGAGATACAAGCTGTACAGGACTAGAATAGTAATGGTAGTTGAGGTAACTATGCCTCAGCATTTGTTTGTTTACCAATAGAGAGGCTGCCTTTCTAGAAGTAGCACTTATTATTACATCTACCTTCAAGAAACTCCTTAAGACAGAGCTCTTAAAGAGCACTTACTCTCCTAACACCTCTAACAAATTAACTTCATTAGGCCCTGCCTAAAATGTGTTTGCCTTAAACTTCTATGTCCTCTATTGCTATAAGTCCATCATTAATTGTAAGTCGCTTTGGATAAAAGTGTCTGGCAAATATAATGAAATGCAAAGTGGCAAAATGTTGTAAAAGTTTTTTTTTTGTCTGAACCGTTGTTTTAACCAAAGAAAAAAATCTGGGACATACACTCTGCTCTGCATAAGTCATGCACACTTTCAATATTTAATCTTACATTTTAACACAATTCTTACATTTAATATCATGTCAAAACAGTTTCAATATAAATAGACTAATAGAAAATTTTTAAAATTACCTTAAAAATAATCATTTTGCATACATAAAAGGAATATAAATGAGCTTTAGGTCTATGGGAAAGCCTTCACATGCCTTTCCATCCACATTCTTGTAGCTTGTAGAGGCTAAATGTGAGACTGACATAAGCTTCGAGATAAGAGCTGTAAGGACAATCACTGCCGGCATATAGCTGGATATAGAGCTTACACCCCTGCAGTAGACCTTCTGTTCCACGTTAATGGCCGACACTGTCCATTAGCTCTTGAAGAAAGCTCTATTTTTATGTTTATTATTGTCAAGCTGGTGTTGCCGCTAAACTTGGGGCCTGTAGCATGTGTGTAATCTTTAATGCGAGCACATTTCTTTTTAATTGGAAGAGCATGTTAACTGCGGAAAGCTTAACGACTCCTTCATGCTTGGTTTTATTGGGTTTCCCCTGGCAGGACTTTAATTAAATCTGGTTACTCCAGAACGTCCTACTGAACTTGCCCTCCCTCGCTCTCTCGGGCGGAGATAAAGCCGTCCATCACGGCCTCTCTCCACGCCCCCCCCCTGCTCCATCGCGGGTGCCCATTAAATCATGGTATTAGTTGTATTTATTACCCAGTTTAGGAGAGACAACAGTTCAACCTTCTAAAAGCATGATTCAGAGAGTGCTAATAAAACCTGGCTCCCAACTTTGGGGGTGGATGGGTTTGACCCGCTTTCAATAGTGTTATATAGTGCGATAAGCCACGCGGGAGAGATAAATGGCATCAACCTATCCTCCCACCTCGGACAGACACATTAGACCAACTTTCCAGACGCAGTGCAATCTGCTCCAGGACTACACCTCATCCCTCAACCGTCAGTGGGAATCCACCGTTATTTGGGCCTGTTTTTTTCTCAGATAATTGCTCTTCACACTTCGAGAGAAAGTGTAAGAAAACTCTGTATTTTGCTGTATTTGTCTCTGTGTTTATCTTCAGAACCAATTAAGTGACTAAGCAGTTGGTCAAATCATTTAATTGTCATTTAAGCCTTGTAAAAATATGTATGGGAATTATGAAACTAGCTGAAAATAGGGGACCACATGTTACTAGACTTTAACTCATTCTTATGTCCAAAACTTTATTTATTTATGGCCCAACATTCCAATTCCATGAGTGGGACCAAGTCAAGGCAGATACCACTTGCAAAGCCATACCAACAAGGAAGCGGGGAACCCACTGATGAACTTAAAAGGCACTATATGTGATTCTGGACAAGGATTGTTGACAAACACATCTCCTTCAGAAGCTCTGCATCTCCCCAATCTAGAGCAACAAACAGTAGAGGAAAATATACAGCTCTGGAAAAAAATAAGACACCACATGAAAATGATGAGTTTCTTTGATTTTACTAAATTGAAAACCTCTAGAATATAATAAAGAGGAAGATGGATGATCACAAGCCATTAAACCATCAAAGCTGAACTGCTTGAATTTTTGCACCAGGAGTAAAGGCAAAAAGTTATCCAAAAGCAGTGTGTAAGACTGGTGGAGGAGAACATGATGCCAAGATGCATAAAAAAACTGTGATTAAAAGGCAGGGTTATTCCATCAAATATTGATTTATGAATTCTTAAAACTTGATGAATATGAACTTGTTTTCTTTGTAATATTTGAGGTCTGAGAACTCTGCATCTTTTTTGTTTTTTTATCAATTTTTTTTTTTCTGTAAATAAATGCTTTAAATTACTATTTGTATTTGGAACTTGGGAGAAATGTTGTCTGTAGTTTCTAGCATCCCGAATCAGAAAAAACTGATTGTCTTATTTTTTTCCAGAGCTGTATATTACATTGGAATAATATACAGCACCTTGAATGGTAAGAAACATAGGGATTAAAATAACAAAATAGCTCCACTGTAATGATAAGAACGCTAAAAAAATCTGAAGCCTCGGATCATGCTCTGAAAAGGTCAGTCATGAGCAGACATCTGTTCTGACTGGATGTCCTGTATTAATGAAAGGAGTTCTGTTGAAGCTTGTGGTTTTTCAGTTTTATAGATGGAAACGTCAGTTCACGTATTCACAAGTTTTAACAGATACAACTTCCTGTTTCAACTGTTTTAACCGAAGGTATGGCAGGGTGAAGAGGGGATTAGGGCAGTGCCAAGTGGGACACAGCCTTCAGATGAATGTGTGCATTGTGAAGGTGCTGAGAGAGAAAAAGAGAGAGAGAGAGAGAGAGCAATAGGGTAGCTTGCACCAAAATGAGTGATAGAGAGAGGCAACACAGAAATGGAGAGAGCGAAAGAGAGCAATTAAAACACTAAACATTAGCCACATGACCCACTTCTGCTATTCTCTAGTAGTTAGTAGTCTGGTCTTATAAAAGGAAGCATTCCTATAAAGGTCACAGCTTTTTTGCTCTAGTTCTCACACACACACACCCACCCACCCACACACACACACACACACAAATAGGGTCTATGGGCCTACGAGAGTGCGAGTCTCATGTCAGCTTTGCATATTTTATCTGAACTAATCGTGTGCACAGTACCACAGTTTCAGTTACTGTCCCTTTAAAATTCATCATTATATATTTTTTTCTCTGTTCTGATTGGCTGTCCTGCACTAAGACTCATTCAAAAAAGCAATAAGCAGTTTGAGTTTAACCAGTAATAACTTTATCATAAAAGGGTGTAGCTTCACAGTGCTGAACAGGCTGACTGAAAAGCAGGATGTAGGGAAATGTGTTGGTTTTTATGACATCACATGAATTCCAAACATGCTGAATACACAGATACACACACACACCGCTTCCAGATACAGACTGCATGAACTGAGGAGGGAACTGTACAATTTAAACCTTGGACAATACGTGCATGCTGTTAAAATTGTGTAAAATAATATTTTTTATTTTACTTTCAGTTTTTAGGTCTATTTTGTTCGTTACACTGCATATTTAGTCATTTGATTTTAAGCGTAATAAAATATTTGCATTCCCATTAGGCTGGCAGTTTATGATGATTAAAATACAAAAGAGGTTTTATTTACCCTCCAAAACCACCAGTGAATCTGCTCCTGTCTTCTGTTCTGACTGTTTTAGACATCAGCTTGTTTTCAATACTTTTTATAATAGCTTCCTGTGAGACAGCTTTTAGTGACATTAAAATGTTCTCACATCTAGTTCTGATAATAATAGTGCAGCATCACAGTGAACTGATTCAAAACCACTCTGAACAATTGGTGCTCATATTTGGTTAAAAAATAAAAACTCCACTTTTTCGCCTGATCAGGAGTGTGTGGATATCTTTTCACCCTACAGTACGATACCGGACTTTTTGCAGTATGATCAAATACTACGAAAGATTAGATTTATACAACACACTATAAGAAAATCTTTATACCTCAGCTTTGTCTTGCATTTAGGTCTGTTTTGGCTATTATGCTTGTTTCTTGTGGAACTCTGCATCACACTTTGTAATATATTAGATATTAGGAACTTCTGCTGGACATGGCATGCTTACCGAGTCCTATAAATTCAACTATAAATGTGTGCACAAAACCTCAGCTTTCGTTTTTAAGAAAAACACTGGGTATTTTTATTGAAAGGGGACTTATTATACCTCATTTTACACAAGTCTATGGGCTACACGAATTTTAATGAAATTCTTTGCACAAATTCACTCTTGCATAAAGAGATCTTACCAGCTCACCAGAATGAGCCATTTAAGGGCTCATTTTTTGTCACTTTTATGCAAATAAGCTGTTGCTGGCTACACCATGTTTTAAAGCTGACCTTTAACAAAATAAAAAAAAAATTAAAAATACTTACAATCACTCTCATCTGCTCACTTGCAATGAAGAGTATGTACAGATCCCTCTCTCAAACGAAGTCTGCTGGCTAATCCTTCTATGTACTGCCTGAGGTCTTTTAAGCAAATCTACTACTTCTGTGCACTTTCTATGTTTTTCTTATTGTGAAGTGACAATAGGGAAGCCATCTAAAAAGCTCATAGAAGCATATGATTCATTCCATCTCAGCTCTTTAGCAACGTTTTTCAACTGATTCACAGAAAACAGATGGATGGATGGATTGGATGGAATTTTTTGCATTTGTTACGTTTATTATAGGGGAAGTTGAGGCCAAAATGGAAATACAAAAGCATGCATCATTTTTCCAAAGAGTTTTGCATAATGTGTCCCCTTTAAATATAACGGTTTTGAAAAGTGCATCAGTTTCACACTTTCATACTGACAGCTCCTCTGGGACATCCCGCTGGCTGCTTACATCAGCACCCTCCCCTGGTGAAAACACATCCGGAACTGAGTTCTAGAGCCACAAAGTGTGAAAGAAAGAGAAAGACAGAGAAAGAAAGTGCGGGAGAGAAACTTTGCCTTTCACGGTCGTGCCCTTTTGGGTTCAGAGCGTCACTTAAAGCAGGCGAGCGGCAGGCAGGAGAGCGCCTTCTTACATGTGGAGAAACGCAATCTGCACATCACAGGCACCATCAAAGCGGCATCCTGCGAACGCCAAACCAGTTATCGTACGTCTCCATGGCTGCCAAAAAGGTTGGCCGACTTTGAATGTCAGACTGAATTGATGTGCTCAAAGCTTCAGATGGATATTTGACAGGATTTGATTTAAAAGGATGAGCAGAGAGGAAAAAATCCACCTTACCCACCGTGATTCATGACCTTTTTCTGAAAGCAGATATAAATATCAGCACGCACATTAAACATTAATGCAGAAATGGCTTCCAGACAAACGGAACGAGCAGTGGTTCGAACGGAAGACAAACGGTTAACTAGTAAATCTGAGCTTTTCCATGTAAGATACGCAGATGCGTTCTCACTAAAGGAAATGTTCTGTGTGGGTTAGGCAAGGGGTGGCACCTGTGTAGCGTATTAGCATGTGGAAGTGACATAGCATGACCCACTGCAAATTCTCCAGAAAATTACTGGATCCTATTTACAAATGGGCTGACACGGACATTATGAGGAATTTGTATTAATAGGGTGTTAGGATAAAGTCTGGGGAATGACTAGTACTGGTCTGATCTGGACATGTGGAGTAAAGTCCTGAAAGGTTCTGGGTTACTTTGCAAGTCTGAAAAAACTATAGTGGCCCAGTGTTTAGAGCTTTGGGTTATTCATAGTTCAAAATCTGTACGTTACTAAGACTTTTTACCAAGAGGCTGCAGGATAAATTCAGGGTAATAAATGAAACAACTGTTATGGGCTGATTTGCGTTCATACATAGGCTATAGTGTCTTGGCGTAAAGTTCTGAAAGATTCTGGGTTATTTTCCAAATCCTAAAGGAGGCTGGAAGCATAAAGTCCGGGCAATATCTGGTACAACTGTTATGAACTGATTTGTGTTCACACAGGCTACAGCTTCTCTGGGTAATGTCCTGAAATGTTCTGGATTACTTTGCAAGTCTGAAAGGAGCTTTAGTGGCTCAGTGTTTAGAGCTCTCGGTTATTTGTAGCTCTAAATCACAAGGTTGTTTGTTCAAGACCCACGTATTCTAATCTGCCAAACATTCACTCCGACTCTGTACTCAGCAGATATAAATATATCAGCACGCACATTAAACATTAATGCAGAAATGCCTTCCAGACAAATGGAACGAGCAGTGGTTCGAACGGAAGACAAACGGTTAACTAGTAAATCTGTGTGGCTTACATGATCCTGAGAGAAAAATGCTCAGCCCCCCCTATTACACGGCACAGAAAGCAGTGCACCCACCAGGCCTCAATTAGCAGCATTATCTCCCAGCCTGATCAATAGAAGTGGCTCAGGCACAGTCTGACTTATAACCCAATCCCGAGTAAACAAACGTATAAATAAAAGTTCCAGCAGGCGGATAATAGCTGCGAAAAGTGAAAGGGTCCCAGACAAACGCAGATCCTGAGTTATAGCTGAAGAACAGGTTCCCGAGGATAATTGGACGATCAATGCTTATCCCTCTGACCTGACCATCGACTTCCACATCAATACGTTTATATTAGCAACCGGTAAATGGGCACGAGCGGCCCAAAAGAGCCTAGTTATGGCTCCTTAAACACTGAGCCATCAACCGTGAGGCGAAGTGACACTTCATTACTGACTGATGGTGGAAGCTCTCGCCTTCTGCTGCGTGGCTCCTCCTGACAGGAACTCCGACACTCTCAGCACACGCTCTTCTCTACTCTTCTCAGTTAATTATATCGCATAGGTTTCCAACACATCTAATTAATTCCTCACTTTTTTTTTTACACGAAAAAAAAAGACATGCAGAGTTAGTGGCAGCTGATTGGCAGGAGCGAGCTTCATAATTACTACTTCCTAATGTCAAAAAGAAAGAAAGAAAAAAAAAAAGAAATAACATTCAAGAGCTAGGGACCTTTATCTGTCCAGAGGGCTGAGGTGCGGAAGGATGTGGTCAGTGAAGATTTCTTTTGATGGCTATTGATTTTTCTTAAGTGTGCTCTGACATCCAGCCTGGAGTGTTTCATTTTTTTATTTCCGCACAAGGCTTCGTTTTCACGGCTCAATGGAAAACAGGTCTCTCCCAAAGGAACTTGTCTCTGTTACAGCAGATGGAATTAATATCTCAGGCTTTTTTATAGATATACACACAGTATACACTTGTCTTCAAAGAAATGGCTGCAAAAATAGCTGCATCCAGAAGAAACGATCAGATTGCAGTGCAATATGTGGAAGGAAGATGGAAAAAAATACCAGGAACAATACATTTGAGTACAAATTTAGACCAGTATGGGCAAAAGAAGATGAAGAACTGTACTGTAAAATGCATGTGGAATTCAGTGTTGTAGAGGTTCCTAAGGGTGTCCTGCAATAATATGTTCTATACAGCTTAATAATTTTGCAGTAGGGGTCTAGAGTTCAGGTCTAGTGATTGTGACTGGTCTTGGCAAAACATCAATGTCTTGAAGGCAACCTCTTGAAACAGCAGCAGTATGTGGATGAGCATCAGAATGTGCTTTCAAGAAAAGGTAGGGCACTGGTTGTAGGACCTTATTACCTTATGCTGGGCTGTCAGATTGCCTGTAATGAAGGGCAAAGGTGCTCTGGCATTGTTCGAAACTACACCCCATAACATCATAAAACTTAATAAAAGCCTTATTAAACTGTGGCATGTAACAACAAGTCATTAATCTTGGTGACCATGTACTAAACATGGTGCCAAACCTGGCACTCACACAGAGTCGTGACACATTGGTCGTCTCTACCAAGACAAAAGCAGGATTCTGAAGGTCACTGGCGATTAACCACTGCGATTCACTGGACAGGCTGGCATGACTACATACCAAGAATTCAAGCATTCCTCTCTGCTAAGTCCATCTGGATGCATCTCAGTTTTTGATGATGAGTGTACAGTATATATTTATATGGTTCTGGATTTTAAAGATAGATAGATAGATAGATAGATAGATAGATAGATACTTTATTGATCCCCGAGGGGAAATTCTTGAAGTGAGGGAAGTGAAGTGAAGTGAGTTGAAGAGCAGCGTGTCAGCAAAAAACACAAAAAAAAAGAGTGAGTATCAGTCAAGCTCAATGCAAAGTACTGTATTTCCCTGTTTGTTTGAGTTTTATCAGGAAGCCTGTCTTCCATATCTGCTGTCATGCATCGCTACACAGCCCACATGAGTAACCGCATTACAAGGAACAATATGCAGGCCTCTCTGTTTGTCTGCCGGCTGCCAACAGGGAGTCTTCTCTGCTTGGGACCACACGCAATCATCTATCACACAGGGAAAAGATGCTTCTCCCACTACAGCTGATGCATCGCAGGTCTGTGTCTTGACAACTTCATAAGTTGTAGCTATTTTTCACGTATGATTTGCGTAAAATGTCTGGAGAATCAGTTTGGGACATTATCTAGAGTTGCCCTTTAGTGCATGTTGCGTTTAGCTGGAGATTTTCCATGTCAGATACGTAGATGCGTTCTCACTAAAGGAAATGTTCTGTGTGGTTTAGGCAAGGGGTGGCACCTGTGTAGCGTATTAGCATGTGGAAGAGACATAGCGTGACCCACTGCGAATTCTCCAGAAAATGACTGGAGCCTATTTATGAATGGGCTCACGCGGACATTACCGGGATTTTGTATTAATAGGGGTGGCAGGATAAAGTCTGGGTAATGTTTGGTACAACTGATATGGACATGTGGCATGAGTCTAAAAGGGACTATAGTGGCTCAGTGTTTGGAGCTTTGGGTTATTCATAGCTCTAAATCACAAGGTTCTGAGTTCAAGACCCTTTGTACTTCCAACCTTTACTAAGACTTTGTACCCAGACGCTGCCAGGATAAAGTCAGGGTAATAACTGAAACAACTGGTGTGGACTGATTTCCGATTTATTCATAGCTCTAACTCACAAGGTTGTCGGTTCAAGACCCCGGTCTTCTGTGCTTCCAACATCTACCCCCTCTAAATAATATCCTAAAATGTTTTTGGATGAGTCTAAACAGGTTTATAGATCATAAGTGTTCAGAGCCCTGGGTTACTGCTCACAAGGTTGGGGGGGGGCGGGGTTAAGACCTACTTACCCTAAGATGGCAACGTTTACACAGACTTTGTACTTGCAGGCAGGACTCACATACAGGCTACAGACCCTCCAGGTAATGAACAGAAATGTGTTTAGAGCTATGGGTTACTCATAGTTTTAAATTACAAGGTTGTGGGTTCAAGACCCACATCCTTTAAGTTGCCAACCTTTACCTGGACTTTACAATAAGGGTCTAGGTTCATATACAGACTAAGGGGCTTCAATGTAATGTCCAGACAAGTGTTCATAGATATGGATTCTCCCAATTTTAATTCACAAGGTTGTGGGTTCAAGACCCACTTCCTCTAAGCTCCCAACATGCACCCTAACTTTGCACTGGACTGCTGGACTCACATATAGGCTATAAGTCCTTCAAGTAATGTCCAGAAAAATGTTTATAGCTATGGGTTACTCATTGGTTTAAATTCACAAGGTTGTGAATTTGAGACCCACATACTCAAATACATAAATTGTAATTAATTACATACCAAACCTGACCTCAGGCTCTGACCCCAGTTTTCCAAAGCTTGGATATCCAAGACGATACAAATGGTACTTAACTAGGGACCAAACCTCATACATCATATGTTAACCACTGGCCTATTAGATGGGTAAATTCAAAAATATAATTGGCTGTCAATCCAAAGACACCCACACATCCAGCTTAACATCTTGATAATGCATTGCCATGTCAATCCCATCATCTTGAACATCACCTTGATATTTGGGTTATACAGCAGACATGCACAAGCATAAAAATCACCAAGGCATTGTGAGCCATAATAAAAACAGACAAGCAGTCAAGTGAAGTCGGAAATGGGGGTGTTGTTGGTGGTGGTGGGAAGGGGCGTGGGGGCGCACTGGAACAGACAAGATCTATTCACTTTAAATGAATGAATCCTCACTCTAGAGGCTGGTAAGTGTGGCCTGGTGCAGTACCCTCCCCAGCCCCCCTGCCCTCCCAACTGGGGCTCCGATTAATCCATTAGCGGATGAGGCGAGTGCAAACTCAATGGGCAGACAACACCCTAGGTGGCGACACACTGTGTGGAGTATATATATATATATATATATATATATGTGTGTGTGTGTGTGTGTGTGAGAGTGTATACTCAGGGGAGGTTTCTAGGGAGTTTCTAGCAAAAGGCAGAGGCCTCATCTGTCATATGGCCACAGGGGATTTACTGTAAAAGCCATTTCTGAAGACGTGGCGCTAAGTATGTTTGGCACATCAATAAGTAATGCAATAATGGACTCATCACTTAAGAGGGAACATGGATGGACAGCCTAAACACATATGGCTGGCCCAAACAACACTTCAACCATAAACATGATGGATGGATGTTCAGATTCTATTTTTTGTGCGCAACGCAAACTTAAATGAGGTTTTTTGATTTCCATATTTAGTTATTCCAAGCAGCATGAGGCCCTAGAGCAGCGAGCTTCTCTTTCCTTTTTTTCCCGAGCACTCCTACTGACTTGAAAGCAATTCTATACTTTTGCTACAAAGAGATGAATATGCAAATACTAATTAGAGCGCTCTTTTAAGCACACACGCTTCCCTGTTTGATTTCTCATCGGAATTGACAGTAATCTGAAGCATTCCATGTATGCCAATAATACGCAAAGACAAACCGTTCCACAGCCATATCAAAATGCAAAGGCACGAAGACCGGAGTGGTGTGGGGTGGTGAGGTTTGGGGGGGGGGGGGTGTTCTATCTGCTGACGGCTCAGTCTGCCGGTACTGGGCTTTCCCAAAAGAGCCACATCTGCGCCTGGTGAACTTAATGGAATTTAGAATTTCTCGCCAAATGCAAATCTATCTCGCCCTCCCTTCTTTCAGTTTCGATTTTCAGTTCCTATTTATTGTGTTCACTCACCCCCTCAGCAGTCAAATGTCATTCTGAATGACATCACTGGAGTGAAACCTTCGCATACATAAACAGAAGTGGCAAGTACGCAAAATGACCAGGCCTGTGTTTCTGTTCTTAGGCCATTAGACAATGAAAATTTCTTCCCCAAATGTAGGAGAACCAATTAAATCACTCGCTCTCTCACTAGGACTCCCTCTATCACTTGCAAGCCTCTCAACACTGACTCAAGGAAAGAGCCATCTACCCACCCAGAAAGAACATGGCCAATTGTGCTCTTTCAGGCTCCGGCTGCTAGCTATGAAGCAGCATAATTTGGGATTCAAACACACATTTTTTTGCCATAGTGTCAGCATCTTAGGTGTTTTACCCCTTTAGTATATTTTCCTTGGTCTGGTCTGAATCAACTTCCAAGTGTTTTCCCTTTACTTTGGTTTCACAAGAGAAATATAGCAAGTGCAACAAAATGCCTCACAACAAATAATTATGGTCAGACCTGTTGGGGACGGGAGCAAAAAACAAATACAGAAAGAGGCTCCTCTGTTCTAGGCAAGCGCATAATTATCTGGGTAATAAATCAGGCTAAACAGCTGTTTAGCTCCAATGAGAGAAGTACTTTTAAATGTTATTTAGGATAATCTTCTCACCACATACTAACTCCACCAGAGTTCATTTGGGACCGGACCAAGAACACCTCCTCTCGTGGGTCTCTCTGTGTGGTTGTTTTGCTTCGTACTACAGTGCGATTCCTGTGCTCAAACCTGCCCAAACGAATCGCACCAACAGTAAAAACAAACCAACAAGTCCAGTTTAACCACACTTAAAAGTGCCAGTTTAAAAAACACTCTTAATCGGCTGGGCCCAATAACGAATACACATTCATAAAACAAGCTTTAATTAGTCTGCTATCACACAAAGCACACAAGATCTGGCCTTCAACTGTGTGTTGAGAGAAGTGTGGGCCCTAAGAAGTGGAGCCTCTATGGGTAGCGCACTTCTGTGCAAACAGTGGAAGGTGTCCACCACCATTCAAAATGAAGATTAGTCATGGTGTTTACAGTCCAACAAATTAAAGTGCGGGTTGAAGATGTGATAGGCGGGAAGCTGACGGCCAAGGAGACGAGGGGGGTTTGCTCCTGCGTGAAAGAATTTAATTGAATGCTCAACCTCTGGGCTTACAAGGGTAGCAGCGGCACTCTTAATCCTGCCACGTTTTTTTTTCTTTCTTTTTTTTCCTTCGTAAGAGCTAGCTAAGCCCAGAAGCAGTGCTGAGAAGACACGAGCTGCAGGCTACACAGGCTGGGACCACGCCCTTTCTTTTATCAGGTAAGAACCTACAAGCTATAAGCATTCGCCTGGAGAGAAGAGTCTGCTACTCCAGAAGTGCAACTGCCTGTAACTGCATTGTAGCACTAATAATTGCGTTCCTGTTGAGATGGGGAGCAAGAATCTGCTAAAGGTTTCTTGCTTGTTTTCTAAGTGAGCTTAATTTCAAACAGCCCTTGACGCTTTTGCCTCATCAGAAGGCAGGGAACGGGGATTCTTCTAGAAAGTCTCACGAGGAGCTCATTTTCCTGCCGTGTGATGAGCTCGGGCTGAAACTCATCATATCGCATTTACTGTAATTAAACTGTAACGAGGAGAGTGAACAAGGTTTTGAAGGATTTTTCAGGAAAAAAATAAGAGCGTGAAGGCTATAGAAAGCTGTATATAGTTCACCATTCAGTCCATCTGAGCCCAGTGGATAAAGAGAAGCATTTAAAAAATAGACACTGGTTTGTCATATTAGGCCTACTAGTGGATGGTTCTTATGTTTATGTTTTGGGATTCAAAAGCTGTGATATCAGAATCATATTTGAGGTTATTTGCCAACCTATTACTATTAGTAATAGGTTGGCAAAAAACCTCAAATATGATTCTGATATCACAGAATGTATCGATGTGGGAGGTCTGGCTTGGTATTTTTCATTTACATATGTGCTGATACTTAAGTAGTAGGGATTCATTGACTTTTTTGTGGTCCTTTATTGGTAGGTCTAATGGGTGTTAAAATGTTAAAAAAATGTTTCTAGTTAAGGTTATTTGGCAAACAAGTGCCAAAATGAACATGCTTTATCACATTTTTTCATTCATTTTGGCACTTGTTTGCCAAATATCAGTGATATCAGTGATATTCTGTGATATCAGAATCATATTTGAGGTTATTTGCCAAAAATTAATGAACAAAGCAGGAAACAACACCCACCCACTTTCACAGAAGCTACAAACAACATCAGGGCAATTCTGGCCACAGTAAGAGAGAGAGAGAGAGAGAGAGAGAGAGAGAGAGAGAGAGATCAGTGGGAAAATTAAAGTTGGGTAACTTTGACTCATGTGACAATGTCATAAGTCATACAACCTATTACTATTAGTAATAGGTTGGCAAATAACCTCAAATATGATTCTGATATCACAGAATATCACTGATATCACTGATATTTGGCAAACAAGTGCCAAAATGAATGAAAAAATGTGATAAAGCATGTTCATTTTGGCACTTGTTTGCCAAATAACCTTAACTAGAAACATTTTTTAACATTTTAACACCCATTAGACCTACCAATAAAGGACCACAAAGTCAATGAATCCCTACTACTTATGTATCAGCACATATGTAAATGAAAAATACCAAGCCAGACCTCCCACATCGATACAGCCCTAGTTATATTACTGATGGTCTAACTGAACTGAGATAAAGGCAAGACTGATTGAAACTGTGAAGCCACACCAAAGCAAATAGCGAGAGGGAGAAAAAAAAAATAGGCCTCAGATCCACATCAAGGGAAAATCACCAGCAACCAAAATGCGGTTTAGATCCATATCCACATCAAGGACAAAGGTAGAGCCGAACAGATTAAATCAGATCATCTAATCTTTACCGGGATTTTCTGGACACTTATCACAGGGCGAGAATCAATAAAGTGGCAGAACAGAAGTTAAAAAAAGAACAAAAGAAAAAGAAAAAAAATAATGAACAAAGCAGGAAACAACACCCACCCACTTTCACAGAAGCTACAAACAACATCAGGGCAATTCTGGCCACAGTAAGAGAGAGAGAGAGAGAGAGAGAGAGAGAGAGAGAGAGAGAGAGATCAGTGGGAAAATTAAAGTTGGGTAACTTTGACTCATGTGACAATGTCATAAGTCATACAATAGGCCAATGAATGACAATGCGCGGTATTTCCACAAACACACACACACACACACACACACACACACTCGCGCGCTCTTTCTTTACCACACGCGCTCTCTCATATCTTCATACACCCCCTCCCTGTGATTCCCTCGTGCGGTTCTTTCTCACAACATTGCTGTATAGCAAAGTTCGTGGACACTCGAAGTCACTAAATGAAACATATTAACAAGTGCACCGAGCTCGTGCTCTCGTGAACAGGCTACATTAATAATATCAGTAATAGGTGACGTATTTAGTATTTAGATGAAAGGTCAATGGATAAATAAACCCAAGTGTGAGGAGGACCTTTGAAACCCCCAGAGACGGTGCCCACCGCAGCAACACGAAACCGAAAGCACAGAGGCAGGGCAGATTACACGCTTTTGTTTTCGGTAAAGCAGGTACTTTTTTCCTTTAGTCACTTGCCTCTTGTATATGTCATGTTATGATTTAAATAGCCTTCATATTGGGATTTCCCAGTCCACCTTAAATCGAGCGGCTATTACAGTATAAAGAGTGGAACTGCTGGACAGTGGCTAGAGCGTCGCCAATGCAGCATTTAAGGTGGACTAGAGAAATTGAATAATATTAAATACAAATTGTTTATATTAAAGTAAATAGTGAATAGGCAGGTTTAGCTGCATGATACGTTCATGGTCAGTTTATTTCGTGTAGTTATTAGCTAACTTAAGTTAATACAAAGGGTGGGAGGGGTTCCATCACTGGAACGCATATAACGCATTATAAACGCATTTCTGAATGAACCTGCAGCACCACAAAGCGCAGGTTACTAGGTTATATGTTATAGTTTAGTTAGTTAACTTAGCTAGCTAACTAACTAGAGAACTAATTTATTATTAACAAGTTAAGCTAGCTATTTAGCCTTGTAGCCTAAATGTAGGCTACTAAACGTGTGTAAGAACACTTGTTGGGTGTTCCCTTTAAGCCAGTTTGCCTCTTAATATTAAATGCGATGATATGAATTGTTCTCTTGTCGTAATTCCCCAGTCCACCTTAAATAGAGCAGCTGTTACAGTCTTGAGCGTAGAAGAGAACTGGTGTACAGTCACTTCGGCGTCGCCAGGGCACTTTTTAAGGTGGACTGAGGAAATGTATTAATAGTGACTAAGAATGGAATATAAAATAGTGAATACGTAGGTTTAACTACACAAGTTACAATTCAGTTCATTTCGTGTAGTTATGAATTAAAGTAGGTTAATATAAGGGTTGGGAGGGGGTCATTACTGTGCAGTATTTAAGGTGGACTGAGGAAATTAATTAATATTAACTACAGGTGTTTTGCGTTTATCTCGTGTAGCTAGCTAGGTAACCTAGTGGGCAAAGGACAGTTCGCACAAGGGGATGGGAAGGGGGTCCATCACTGTTTCACAAGGTTCACACACCAAGCTTATGTTAGCTAGACACTATTAGTTTAAAATTAAGATTTTTTTACGCTAAAACGAAAGAGTAAAGTTACCTAAACCTTTTTTCTGAATGAACCTGTAGCACCACACAGCGCAGGTTACCCATAGCCCTATAGTTAACAAGATATGTTATCTAACTAGCTTCAAAGAACATTGAATAAACATTTGTTTGTTTGTTTGTTTTTAGATTTATTTGGTTGCATTAGCTACATCAGAAACAACCTTTTAACGGTGCTACATAAACATAGGTTAGTGTTGCAATCCTGACATTGAATCAACGTTCATTTAAATGCTTAGGTGAAAGATGCTCCCCACACATTGTATTTAATATTAATTGTTATAGTTGTTACTTAAATCTCCATTTCTACACTGCAATACAAAGAAGATATATCCAGTAGCATATTGAATGTAAGTGAACCAAACAATTAATTCTGGCCTTTTGAGTTTGAGATTAAAACGTTGTTTCAAAGCATTTGTGATGGAAAAATTAACGTTGATTCAACGTCCTTTTGCTAACCTAACTTACTAGGTTAGATATATGGTTAATAGTCTAAATATAGGCTGCTTAACTTAACCTATCTAGGTTAGTGTATATCTTTGCTTGAGTAGTAATAACACTTGTTGATGTTTTCTCACTAAATAAATAAATAATAAATAAAATACGAATTCAATGGAACAAAAAAAAAAGTTCGCAGCGTCAAAACACTAAAACACGCGTCTCATTTCGTGTCACTAAAGCGCAGCTTTACAGTTCACGCAGCTCCAGTCCTCCACGCTCGCTTTCACACACACACAGCCTACCTTGAGCGAACATCTCCGCGGCGAAGAAGGCAGCCAAGACGCGGACGGCCAAGTGCATCATTCCCATAGCTGGAGAATCAGCGGCAGAGCAGCAGGTCTCCTGTTTACGGTCACCCGACCAGATGTTTCTGAGTCCAGAGAAAAATCTCAAACCAAACGAGGGCGAGGAAAAGCGTGTCGACTTTCTGTCCACACGCAGGAGTCGACGAATACGAAGCCAAGTTTCTCTGGGAGATGAATGAACCGCACTGAGAGGCAGAGGCAGCAGCAGCACAGCCGGGCTCTGAGCAGGTGAACTGAGAGGAGAGCGCGGCGGGAGGGGGGGCTTTGAGGCAGGCACAGGAGCGTCAGCGCCACACCCACCGCACAGAACCCCGCCCCCGCTGCCACAAGACACGCCCACCCGGGCACGCTGCTGTTGATGGGCGTGTGGCGGCTTTGCTGGGCGCCATGGGAAATTTCATCTGACGTGTGGAGTGTGGAGAGTTTGTTAACCTTCAAAACGCGAAGTTTGGCGAGTTTTTGGAGAGTTTACTGTCAAAATATGAAGTTTGTCTATTTTTGAGCTCTGTTTCTGTCAGTTTTTTTTACAGGACCACTGCAACCAGAAGAACAAAGGTAACAAAAAATGGCGAGAAAAACAAAACAAAACAGGTGGGGAAATTCAGTGTGTTTTATTATTTAAAAAAAAATCTGCAATATAGCCTACAGCTTTGGAAAAAATGAAGAGACCATCTCTCGTTTCTCAGATTTTTCTGTTTATAGGTATATGTTTGAGTAAAATGAACATTATTATTTTATTCTATAAACTATGGAGAACATTTCTCCCGAATTCCAAATAAAAATATTGTCATTTAGAGTATTTATTTGCAGAAAATGAGAAAGGGCTGAAATAACAATAAAGATGCAGAGCTTTCAGACCTCAAATAATGCAAGTAAAACAAGTTAAAATCCATAAAGTTTTAAGAGTTCAGAAATCAATATTTGGTGGAATAACCCTGTTTTTTCATGCATCCTGGCATGTTCTCCTCCTCCAGTCTTACACACTGCTGTTTTGTAACTTTATGACTTTACTCCTGGTTTAAAAATGCAAGCAGTTCAGCTTGATTTGATGGCTTGCATTCATCTATCTTCCTCTTGATTATATCCCAGAGGTTTTCAATTTGTTAAAATCAAAGAAACTCATAATTTTTGAGTGGTCTCTTATTTTTTTTCAGAGATGTATATTAATATTCAAATCATCAGAACTTTAGTATGAAGTATGCAGGAAAAAAAATATTTATTTAAATATTTAGTAAACAAAAAACTGATTTTTTAAGGTAGGCCATCTTTCTTGGATGACAGCTTTGCACATTTTGGCTTTTTCTCTCACTCAGATTTATGAGGTAGAGTCACCTGAAATGGCCCTCAGTTAACAGCTGTGCCTCGTCAAGAGTTAATTACTTACCTAATTATTAATTTCTTGCCCTCTTAATGTGTTTGAGAGCATCAGTTGTAAAGTTGTGAAGAGGTAGAGTTGGTATACAGTGAATAGCTCTATTTGAGTACTGTTCCCATCCATCTTATGACAAGAACTACTCTACTAAATAAAGAAACAAAAATAAATGTAGGTAAATCAATCCAAAATATTTCAAGAAAGTATTGAAAGTAGCCTCAAGTGCAGTGGCAAAGACTGTTAAAAACATTATATGATGAAACTGGCTCTTATCAGGGCCGCTCCAAAAAGGAAAGACCAAGAGTTCATAATGTTCATAATGTTGCATGTTCCCTCTGTTGCAAGATCATAAGAGCCCAACAGTTCTACACTCAGGAATCCTGCGGAATCCAGTAAGCCAGGGCGATATTAGCTATCGGTTCCTCCCACATAGCTTGTTTTAACATGGTAAACACACAGACTACAGGCAGATAATACTCACCTCTGAATGGCAGAAGAGCTAGTACTGAGCGTGGTTAGCGGCTAATGATAATGCTGCTACAGTCTTGAGTCTCAGTGCTGGAGAACTAAACTAAAACTCCTGTATAACACTGCACTTCAGCAGAGTGGCTTTACTGCTCCTCACAACGTGACTGGAAAATTTCATACATAAGTCGCACCGGACTATATGACGCACTGACGATTTTGGGGGAAATTAAAGGATTTTAAGTGTGCCTTAACCATGTTAACCATCATGTTAAAAAAATCTCAATCTCAAAAATCTCAAAAACAATCTTTTCTTTTTTTGTAAGCTTGTTTTCTATGGTCAAGGTTGTTGCTGCTAAATCAGGCAAGAACATTTATACTGGCGAATATTGTTAACTAGCTTAGCTCTTAACCACTCTGCTGAAAAATCCAGCTGAATACTAGCTTTTTTTACTGATAGCTGTTTTCATATAGTTTTTAGCTGTTTGTTGATGGTCAAGCTGGTTTCAAAGCTAGTCATCCAGGCGAAAAAATGAACCTTTACTGATATGTTAGCAGGTTAAACACTTCCTGACCCTTGTAGGGAACATTGCATTAGATTTTGCCTCATGCTTGTTGAGCATGGTCTTGCTCATTATAATGGTCAATGCTGGTTAACCTGCATGGTCTAGCTTGGCAATACTGGCTGTCTAGCCTGCTCAGGTTGATCATGCTTGTAGACCAGCTAAACCATTTCACTCAAACAAAACCATACTATGTGCTGGTTAAGAGCTAAACTGGTCAATCAGTATAAACTGCTTGAACATCTTGAGCTGGCCAGGCTATTTTTTTTTTTTTTTTTTTTTACCACTGTTAATCTTCATTTGTCCAAAGTTTGGAATTTCCACAGGGGAAATCAAGGTAAAAGGTCTGACCAGTAAATTGAATTGGCTACTTTTACCAGTTAATGAGCATGGAATTTCCCAGAATGGTGCGCTAAATTACTTTAAAAGTGGCCCAGGGCTCAACTTCTCTTTGGGAGTAGCAGAGCTGAAATGGTCACTTAAATCAAAGCGCACAATTTGTATGCAAAGAAAGTCTTTTGTTTATTGCACTGTTCTTTGTTGAATTTAAAACTACATTCATTAATGGCCTTGGTTGACCTCTACAATACCCTGTCAGCTCAGGTATGTGAATAATACAGTTCACCTCAAATCTGTAGTAAAGTCATTGTAGTGTAGTTTATAGCGGCACCCCAACACAGCTTAAGATCTACCACCCTAAAATAGAGCACAGTTCTGTGATCAGATAAATCAACATTTTAAATGTTAAATGAGCTTTGTCCCAGAGGAGACACCAGGGTTTTCGGATCATGTTGACATATGGCAGTTTTAATGCAGTGAGGGCCTGAAGCTCAAGAGCATCCAATATTGACTATTGATCTTGTCCCTTGTGCATACGTTTTGTGCAAAAGGAACATCTTGTTTTATGATGAGAAAGATTCTAAAATGTTCTACAATATTTAGACACAGCTTCTCGCACATTCAGGACCATCAACCAACCTTTATTTATGAGAAACTGTTGATCTGTAAAATTCTCTTTTTGAACCCAGTCTTATAAGTTAGTTGCACATTCTTTCTATTGCATCTGTTTTTTATTAGTACCTCTTCCTTTTCCAGATTTGAGTTTCCCCATCCCAATTTCTTTTGGACATGTTCCTGCCATAAATTTCTAAATGGGTTAATATTTTTCGTGAAACAGTAAAAGGACTTTCAACTAGAGCTGAGCAATATAATGGTATTTTATTATATTGAGATAAACAATTGTATTGTATCAACTACATTTATTTCTAATCATATCAAGGATACCATCAATGCTTAAAGAACACTGACCCAACCTGACGATTCCTTATAGAGAGTGTAAAATGCAGCAAAAATTAAATAAAGATAAAAGAGTATCTGAATAGCAAAAAAAAAACATTTTCTGCCACTGTTCACTAGGGGGGGCAATATTATATCGTATACAATATATCGTCTATTATTTACTGTAAAGCTTTAGGTGTATTTATTGTATAATTGTTTTAGTTTGTAGTTTATATGCATGCACGAAATATTCTGCAATATTATTTGCTGCATTATATTATTTTATGCTATATTATTTATTTTGCCACATTATGATTATACTGTTATACTATTATACTATATTGCTGAAATGAATGAATTATTTTAGTTTTCCTATATCGCCAAGTATATCGTTATCGCAAATATACCCTGAAATATCGTGATATTATTTTAGAGCCATATCGCCCACCCCTACTGTTTACGCATTTTGTGTGCATGTCAAAACACAATAAATCTATTATGCGTATTGTGTCTTTAAATATCATATTTTTGACCATATCACCCAGGTCTATCACTGCATGATTATGTAAACTGTGGGCGGTGGCTTGTATCTACAGTACCAGTTACAGTACAAGTTAAAATATAGTGATTAAGGGGTGTGTCCTAAAACTTTTGTCCTTATAGTGTAGTCTATTTCATGTTGAAAGATCCATAACATGGATCTTTTGTTGTTGTGCTGTATGAATAATCAGTTGTTGTGCTGTATGAATAATCTGAAACAGGTGTGTTTTTAACCCTCAAAGACCTCCCGATAGTCCAGATTTCTTACTCGAGTCCGAATCGCAACACATAGGGATAGTAGAGAAATGTGAGCTGCTTGTGTCCCTGAGGACATATTTGAGAACAACTGTATTAAACCATCAAGCCAAAGCAATCTGCACTACCAGCAGCGCTCCTCCTCTTTTCAGTGTGTTACATGCATATTTTACTGTAGATATAATGAGGAACTCAGTCATGTGCAAAATGTTTTCCTGAGAAGAATGACTATTTTTGTTTGTTTTTCTAATGAAGATGACACATCACTATCGGAATGCTGCGGAATATTTTGAATCAGGGCCATTAAATGCTGATGCACCAGTTTTACCCTAAAACCTGAAACAGAAGAGGAATGTTAAAGAGATAGTATTGGTTTCCTTAGTACTTACAGATGTTTACTGAATGTTAACATACCTGAAACTCACAGTTCCTGGAAGGCTGTTACATGATTACCTCTTAACCCTTTATGAACCTTGGCCTTATTTTGGAGTTGTAAACACCCTCTATTCACTATAAAATACTTTAGTATTTTTAGTAATAATTTAGTACTTATTTAGGTAATTATTCAGTACCCACTAATTTAGTATGTACTACTTATTGATTAATTATTCATTAAGTGTAATGATTTAATTAATTAAATAAGCAGTACCAACTAATTATTTCAGAACTACTAATACTTAATATTTAAGTACTATTTTTTTCCCCAAGATCTTCTTGTTTATGTACTAATCATTCAATTACTAGTCATTTTTACTACTCACTACTGATATTCAATAAGTAATAATTATTGAATACATGCAAAATATTTAGTACCTACTCATGTTTTAGTAATTGCTATTCAGTCAGTATCTACAAATAATTGGATAAGCATTAGTTATTAATGCCGAGGTAGGCGAGGCCACAAAGTCACTGGTTGACATAGACACCCCAATTTTCTTTTACTAGCTACTGCAGACAATGAAGCTTGAGAAACAGTTAATATGCAGCATGCATATACAACTCAGAGAGACCTATATTATTATAATACAAAGAACAACAAAAAGTGCATTTTAGCACAATTCTGATTATTACTGAACCTACTACAACACTACTATGCAACTCACATACAGGCTCTTACAGTGAAAAGGGTTAATAAAGTTAATTTTTTTCTGTTTTGATGTATGTTAGTGTGTTACCTGCTGCTGTTAAAGCTCACCTTCCGTCGTTTTTTCTTTCATTTTAAAATGTCTAGTTGTGGTCTCTAGTATGAATGAATGACATGTGAGCCGTTTTTGTAAAAAAAAAAGTGCTCAGGTGTCTCTGTATAGCTCTTTTTTAATGGACTGTTTTAGGGGTGTGTCCAAAATGACCGGATTCCAGCTTTGCTCATGAATATTCATACATGCAAACAGCATGCAAATATCTCTCCTCTGATTGGCTAGGAGCACTGCGACGCCCCTCCGCCACTCTGCCGCTCACTGCCTCCCACCTCCTAACTGATGAGCGGTGATGTTGTGTCGCTTCAGCTCCGCCTCTGGGAGTTTCTCGAGCCAAGGTGGGCTGGTCTGTGAGTTTCTGCCTACGTAGGCAGAAAGATAATTCAAAATTCACCCGTTTTTCGGAGGGGGGGAGGGGGGATTTCTTTGCTTAGCTCCTGCAGACAATGGGGGCTGCAAAACAGTTTAATGTGCAGGTGTACACATTCAACTCGGAGAGACCTACTGTATTCCACAAAAAACAAGAAAAATCGGATTTTCGCGGAAGGTGAGCTTTAATGGGTTAACCTGGGTAACAGTGATAACGTGGTACAGCAGTGCAGGTAGGACAGTCTCCATATAACAGATGCACAGGCCCATTAACATCTTTATTGGACCCTTTATATTGCTACTTGAACAAACATACACCGGTAGCTCATATGTAGCTATGACAACGTAATATACTTCAGCCATTAGACTACATTAGAGCTCCAACATGGCTGAGACGTTCCGCAAGCAAACAAGCAAATTACACTGCCGTTTTTAATTCACTGAAGGCCGTTTTCACGTAAGTGGTCCAATTTCAGCTCTGAGGTCCATAAGATCCCGGCTATGACTCGGCAATGACACTGATGGTCTAATTGAACCAACTATTTGTATTGCTACTGTATTGCTGCAGTATTTAGGATTAATAAAGGTCTGTCATAAAAGGTATGTTATCAAAGCTATTCATTCAAGTGTGCCATACACAGTTCCAGTCAAAAGTTTGGACACCCCGTTCTCATTCAATGTTTTACCTTATTTCTTTATTTACTTCATTATAATAATACTACTGAATACATGAAAATAATTAAGTGACACATATGGAATTACAGTAAACAGTGGTAAACAGTAAAAAAATAAGTGTTTGGCCAAAACCCTAAAACTGAGATGGTGATTTGAGGTGATTTGAGATGAGCTGGAGCTTCACAGCATTAAGGAAAAGCAGCAACTATTGTTCAGCACCTCCAGGAACTCCTTCCTGCAAGACGCTGAGAAAACTATTCCAGGTGACTCTCCCTCATGAAGCCCCTGAGATTACAATACCAACAGTGTGTGGATCTGTCCTCAAAGCTAAACGTGCTACTTAATAGAATCATACAACATATTCTGGTTGTTTAAGACTTTTTTTGTTTACTTCAAAAACAATTTACAATCAAAAAAAGAAAGAAAACACATTGAATAAGAACAGGGGTGTCCAAACTTTTGACTTTACAGAGGTACTGTACAAATATAACATGATAAAAGTAGACATAGAGTAACATTGGTCCTTATTGACCAACAGAGCATTTGCTTTTAAAATATCTCCAAATAGATGTTTTTTTTTTGTTGTTTGTTGTTGTTTAAAACTTTTTTTTGTAAAAAACTTTCTTTTAAAACTGTTTACAACAAACTGTTTACATGATTTCAGCTTTTGCTGCAACCAAAAACAAAACAAAAAGAGTAATTTAACTTGTTTATTTATTCCTGGCCTTTTCCTGTATATAGAACCCATTATTTCAGTGTTCCTTGTTAAGCCTTTTGTATTTATTTTCTCTGTGTTTTGTGATTTCAGGTCTGTCTGTTTGTTCTTTGTTATTCTCCTTTGTTTTGCCTTCTTAGTCATATTTATTTCAGTCTAGTTCAATTAATCTTGTTTTCTTCTGTCTTGTATTTGTAGTTTACTTTATTAGCCTTCTTTATTTGGTATTTGTTTCTATTTTTTTTGTTTACTCTTATATACTCTTATACTCTTAATATACTATTATTAATTTTTTTTTACCTGCACTTACGTCCGCCCTCTCATCCCTTGCTTTAACATGACTACTCCCATATTTAAATAAAAATAATCATTTTAATTTTAGGGCTGTGGTAGGAGAAAAAAATATATTTTTTTAATAATGTTTGTCTTGAAGAAATGTGCTCACTATACACTCAGCCTGCTCTTAGTGGAAAATGAGTCTGAACACTATACAAATTCTCACATAACTGAATGCTCTGCTTGTTAAGAAAATGTGAAACATGGCCAATTACCACAAGAACTGGCTGTTTACTTCAAAAACGAAAGGTCAGGAAGTTTTACAAGAAAACCACACACAATGAGCTTTTACTGTCTGTTATTGCATCAGCTTCTTCAAGAAATATTTTACAATTAAGGCTTTTTGTAGCCCAATCATGTTCTCACTTATCCCAATTTTAGGCCTCTCTTCTGTCCCTGCTGAATCTAGAGACTCGAAAGCGCACCTGTCTCTCCCGCGCTCTACCTGCGATCTCCAGTCTCCAGACTACACTACCCAGAACGCACCACGCACTGACATCACTCCCTCATGCAAACATATGACACCGCACTTAATACTACCCAAAAGCAAATCACCTGGTTATTGAAATCACCTGCCACACATAGTTTAAATACACCTCCAGTCCACTCACTCATTGCTAAGTATTGTTTGGCTACCCCACACTTTTACGACGTTACTGCTTCTTGTGTTTTTTTCTCTCATGTACTCACATTATTTTGTTTTTCTAGTTTACCCTTAATATTTTTGCCTCACCTCTGATATCATCTTGCTGTGTATGACCTTTGAACTGTCCTTCTACTCTGGTATGGTTAACCCCTGCTGCTCCTGTCTGCTGGTACTGACCCTGTTTATTCCGATCACTCTTTATTCGATCACACTTTTAGGCCTCCATTCTGTCCCTGCTGAATCTAGAGACTCCATTTCCCACAATCCACTGCCCACTGTACCCTTGGTCATATATTTACCTTCAACCTAACAAAGACTGCTTTTATGTTCTTATCCACATGACTAGGTTAGATTCTTAACTCATGTTGAACCTCCTTTACTTTGTGTTTACATACTCCTTCCCGCTGTCTGTTACTTTGCGAAGTATTGCCAACCTTCCGAGTTGCATACGTCCTTGTGTTGCCTCTCTGTGTATTTTGATCTCAAATTGTTTTTTTATAAAATAAAAAAATGTAGGGCTGTGGTGAGAAAAATATTTTATCTTTGCAGATGGTGATGTGATGCTGCATGTGTCATGCAGCCATCTGCCAATGGTGCTGGCATTGTCTGCACTCATGACTGCTGGGTTACACTCCACATGTTGCACAGTCTGCCTAAATCAGTTTCAGTTCTGATTTAGCTATTTATGGGTTTATGTTTGAGTAAAATGAGCATTGTTGTTTTATTCTATAAACTACAGACAACATTTCTCCCAAATTCCAAATAAAAATATTGTCATTTAGAGCATGTATTTGCAGAAAATGAGAAAGGATTGAAATAACACAAAGATGTAGAGCTTTTAGACCTAAAAATGCAAAGAAAACAAGTTCATATTCATAAAGTTTTAAGAGTTCAGAAATCAAGATTTTTTTTTGAATAACCTTGGCTTTTTCCATGCATCTTGGCATGTTCTCCTCCACCAGTCTTACACACTGCTTTTGGATAACTTTATGCCTTTACTTCCGGTGCACAAATTCAAGCAGTTCAGCTTGGTTTGATGGCTTGTGATCATCCATCTTCCTCTTGATTATATTCCAGAGGTTTTCAATTTGGTTAAATCAAAGAAACTCATAATTTTTAAGTTCTCTTTTTTTTCAGAGCTGTAGGTTCACTAGGGTAACCCTATTCTTTCAGTACCATTCCTCTTGAACTCTTCCAACAGCTTGAATTGCTTTCGACCTAATTACGAGTGTACATTTACCTTTATCTAGAGTGATGCATGATGTATATATTAATGGTGCTCTCTCTTAAAGATACACATAAATACAAATATATATATTTTTTTCTGTCACGGTTTGTGTTTGTCTGCTAACTTTAGAGTGTTCTGGAAAGCTGTCAGGCTCTGCTGGTACATTGTGAGGTTGTGTTTGTAGTTGCTTGTGTAGCATTGCATCATGTGGCAGCAGTCATGTCTTCTCGGCGAGTCTGCCACTCAACAGCAGGAGTTAAACTGTCAAGGCTTGAACTTTCAGAGATCACCACTCACCAGCGGCGTGGCTTTGTTTTCAAGATCATTTTAATGTTTGATTTAATTGCTGCAATTAAACACCGCGGGCCGCCCAAGCTTTTTCTGTTTTACTGCCGCAATTTTAATATGAATAGCTGTGCGGGCTCACCGGCACTGTCGCAGGGAGAGCTCATGAGGCCTTTTGTTTGCAATATTAACATGCATTACCTGAGTGGAAAGTTCATGAGCTTTGTTTCGCTGTTGTCCTCGTTTTCCCGGCGCTGCCTTATTCATGGCATTATGAAATCGGCGCCCCTGCGACCCCTGACTGAGGCACCCGGCTAGAGACACCACTTTTGCATTTCTATTCGCATCTCACTGAACCAAACAGAGCCTGTTTTTTTCAGCCAGGACTGCGCTAAGTGTGGAGCAGAGCAGACAGACTGGAAGATGTTTCCCTGCATAGAGTGAGTGAAAGTTACAGTTTTCTCAGTCGCTTTGATGCATTTCTCAAGTCAAAATTAATATTTGCACCACACTAGCTGTGTCTCAATTCAGGGGCTGCATCTTTCGAAGGACTCATTTGAAGGCCGATTACATCCCATTTCGAAGACTCCTTCAAATGCAGCCGACGAATGCAGCCTTCTTTTCCTCAAAAGAGATAATGTATAATATATTTTGATCCGCATGACAGAAGAAATTGATAGTTTGTACAACAAACTAATTTGCTGTTTGTAAGGGTGTGAAGAGATATCGTGGCACGAGATCTCGCAAGATTAAAACGTGACTATATTTCTCGTCAAGCTTAAACCTGTCTCGCGGGAAAAAAAAACAGTTTAGTGTGGACCTTTTAAGAGGGATCTGGCAACCCAGTAGCGATAGTGATAGAGTGTGGTGGCTGAGCAGTGAGAGCAGCTCTCAGCAGAAGAGGAAAATTCAGGTATTTGTATAGAAGATGCTTCTGCTGCTTTTAAGTTGTATGTCTGGCTGCATTTTGGCTCCAGTGGAAACAATAAACGGTAACAGAGTGACCAACAAGATACAAACCATATATAAATACTGTAAGTATATCCTACACGTGACTGTTTCATAGACAGCTGTACTAATCCCTTAGCTCTGTACTGTATTAAAAACATGTTCTGTCTCTGTTTCACTTCAAGTATAGTCTTAATGACTGGTTATGGTTATGAATAGTTAAATTACAAGAGATTTAGGAGAAAAAAACACAAACCATAGTCTTAATATGACTGGTTGTGGTTTGCACTTATTGTTTGCACTAGTTTTATTTTTATTTTTTATTCTTATTTCTATTTCTTATAGAATCAATGTGTGAGAGAAACCAGTCTGTTAAGTTTGCATTTTATGATTTTCTCAAATAAAACTCTAGTTTTCAAGCCATTTTTCATTTTTGACGTTTTCTTTAAAATCTTATTTTTAAATCTCGTCTCGTCTCGTTCTCGTGAACCCAGTATCATGTCTTGCCTCGTCTCGTGATATTAGTGTCTCGTCACACCCCTAGCTGTTTGCATAAAATAAATGAGAAATTGCTTCTGTGGTGAGCACAAATGACTAGATGATGTGCAAATTGAACAACAGGTTTTGAGAAATTAAATTCTGATGTGAGAACTGCTCTAAAGCAACTGAGAAAAACTGTAATAATATGCTAATGTGGCCTGCTACAACTTTACATGCTAATGCCACCTGCATTTCCCATCAGTAACAGAGCCTGGTCTCTTAATTGGTCTTAATTTGGAACACGACACCTTTCGCTGGAGGTATAAAATGATCAGAATGTACCGTAATTAAATTCAACATTTAGGAATGAGGCCTATGTGCATGGAAATGATGTAGTTGATGTTCACTTAAAGGACAATTCCACTGATTTCTTCTAAGATTTCTGCATTTTTAAATGATAAAGCTGTGAAATATGCTGTTGTAGAGAAATTAATTATAGTGAGAATTGTTCACAGCGATGTTAACAGAATCCAGGCATTCAAATCATTTAGTGCCTCTAACAGCACCCTTATGTTACAAGATACCAAAGGCATAATTTGTGATCATTTTCAGAAACATTTTTAGCCTAAAACCAAAAGTGTGTTTTAATTAGCGTTAACACACTGCATTACTGTATTTAATGCATCTTTAACATTAAATTATATATAAATATATATATATATATATAAAAGTTTGGCCCCTTCAGTATTTTCATGATTAATATTTTACAGAGCCTGGTTGAGTATTTGCTGTTTTATTAATGAGGTTTTTGTTATTCCACTTGTCTCAACTGCCTCTATTAACACTCCAAGTGCAAAAAAAAAATCCATCCATCTGCTTTTTTTGTCAATCAACAGAAAGTGTGAATCTATTTGAATGGCTCCCCTACATATCCCAACTCATATATACTTACATATTTATCTAGCAGACTTCTTCTGACTGAGGAATCTATACCTATTGTCTGTGGCAAGTCAGCAGATAAGGGAGATAAGAAGTAAGTATATCAAATAATGACTTTTTTGTGTTGTTGTCGTTGTTAAGCATGAACTAGCTGAAGCTAACATGTGGTAAACACTTAGCATAAACATGGCATGGCCAGCAACAGCTTATTTGCATAAAAAGTGACAGAGCCCTTCAAAGGCTCATTTCGAAATGGACTGAAATTGGCATGAATATTTTAACATATGTAAAAACAGGTACAATATGTCCTCTTTAAGTGATGTAAACACTGTGCCACTACTGCTGAGTTCAGAAGATGCTGTATATATATATTTTTTTTATTACAAACAATGGATCAAATCTCGTAACTAAATTGCACTACCTCCTCTTCTTCAGTCTTCTTCTTTAAAAATAATTGAAACTACACTGAGAAATGCATTCTAACTTGTTATTAATCGAGATTAATCACACAATATTGTTGTGATTAATCTGATTGAATGTCTAAACCAAATGACACCACAGGTTTTAATCCCTTCATGTTGCACTTCTGGTCAGAAGTTTCAGTAAAATCCCCAAAGTTTTTTTTTATTCACTTTTAAGCATTTCACTTCACTTCAATGAAAAACCTGAAAAAGTATAAAGTCCCATGACCTCAAATGGTACAAAGATAGTGAGTAAACTGTCAGGCCTTTTTATATAGAAAAAGGAACTTAAAAACTGAGAAATAATGTGAACAAATGTTTGGTTACCAAAATTACAGCTGGTCTCTGCTAAATAAATTCAACTTTGAAAAATTAGTATAAACAGTTTATAATATAACACTGCTTTTTTGTATAAAAGCAGTGTTGGAACAGACTGTGTTGCTGCACTCATTCACACATTCAGATTGCTATCATGATGTCTAGCGGCAGACACACCCTATATCTAAACATTTACTTTGAAAGCTTTTAACTAATCCATCATTTTTAACAGAAACTTAGTATTCCCCTTTTTTTTACACAAATTAGAATAGGTCTATGGACTAAAAGTTTGAAAGTTCTTTGCTCAAAATCACTCTCACATGAAGAGATCCTACCAGCTTTATTCTCGCCAGTTTTAGTCTCTTTCAGAATGAGCCATTTAAGAGCTCCGTCACTTTTAAGCAAATATGCTGTTGCTGGCCCCTCCATGTTTATGCTGAGCATGTACCACACGTTAGTGTTAGCTTGTGCTAAATGACAAAATACTAACAAGCTAGTTTAAGCTTGACTGCGATACAAACACAAATATAAATCTCATTATATAAAAAAAGTCTTACATTTCCCTCACCTGCTGACTTGCCACAGACAGTAGGTACAGATCCCTCAGTCAGACGAAGTCCGCTGGCTAATCCTCCTGTCTCATAGAAGTGTAGAATAATTTCTGACACCAAACTCTTTCAACTGACTTTTTAAAGTTTGGAGTGTTTATAGTGGCAGCTGAGACCCAGGTGAAAATACAAAAGCACACAAAAATGAGTTTTGCATAATATTTCTCATTTTATTTATGTGAGAACAATGCATAACAGGCATACATTTTCAGCCTTTTATTGAATTAAAATTATACATTTTCTGTTCAAACTTTAAAAATGCAGTGGAACAAAAAAGTAACATGCACTGGTCATCTGCTATTGCACATCACTGAAAGTGATTAAACTTGCAAAGGGGCTAAAAAATCATAGACGTACCATTTTAATTCCTGAAAGTGTAGGTCCTTCCTTTGTAGAAATAAAGCCAGCAGAGTTTCCAGCTGGGAAACTGGAGAAACTGGAGAAGGTCTGGTACAAGAAGAAGACGAGGGCTGACAGACTCAGATCCAGTGGCGGATGCTGGTCTTTCAAGAAGGGGAAGCTCAATTTCGGCCTACATTTTAAAATGTGTCGGTTTATTTATACATAAATTCGGTACCACTTTAAAATAAGACTGCCTTTATAAACGGTTTATAAATGCTTTACAATTAGTTAATTAATGGTTACTAGTTAGGTTATAAATGCCTTAAAATCATCAATAATCAGTCATAACACATACATAGAAAGGGCAACAATGATCTGTTGTTTGCCAAATAGTGAACCCACAGCCATCTATATTGTTGCCCTTTCTACGTATGTGTTATAACTGATTAATGATTTCCCTGAGATGGCATGGCCAACAGTACATTTTATTTGTTATAGCCCTTCCAGTCAGCCAGCTCACTTTATCATACCAGGACAGCTAAAAAAAGACCTGTTATTTGTCTCCACCTTTTGCACCAAATTAATCTGAGCAGTTGATCTGCCCTGCTGTTTAACTCTTAAGTTTTTCTTTGTAAGGAAGACTATCAAATGACTTCGCCAAAATCCGGTCCAAAACATTAAAACCGCCTGACATTATGTGCAGCTTGCTACCTAGCTGGGGACTGGCACGACTGGTGCGAGGCTAGTGTGAAGTGTGTCCGTCTGTGAGTGCTTTGTGACAGTGGAGGGGCTCAGTAGCACCCGCTGGACAAAAACTGTGATAGAAGTCAGAAAGAGTGATAGAAATCACGCTCCAAACTTAAGCAGCTACAAAAAAACACCAGAAATAGAAGCTTGGTTTGTTACTAGTCGTTTTTAACAAAGAAAATGCAGTTAAGAGGATTATGAAATCTCTGGTGTGAGAATTAAATGCTCCCATCATGGATGTTTACACCAAAAGATCACTCATTCGCTCCTTTCGCTGTCAATCAAAAAGGGATTTAGCCTCAGACAGATCATCCAATCATCATGCAGAAGCTGAGCGTCTGGGCCGGCCAGCCCACTGCCCCATAGACCCCAGAGACGCTAAGCATCCGATGGGCGGGACAAAGCCCAGCATTTATCCAATGACTCGTCTCGTTTCACTGCACTCTTTGCTCCGCTATTGAAGTCTGTGCACTGTTTAAAGCAGCGCTGTGAAGCTGCGGGAATGAGTGAGAGGAAAGCTGCGGCGTTACCAGTGATAAGAAGCTGATTCTGAACTAAGTTCAGCGCGGTGTAGCGCATATTTATTTAGAGACATGTACACACAACAGTATATATTTAATCACTTATTTTTAACATTTAAGAGGAAGCTGAGCAATCGCCTCTGCTCAGATCCTTCAAGAGCATCAGCAGACGGGTTTGTGAGAAACAACAGCTTGTGTGAGAGACAACTTATATGACAACACCTTGTAGCTCAGACTAACAGCTAACGAGTCTCAGTTTCAACTGTGAACACGTAAAGCCGCAGGTGTGACAGGTGCTGTGGCAGAGAAAAAGAAAATAAAGTCATCGCTAAGATGAAAGAACAAGAAAAGCTGCATTACTCAGTGTACAAATCATGTTCTAAAACCTTGAGCTGTGTTGTACATGGTTTTTATGAGCTCTGTCAATTAATAAAAATAAAAAAAATATTTGCACAATTTCTTTTGGTTTCTCTTAATAATTTTTTTTTACATAAATAAAATGTTAAATTTTCTCTCATTTTTCTCCTAATTTAGCTAGGCCGATTGTCTCACCCAGTGTACTGCTACTCAGCTGTATATCCCGTATCACAAGTGATGCAACAACACAAGTAGGTTAAAGACTAGCACATGCCTCCTCTGATACATGTGAAGTCAGCCATCGCTTCTTTTCGAACTGCTACTACATTGCCGAGTAGCAGCACAGCGCTCTCGGAGGAACCCATCTACCCACCCAGAGAGAACAAGGCCAACGTGCTCTCTCTGGGCTCTGGCAGCTGACGGCAAGCTGCATGATCAGGATTCGAACCGGCAATCTCCCGATCGTAGTGGCAGCGCTTTAGAACGCTGGACCAACCACTCAGCTCCTCTAAAATTTTATTTATATTAATTTATATGTTTGTTTAATTGTATCTTTTGAACTCTTTTTCTTTGTGAACTTTGGTCAAGTACCAACTGAATTTTTAGAAAGTCACATTAATGCAAAAAATGAAAAAATATACGAAGAAAGGTCATTCAAATTTTGAGGAATTGTGTGTGTGTGTGTGTTTGTGTGTGTAAGAGAGAGAGAGGTAGTGTGAGTGAGAAAAAGTAAAAAGAGAGAGATAGCAATAAGATTCATCCATATTTCATAATAAATGTAAAATGCTAAAAAACGACAAGAAGTCAAGGCCAAATTAGTCCAAAAGTTGGTTTCTTTGTCTGTCTTTATTTTTTAGTTTTTTTGTTGATATGGAAGTGTTACACCCAGGACAAAAAATGTAGTTCTGCAAATATATGTACAGTTACTGCAAATCAAACAAACAAAAAAATATGTTTTAATGAGCATTAGCTTGTTAAAAGATATTATTATCCAGTAAAAGTGTCAGTAGCATGTTTGTATCAGATTTTTTCATCTTTGACTGAGAATAAATCAATTACTTCCTGATTCCTAAACTTTCGTAGTGTGCATTTTTAATGTCTTCTAGCTATTGGATTAGTTGGGATTAATATGACCTAACAAGTATAAAAACTAAATTTTGTCTTTGTACAAAAAGTTGTTTTTGCAAAAAAAAAAAAAGTCCTTATATGAGGACAGTCGTTTATTTTAATATTTAAAACATATCCTTGCCATTTGTGATCAGAAGGACCATATTCGTCCTAAAACTAAAATTTAGCTGTATACACTAAGTAAGTAAACTAGTTTCAAACATCAAATTTGATGATAATTTTTACCTGGCCATTGTTTCTGTCTGGACTGGCTATAAAAAACTTTTGACTGGGATTCTCGCCATCTTGCTTTCAATCAGTTGAGTGTAACAATGTCATGTGACCACTAGCCTGTACAGGCAGTGTCTCCATATCCTCGCTGTCCAATGAAAAATACTTATCTTTAAAATAGCAGCTTTACAGGAGAAAGAAAAAACCTTGTAAACTTTTAATGTAAGTCGATGTAAAAAGAGATTATTTCAGGTAATTTTGTAAAATTTCTATTGGACTGTTTATCAAGAAATTTTTTGACACAGAGTAAGGGACAGTGTTTCTGTTCAAATTATGTAGTAAACTAAAAATTGACAAAAATGGAGATAAGTGTTTTTCATTGGACAGCGACTATATGTGGTCAAAGGGTCAATATTTAAAAAAAAGGAGCATGGTGCAGAAAAGAAAAAAAATATAGTGTCCCCATGTGAAGGCACAAAATCTCCAAAAAAAAAAAAAAATCCAGGTTTCCACTGATAACTGATGGGTTTGTGGTGGCATTCATGAGGTGCACTCATCTCCTAAATACAATACTTCCCATGACATGCTTCGAAGGCATCATCAGTGTATCTTCAGATTTCTCAAAATACTAGGGGTGTCTTGATTCTCTAAATCCTTGATTCGATTTTATTTCCGATTTTAGGGTCACGATTCGATTCTCGATTTTCTTTTTTCTTTTTCTTTTTTTTACAGCAGAGAGGCCTATGCCAGTTTTAGATTAGTCTATGGTCAGTCATTGGTTTGATTCATCAAATTTACAATATCTTATTTCATAAGGTGGGCTTGATATAAGTGATGCGAAGTGATACAAGTGATCTGTAATACACCACATTAGGCACTAATGGCCAAATTTAAATAATTTAATTAAGATTTATATGTAATGCCATCTAGTGGCTTTTTATGGTAGCAGCAGTGTGCACTATTAAAACAGCAATGTGCAACATAACAAAATAAATAATAAAAAAATACAGGAACAGTCGTGTACAAAATAATAGAACAATTAGAGCCTTAACAAACTGAACTCTATCCTACTATAACAGTTAAACATGAAAAATAAGACTTTAAGACTTTTTCGGTCCCTGAGAATGACAAGTTTTTTTCTTTAACAAAGATTTATTATTATTAACTTTATCTGAGAGAAAGATGCTCCTTAAGGTACCAAAACTATTAACATATTTGAGGCTAGACAAAATTTAGACAAAAAGTTATTTTTATATTTTCAAGTTTTTTTTAAGAAGATCAGAATGTCCACATTCTCACGAGAAAGAGCTGCTCTTTGAGCTACAGTGTGCTGCACCATTTGCGTATCGCGCGTGCTTGCGTAGCTTAGAGGGAGGGATCAGCGATCCTCTTTTTGACTTCGAGGCTCGAGACCATGACATGATTTCGATCGATTTCGCTAAAATATCGAAATCGTGACACCCCTACAAAATAGTGATTTCATTGTCGAATGCTTGTACTTTCTCAGAGACAGTAGTTGAAAGTTAATTATAATCAATGCCAATCTTGATTACATCAACTCACTAGAATGTTTAGTCTCAATAATATGTAATGTAATGCAATGTAAGGTAATGATGGCAAAGAGAATACAACCATATTTGTGTTGTAGACTTTGTGACCCCTAGTCCCTGTCATCATCACTGTAAAGAAAACCACTGACAAGTTTCTTTATCCATTTAGTCACTAGTTCTTACAACAAACCACAATGAATGACCTTTATTTCTAATTATATCATAATATGCAAATATTAGTGGAATTGCCCTTTAAGAATGGCATTGGAAACTCTACCTTCCACTCCTGCCTACTTTATAGGTCCCTGTGTGGGTGTGGGTTCATTTGTTGTCATGAACAATTTACCAGAAACCCTCCATCTACCACGTTCACCATTGATCTGTTTCTGACCACGGAATCACTGGTGACCTGATATTTGGGTGGTGGATTCCCAACATAGCAATGACACAAATATAGTGTGTAGTATTGTGTGTGTGAGTGTGTGTGTGTGTTTTTTTAAGAATAGCTTTCTGTTAGTGTTGCTAAGGTGGACCTACACGGTAAAAAAAGTTGTTGAAAAATATATACAATTATATATTATATATTATATAACATTGTATGAGGAATTCATCCCCAGTTTTTTTTTCCTGCTACTAATAATGTTAGCTAAATGAGGTAAATGAGTCTTATCTAAATGCCCATTTGTAGTAGTTGTAATAGTAGTAGTAGTTGTCATGAACATTGTCTGAAGCTCAGTGCTTACTTGTTGTTGGAGAAAATTATCAAGCTCATCCTTTGTCTTGTAGTCCTTCTGGACTCTGAGCTGTCGCTATCTATCAAAGATATTTTTCGCCATCGTTTTTTTTCCAGTTTTACTCCTGTTTCTGGTCATGAAGTATTATAGAAGGATATAGAGGCTGTAGCATGCTTTGTTTGCCGCCTGCTCACTATTGTGTTCCATACCCGACAACCCAGAGTGTGGAAATAGGACTTGGGAATGCGGTCCAGTGGGCAGGAACAGAGGCTAAAACACACAACCAGAAAAAAAAAGACAAGCAACTAAAGGAACCTTTTTTGTATCAGCAATGCAAAATTAAAATTCCTTTAAATTTCTCATGTTTTGAGTACTTTTTTTTTTACTACCTTTTCTTACAGTTTTTGAAATCATGACACCCTCATATATTTGACTCGTCTTCAAGAATTTGACATGGAAGAAGCAGCAGCTTCGAAAGGCTTTGAAAAGGTCCGCTTACAAAGAAGGCAATTAGCTTTGGTATCCCATCTTGGTTATTGCTGCTTATTTGCTGTTTGGCAACTTTGTGAACGTCTTACTGAAGCCAATCATCCTTCTGAACGCAATTAAATTGGCTGCAAACATGGCAGTCCGGCGCGCGGCGCCTTGTGGATGTTTTTTTTCCACAGAGCTACTTTATTGTGCCTCTTGACACGAGGACACGTCTGAGCTGTTATTAGCCTTTCTTTTCACGCGCAAAGAACTGGCGTGTCTCTTATGTAAACTAGCTTTACCCGTAATCAAGCAGTGAATAGTAATGGGGATGGAGGTTATTCCATGAAAGACTGTAATTTTCCTTACAAACATATGAGAAAAGACACCGAGGCAGGGATTTTATGGACGCCGAAAATATCAGCCGGCCCACGGCCCACTTTGAAACGCGAGATGTGCTCAGACATAAGAGCGATGTTGTATGATCTAGATTCCACACCACAGCCACATTTTTCTTTTTAACTGTCACTTCAGTGCAGCTTTCAATCCATTCCCCGCACTTCAGGTCTGTCAGAAGCTGTGATCGGTGTGCTCAACCCAAAATAGTCCATAGCGGTCCCCTACTGATGAGGAGAGTGCTCGGAGACCAAGGAAGGTATATCAATCACTGGCTGCTCGTTCCAATCAATACGGACTGCGTGCTTTACAACTGTATGCAGAATAATAAATCTGAACTTTGTGCATCATGTTTCAGAGCAAGACTGCAGCGTTCGCCTTTCGCCTCTTAATAAAATCATTTGGCAGTGGCCTCCAGAATTATTCCGAATGCATTTGAATGAGTTTTTGAATTATTTTTTTGCTTTGCAAGGTCTATGGGACTTTTTTTTTTTAGGTGTTTTTAGGTCAAATATGCTCAGATATAGTTTTACAACCCAACTGTTATTTTTTATTTTTTACCTCAAAATGAAAGACACAGTCGTTGTAGTGTAGTTTTAACCAAACACTATACTTAAAGGAAAAGTCTGGTGTAAAATTAGACTTTGTTTGTAGTAAAACATGATAAAGAGTACTAACCTTTGTTGAATAGCCCACCGTCATTCTCCCACAGCTTTCCTAGATCCAGCTATTTTGTGAAGTTTGTCCAAACAGGCTAGAATGAGTGTTAATGGGGCATATTTTACTTATGGAGATGAATTGCTTTTAACACCGTTATTCAGGCTCAAAGTAGCTCCACACCTCAATAACAGAATCCAGAAAGCCCTGATATTTAAATGAAGCATTACAAACTTTAAAACTGCACAAGAAGTTTATTAAAAGCCACTGTTTACAACACGTAGCGTAACCTAAATCTCTGGGTGCCGCCATGTTAAAGTAAAGTAATTTTGGATATTGCTGCACAAATATAGTGTATAGTATTGTGTGTGTGAGTGTGTGTGTGTGTGTGTGTGTTTTTAAGAATAGCTTTCTGTTAGTGTTGCTAAGGTGGACCTACACGGTAAAAAATTGTTGAAAAATATATGCAATTATATATTATATAACATTCTATGAGGAATTCATCCGCAGTTTTTTTTCCTGCTACTAATAATGTTAGCTAAATGAGGTAGATGAGTCTTATCTAAATGCCCATTTGTAGTAGTTGTAATAGTAGTAGTAGTTGTCATGAACATTGTCTGAAGCTCAGTGCTTACTTGTTGTTGGAGAAAATGATCAAACTCATCCTTTGTCTTGTAGTCCTTCTGGACTCTGAGCTGTCTCTATCTATCAAAGATATTTACCTAAATCTCTGGGTGCCGCCATGTTAAAGTAAAGTAATTTTGATGAAAGAACAAGACGTGGCCGGGATGTGTTCTGTGCCTCGGACTGCAGTTTCAGCTGGCATAACAGAGGAAAAGACAAAGAGAAAATAAGACAGAATTCAACATTGTGTGCTCGTCACTCATGATAATGACTTTACTTACATTACAATATTGTAAACAGTGGCTTTTAATAAACTTCTTGTGCAGTTTTAAAGTTCGTAATTCCTCATTTTAAATGTCAGGGCTCTCCGGATTCTACCAACAAGGTGTGGAGCTACTATGAGCCTGGATAACAGTGTAAGAAGTGATTTATCTGCAGGGGAAAAATATGCCCCATTAAGACCCATTCTAGCCTGTTTGGACAAACTGCACAAAATTGCTGGATCTCGGAAAGCTGCAGGAGAACAGTAACAAAAGTTAGTACTCTTTATCATGTTTTACCACATACATAGTCAATTTCACACCGGAGTTCTCCTTTAAGCTCGAGTCCTACAAAGTAGTGTTGCTGTCCTCTTATTGATTGCTCTTGCACTACAGTCCAAAATGGCCTGTTAATCCGGTTATAGTTTCTTTTTACATTTGCTGGATTGCTTAAATCAGGCCTCGTCCAAAAATGTTACTGCAGTGTTAGCATGCTGGCTACTGAGCACATTCAACATCACCACTACAGTGTTAGCATGCCGGTGACGAGGCTTATCCAACATTGCTACTACATGGATAACTAACACAATTTAAAATATACTGTATATATATATATTTTTATGTAAATGATTTAACATTTCAATTATTAATTTTTTGTAATTTTAATAAAAATATTTAGATATTTAAACTTCAAGCCTTTCCTGTGCATTCCCTGTTCACCTTGTCATCTTTAAAAAAAACTGTGTGTGTGTGTATTTATAGCCCTGTGTTTTCTCTTTCCTTTGTCGGTTCTTGTCAGTCTCGGATCTTCACGTTTGTCATATTTGCTAGTTTTGTTTCTTGTTTCTAGTTAGTCCTGGTGTTCCTAGTTTGTTAGTTTTTCTAGTTTTGTGCTGTTAATTTTTAGTTTCTTGTTTTATTTTCTTTATTGTTTTCACAAGATAATGCTTTCGTACAAAGATCAACAGTGACTGCTCTTGCTTGCTGTAACCTATCAGTGGTATATTCCAGAGTAAAAACATCCTAAAATAAATACAGATATAGATTTTAATAAAACAGCAGACTGTGAGTACATTTTTAAAATTGCAACTGTGAAGCATGCAATTTAAATGGAGTCATTGAGTGAGTGTTGAGTCATTTCCTAGTAAAAACTGAGCCGGGCATGGAGGAAATTATTCATTTATTCATACTGCAATTTGTTACTATAGTTTTCATCACCAGAATAATGTGTCTATATACACAGATCTTAAAAGCCATAACATTAAAACCACTTGCCTACAGTGTTGTGCTGTTATGCAGCATTTTGTTCTACATTGGTTCTTATATATAGAAACAAAAGCACATACTGTTTTAATGCTCAGTATATCAGTATATATATAGTTTTCTGTTTGCCATTTACATCTATGCTTGTATTTCTTTTCCAGTCTAAATAATACATTACTATAAATATCACAGTTCAGTCAGTGTGTTTTTATTTTTATAAAAAGAAAAGTGTTAGTGTGTGTTGTTTTTACACCTTAGCTCATGTTTGTGGTGTTTCTTCTTTTCTTGTTCCTTTCTGTTCCGTGCGCTTAGTGCAAATCCAGTTTTTATATCATCAATAAACAGAATAAAGAACAAAATAACATTGCTGTTTCTTTAAATGAGCTGCTAGCGTACCTTCACAGCTTGAATGCACCTGGCTCATGCCTTTTGCATGTTTCGAGCCGCGCAAGGCATATTATTGGAGCCCTCACAATACTAAAGACACCCCGTGTTTTTCGTTTCTTTGCTTGTTTTTTGTTATGTCTACTAATAAAACCAAATAAAAAAATTACTTGCATCCTGCCTCTGACTCTGAAGTGTTACTGTGGTTCTGGTTTGAGTGGATCAGACACAGCAGTGTTGCTTGAGTTTTTGAAGGTCTCCTTCCACTAAAATCCATTTTTTCTTGTTCTTTGTGAAATACTGTAGGCTGCTGCGCATGCTGCGCATGAAACTCTTCTTCAGCCTCCATTGTCTGCAGTAGCTAGTAAAAAAACCTTTAGAAATACGAGGAAACTAGGAAAAAAACAGTGTCTATGTCAACCCATGAATTAGTATTCATGACCTCACCCCCTTGGCTTGTGACCGCCCACAGGCAGCAACACCACCTCATCAGACAGGACCTAACAGCGTTAGAAACAGCATGGCAGTTCGTTCCTGTGTTATATGTGCAAATAACACATCAGTGTTAAATGCTTTGCCCTGTAATTCAGAGCTAAAGAACAAATGGTTAGAATTTAGAATATATGGAACACCACCAGCGAAGTACAATTGAGACAGGTCGGTGTATTTTTTAAAAACATCTCTGTTTACACTAGTTAAAAGTAAAAATTCACCTAGTCTTAGAGTCTCTGTAAAACTGTGAAATCCACCAGAGATCCTATGTAAACCTTTTTAATTACACACAGAGGTGGGTAGTCCAGAACCAGAAAGTAAAAATCCACCCCAGGGTGGAGCCGCTGCAGAGCCGCCCAGGCAGTTGGAACAAAATCCTGGAGTGGATTTTTACTTTCCAGACCTGGACTACCCACCTCTGTGTGTAAGTAAATAGGTTTACATAGGATCTCCGGTGGATTTCACAGTTTTTCAGAGACTCTAAGACTCTAAGGTCAGTGGCTGAACATGTAAAATAACATATGACATTGCAAAGACTATTGTTAGTGTAAAAATATCTTTATGTTAAAACGATTCTAACTGTTGTCTGTCTTACTGACTCACAGTGCTCTTAGCCAATCAGAGGCAACATGTTTGCATGTATGAATACTCACAAGCAAGAGCTGAAATCCTATTGTTTCTTCCTGCCCACCCATCCACGGGACTAAAACAGCTCACATGGCATTCATTCATACTAGAGACCACAAATAGAGAGTTTAAAATAAATAAAAAAAATATGGAATGACACTTTTAAACACTCTAGCATGCTGGACTATGGATATGGTCAACAAACAGAAATATGAAAAAAAAAATCCTTTATGTGGAAAAATTTTCAATGATTGTAGAAACAAGAGGTGGCCATAATATTCTGACTATATATATATTTTCTTCTGCTCCAGAATTGAACCAGTGGAAGAAAACGTCACTAATCGACAACTCCATCTCTTTTTGTCTCAACCGTGCTGATAGGCGGCACAAAGGGCTCGGTACATCTGATCCTTAGCCTTCTCTTTTTTAATAGTGGATAAGCTGGAAGAAGAGATATAGAGAGATCCAACACCATTCCTTCAGAGACAATCCCTCCAGATCCTCGCCAATCCTCAGTCCTCGCCTGTAGACTGTCCTCTTCAGCTTACCTTTACCAGGGGACGCTTTTTCGTCTACTCATCTTCACCGAGGGAGCCAGTAATTCTGAAGGGCTCTGTAGGGGGTGGGGAAGATTACTTGCGAGGCGTTTGATACCTATGGCTGGAAGGCTGTGTGGAATATTTTGAAAGCAGTGTGTTACATTTTCTGCAGAGCGTCGTTTCAGAGCAAAAAATGGACACCAGCTGAGGTTTACTTTATGGAAAATCTATCAGCATGTCAGGGAGGGAAAGATAGCTTTCTTTTTCTGGTGCTCGATATGTGGACTTTGTTTATATACAGGTTTTGGAGGCTTACTTTTCCTTGCATATAACATTGCATAGTACCCATGACCTGTTCAAAAATGTAGTTAATATACAGGGGTTGGACAATGAAACTAAAAACACCTGTTATTTTAGTGTGGGAGGTTTCATGGCTAAATTGGAGCAGCCTGGTGGCCAATCTTCATTAATTGCACATTATTGCTCCAGTAAGAGCAGAGTGTGAAGGTTCAATTAGCAGGGTGAGAGCACAGTTTTGCCCAAAATATTGCAATGCACACAACATTATGGGAGATACCAGAGTTCAAAAGAGGACAAATTGTTGGTGCACGTCTTGCTGGCGCATCTGTGACCAAGGCAGCAAGTCTTTGTGATGCATCAAGAGCCACGGTATCCAGGGTAATGTCAGCATACCACCAAGAAGGACCAACCACATCCAACAGGATTAACTGTGGACGCTGTAAGAGGAAGCTGTCTGAAAGGGATGTTTGGGTGCTAACCCGGATTGTATCCAAAAAACATAAAACCACGGCTGAACAAATCACGGCAGAATTCAATGTGCACCTCAACTCTCCTGTTTCCACCAGAACTGTCCGTCACCACAATCAATTATTGTGCTCTAAAACCAGGCTGTAGTTAGACTGTAGATGTTCTGTTTCTCTGCATACTTTATACTTCATTATCCTCCTTTTCCCCCAGTTATTCAGTGATCAAGACCCCATAGGATAGACCACCACAGAGGAGCTATTATTTTGGTGGTGGGTCATGTGTGCAGTGCTAGAATGAGTGGATAAGACACAGCAGTGCTGCTTGTGTCTTTAAACACGGTGTCCTCTCACTGTCTTCCACTCTATTGGACACTCCCCACATAGCTGCTCCACCCAGTAGATATAAAGTCAGAGAGAGAAGCTCATCCTTTTCAGAGAAAAGAAGAATATTTGTTGGCATTTATTCTGTCAGCATGTCAGAGAAAGAAAGGCTTTTGATTATATGTTAAAAAATGTCATTTTACTTTGGGATTCCATGTCTTTCCAAAGCAATACTTTCATTACACAGACAAAAGAAAAACTTTACATGCAGGAGATGCCAAGTATCCACCAGTCAGCTAATCATAATCAAACAACACTCCAAGTGTATTTACAACTTTTTTCGAGAGGCGGATTTCATTTTCCAGCAGGCACACTGCCCACACGGCCAAAAGCACCAATTGGTCTTATATAATATTCTAATTTTCTGAGACATTGATTTTTTTTTATTAGCTGTATGCCATAATCATCAACACTAAAAGAAATAAAAACGTGAATAGATCTGAATTACTGAAATAAAATAACTCTTCAATGATATTCTATTTTTTTTTTGAGATGCACTAGTGTATACAGTATGTATTAATGTAATCCTGCTTTTTAAATGCTTGTATTTTTTTTTTGTTTGATGTACCTGTAACCTAATGGGTCTCTGTAACTGTAATCATGCAGTAAGTCAGGAGTAAATAAGTCTGCAGTTCTTAAACAGCCCAGAGTCACATTTCTTAACACAGAATACAGAAAATGGCAACTTGCTCTTACACCCTACAACACTGGCTATATGTATTAGAGTACTATGACTATTTTTCATGCTGTGTTCTGGTTAACGTTGGTTACGTTACACTGATACATGTCTTTTTTTATTAAGCTGTGTCCTCAAAAGTTAACCGTATCGTCGTTATCTAGCGTGACATAGAAGCCGAATCTGCCTCTCCAGGTTTTTTTTCTTGGCTGGAGTCTCTTGAAGCTGTCACTTTAAACTATGAGGCAGAGTTTAATCTTTTTCCAACACAAAGGAGCTTCTTATCTGTCCTCTAAGCATAATGAATGTAGGACTAATTTTCTGCTCGGCCTTAAGATACCAAGCCTCATTTTCGAGCTGGGAGCAGCTGTGGTTTATAATTCACACTCTGCTTATTTTATCCCAGGTAGCGTTCGGCCTGTTCTTCTCCGCGCGCCTCATGAAAGCCTGCCGTAACCACTGAAGGAATATTCTGACTCTGAGTTCCTGCAAATGCATCATACATTAAGCGCGGCTAGTTCCATCCAAGGTCGGCTTTGAGGGATTAAAGGCTAACGGTATACATTACACATAAAATTTCACGGCTTGAAGCTTTGATACAGCGCTTCAGTTCTCTGCATTTGCAAGACATTATAAAATCTGTGCGTGAAGTTATTCCTGGAAATGTATTTCCACGAAGGACCATTTTTTCATAGCTCACTCACTTACCCTTTTCATCTCACCTTTGTAGTGTATGAGTCACACAATACAGCTGGTGCACCTGTGTATTATATACAGTCAAAAAAAAATAAATTGTTGGAATTATTTAATCCAATTACAACCCCAATTCCAATGAAGTGTGGATATTGTGTAAAACATAAATAAAAACAGATTACGATGATTTGTAAAAATTTCAATGTTCAGTTGAATATATAATAAATACAGTTGCAAGAAAAAATATGTGATCCCTTTGGGATTACTTGGATTTGTGCCTAAATTGGTCACAACAATAGACAAACACAGTCTGCTTAAACTAATACCACACAAAAAAATTATATGTCTGCATGTTTTTATTGAACACAACATTATTTTGTAACATATTTGTATAGAACTGCCAAAACTGACAGCATAAAACTGGGGCAGCATTAGAGTGAACTCTGTTAAGAATGAACATTCTGTGCTCTTACAGCCTACAGCACTGATGTCTGGCAACCAACACATATATTACATTAATGCATGTCTAAAATAAGGTAGCTTTGGGCAACAGACAACATAAAGATGGTAAGGGATGGTAAGTAAGTAAGGGAGAGGCCACATCCAATATGCAAATGTACACTCTAAAAAACAGAGGTACGATATGAGTACTTTTTTGTACTCAAAGGTACACTCTTTATAATTGTACCCTCAAAGGAACAATATTGGTCTTTACAGGGTCAGATTTGTTCCCTCTGAAGTACAAAGTCATTTCTAACAGCAATAAGTACAAATTTGTACCATTTAACCTGCAGCCAAAAGGTACAGTCAGTATTCTGTATCACTATACTAATAAACAATATATATTTTATTTGCACATTTTTTATTTAAAAGCCAGACAATTTTGGATCATCAAGTTTTTGAGCCATATTCAGTTGGTGATAATGTTTATAATTTTTATAATCTTTACTGCCACAAAAACCATCGGTACAAAAAAGGACTTTCACTGAAAGGTACTTTTTTGTACCTCAATATAAGGTACAGCCCCAGCGACAAGCTTTGTACTCTTTTAAGTACAAATCTGTACTTACATTTCTTAGTGTGTATGGTGCTAGTAGCCTATAGGAAAGCTGTATGTACCAACACTGTAGAAAGAGCATTGACTTGTGTAGTAAATTAAAAGTTGGTTGAATTCACATTTTGTCATTGGCTCTACAAGTATTTTTAAGTTTTCAGGTTGAAGTTTTCAGAACTCAATTTTTCTCGATTGAGCTGTACTGACTAAAACACAAAATCAGAGTGTATAGAGTTTTTGAATGTATAGGTGCATCATGTGACGCACAAAACGCCACGCTGTTAAGATACAAACACGCCAAAGTCAGAACTCACATGTCTCTTAAATGGAAATGAAAAGTGACACACTGATTTATGGTTTATTTCACGTTATGCTCAAAACACACCTATGATTAATTCGATTTAGAGAATTAGTGAATGCCTTTTGCATGTTTTGAGTTGCGCAAGGCGTATTTTTTGCACCAAGACACACCAACACACCATAAATCCAGCTGGATGATGCGTAATTGAGCGATGCGCTATACTGTAGATCGTAAAAATAGGGTCCTTGGACTGCTATGCACTGGAACCATGCTGTCTTCAGCTGTGATCCACGCTTCAGTTCTCACCATTTGGCAAGATCATCAAGATGCTTTTTGGGAAATTGTGTTCTTTTTGGTCAGCAGTGTTTTTTTTTGTCTTGGAACTTTCACATGGAGACCATTTTTAACCAGTCTCTTTCTTATTGTTATATTGTTAACACTGACCTTAGCTGAGGCAAGAGAGACCTGCAGTTCTTTATGTGTTGTTCTGGGTTATTTGTGACCTCCTGCATGAGTTGTCCATGCCCTTTTGGAATAATTTCTGTCAGCCGGCCACTACTGGATGTTTTCTTCGTTTGTGAATAATAGCTTTGATTGTGGTATGCCGGAGTCCCAAAGCCTTAGAAATTACTTTGTAACCTTTTCCAGACTGTTGATGATGATGGTGATGATGATTTAAGGACTTTGGTTTCTTATCTGTTTTTGGATTTCTTCAGATTTAAGACATTTTAGCTGCTTCATGTTGGTCCTTGGTTTGCTATGGACTGGAAACATGCTGTTTTCAGCTGTGATCCATGCTTCAGTTCTCAAACTGAGACCAGAGACTTTAAAAAAGATGGACGCCGTGTCTCCGTTCCCATTCACTCAAAGAAAATGAAGCCAAAATCTTCCGCCATGTTGGCGATCCTGATACCCGAGTCTGCGCAGTAGAGACCAGAGGAGGGGGAAAGACTGTGGAGAGACAGCCTACTCATTTAAATAACCACGCCCCTGAGGGCTGCCTCGAGGTCACAGGCTGCAGAGCGGAGGGGAGCGGAGCTGACGGTCTGTTATTGGTCCCGTCCATAACCTGCCCTTTTACAATTACCACACCTTTTTGAATAGAGCTGAATAACGTTTTAAAAAACTAATTCTGTGGGGATATAAAAAAATTACAATATAAGCAGAGGGTACACTAGCTGTTGCATTTAAATAATGGAGGTAGAATTACAGTATATTGGGAAAAAAAAAACGTGATTGAAAGTTGTCTGTTTTGCCACTGAAACCTATGGGGATGGGTGGGGTTACACAGCTTTCTGCAACCGAACAGCAGGGGGCGCCCAACCTGTGGTGGCTTCACTTTTGAGAGACGATGCTCTGTCCAGCTATACACAGTCTATGGTTCTCACCATTTGGCAAGACATTATAAAATCTTTTTTTGTGAAGTTATTCCTAGAAATACAGTGTATGTATTTCCCACTAAGGACTTTTTCTCATCTCCTTCACCTGCCCTTTAGATGAGTCACACACTTCTACAGGTGCACCTGTGGACTATGAAGCGAGTGGCCCTACTGCTGATGTTTTATTTTACTGTGTGTTTATGTATGTGTGTCTGTGTGTGTCTGTGTGTGTTTACTGCCTTCAGGCAAGGACAAATCTCGCTCCGTCCTTACAGAAGCACGGTTTCCCACGGTAACCGAAGATAGGGGTCTGAGGCCCTGCCTCCCACCCGGCGAGTGAAGCGAACGTGAGTTAAACACAAAGCGATTGTGTCGGCTGGTGCAGGGGAGCCTGCGAATGTTGCGGGAGGCCAATTAATTGTATTCAAATGGTGTGTGTAATTCACAGCATGCGGTCGTGATGAAGAGGGGGTGCATACAAGAGCAGCAGTTTATGCTGATTAATCTACACCATTAATCTTCCCTGTGCCTAAGCCTAGCTGAAATACCACCAGGGTGTGTACAGTGGCGTGAAAAAGTATTTGCCCCCTACAGATTTCTTTGGTTTAATAGAGGTTTTCAGGCATGAACTGCCATGAACAGCATCTCAATTTGACCTTAACTCATTCAGAGGTGGACTTGTTTGTGTGATTTGGGTCATTGTTCTGCTGCAGAACCCAAATACATCTGAGCTTGAGGTCACAAACAGATGGCTGGTTGTCTGGTAAACAGCAGAATTCCTGCTTCCATCTATTACAGCACGTTGTCCAGGTCTTGAAGCAGCAAAACAGGCCCAGATCGTCACACTACCACCACCACCATGTTTTAGTATGTTAGTACGATGTTCATTTTCCTAAATTATGTGTTTTTATGTCAGTTGTAATGGGACGCACACCTTCCAAAAAAAATCCACTTTTGTCACATCAGTCCGAAGAATATTTCCCCAAAGTTCTGGGGATCATCAAGATGTTTTTTGGTCAGAAGTGTTTTTTGCCCTGGAACTCTCCCGTGGAGACCATTTTTGGCCAGTCTCTTCCTTATTATTGTATCATTAACACTGACCTTAACTGAGTCCTGCAGTTTTTTAGATGTTGTTCTGGGTTCTTTTCTGACCTCCTGGATGAGTTATCCATGCCATTTTGGAGTAATTTTGGTTGGCCAGGCACTCCTGGGAAGGTTCACCAGTGTTCCATGTTTTCTCCATTAGTGAATAATAGCTCTCACTGTGGTTCACTGGAGTCCCAAAGCTTTAGAAATGACTTTGTAACCTTTTCCAGACTGATAGATGAACATTTAATGATCTGTTTTTTTTTATTTCTTACGATTTTGATATAATGTGTCTTTTTGAGATCTTTTAGCTGCTTCATGTTGTCAGACAGGTTCTATTTAAATGATTTCCAAAAATTGTGATTAATCACAGTTTTTTTTTTTTTTTTTTTTTTTTTTTGGGGGGGGGAGCTTTTTCACAAAGAGCTAGATTAGTTTGGATATTGTTTTCCCTTAATAAGAGAAATTATCATTTAAAAACTGCTTTTTATATTTGCTCAGGTTATATTTGTCTGTTATTAAAGTTTGTTTGATAATCTGAAAAGTGTATGTCAAAAATGGAAAAACTTATTCACAGTCAAATACTTTTTCATGCCAGAGTGCACCCATGTCTATGTAACCTTCTGGCTCTCTTTTTTTAGACAGGCTGTTCTACATTCGGCTCTATATTCCCTGTAATTTATAGGCCCATTCAGAAATAATATCAATCCAGGACTAATTTATCTTACCCAATGACTTTGTTTCTGACTACTGTACTGTCTGACCTGATGCTTATGGGTTGTTATGTCTTCTAATCACGTAACTCTTGCAAGAAATGTTCTCATTTTGATCATGTTCATACACATGCAGCTGTACTCATAGCTCAGAGTAAGCACTGGGTCAACAGGCATGTTAAGCCTGTTCCATGGAAATGGAAGCCTGTATTTATTATCTAATAAATCAATCATTATGCTCTCTATACACTAATCTTCTTCTGCGCTCAGGCAGACCTTCTCTTGTTCAGCATAACCATACCTCAATATGTCCTGTAAACTGGATTCGCTTGAGAAACTACAATAATTGGCATTGTAGTGTTCAAACATTACTTGCATTGGAGGTTTTCTAATTAGATGTCCCATAAGGCCTTTCACAGAGGCTATTGTACCCTGCTAGTGCTGCAAGTGTATATAGAATGGACTTTGAGAAGAAGCTGGCATGGACCTAATAAAAACTATGTTCTAGTTTTACTTCTATCTTAATAAAATAAAGCTTTTGGCTTTTTGGAAAAAAAAAATGAAGAGACAATTCAGTTTCTGAATCAGATATACTGATTGTGCTTTTTATAGGTTTATGTTTGAGTAAAATGAACATTGTTTTTTTATTCTATAAACTAACATTCCAATTAAAAATATTTTCATTTAGAGCATTTATTTGTAGAAAATGAGAAATGGCTGAAATAACCAAAAAGATGCAGAGCTTTCAGACCTCAAATAATGCAAAGAAAACAAGTTCGGTAACACTTTACTTGGATGGTCCATGTTATGGCCTTGTTGCTCAACTGACATTCAACTAACACTGAATTGAATGTCCATTAAATTGAACTTAACCCTATGTTGAATGTAAATGATTCAAAATAGAACCTAACCCTACACCCAACCCTAAACTTAACCCTTAATCAACCATAAAATCAAACCCTACACCTAACCCTAACCTTAACCCTTAATCAACCATAAAATATAACCCTACACCTAACCTTAACCCTTAATCAACCATAAAATCAAACCCTACACCTAACCCTAACCTTAACCCTTAATCAACCCTAAAATATAACCCTACACCTAACCCTAACCTTAACCCTTAATCAACCATAAAATATAACCCTACACCTAACCCTAAACTTAACCCTTAATCAACCATAAAATCAAACCCTACACCTAACCCTAACCTTAACCCTTAATCAACCCTAAAATCAAACCCTACACCTAACCCTAACCTTAACCCTTAATCAACCCTAAAATATAACCCTACACCTAACCCTAACCTTAACCCTTAATCAACCCTAAAATCAAACCCTACACCTAACCCTAACCTTAACCCTTAATCAACCCTAAAATATAACCCTACACCTAACCCTAACCTTAACCCTTAATCAACCCTAAAATCAAACCCTACACCTAACCCTAACCTTAACCCTTAATCAACCCTAAAATATAACCCTACACCTAACCCTAACCTTAACCCTTAATCAACCCTAAAATCAAACCCTACACCTAACCCTAACCTTAACCCTTAATCAACCCTAAAATATAACCCTACACCTAACCCTAACCTTAACCCTTAATCAACCATAAAATCAAACCCTACACCTAACACACCTAAAGACACGCTGACACACCCTAAATCAAGCTGCAGAGTGCATGGTTGACAGATCGCCTGTAGATCGATAAAACAGGGACCTTTTTCTGTAAAACCTAAATGTGCGCTTTTGTTTCAGTTCGTATAAGTTTGTATAATAAGGTACAAGTATCTAAAGCAGAACTTTTAAGAATCCTTCAGAAAGTTCCTCTCTGATGAAGAGCTTAACAACACAAATGACTTTGCGATCAAATTAAGACAGCGTTACATTAAAGCAGAGGCAGAGAAGAGAGAAAGCAGTACAGCCTCCGGTTATAACAGCACAGGCCCACTCAGATCAGAACAAAAAGATCCAGAGACTCTATTATCAGGCGCTGAATGTGTAGTGAATGCTATTAGCGATGTAGCTGCTGTGTGATTCTGCCGATCCTGAGGTGACGCTGTTGAATCTGCTTATGCTAAAGAGCCTCAGTAAAGTGAAAATCTCATCATCTGGGTGCTGTAAGGGCAGCGCTACCTTCTGTCGCCTGCTGCGCGATTGTGGAGAGGAGCTTGAGGTTAAGGCTAAAAAAAACAACTTAAAAAAATCCATAAGTTTTAAAAACACAGAAGTTTACATGCACTCAAAAATCTGTTCATAATCAGATGAATGCAGCTATCTGAATAATCATGTAGTAAACAGCATACTCCAAATTCTTAGATCAAAATAAGAATCTAGAAAGCTGATTAAGAAATGGGATATAGTCTGCGCATGCGACGTCTCATTTTGTTCTGTTTATTATTGGCGGGTTGCAAAGTAAAAATCAGAATTTTGCCTGACTCATGTAAATGCAGTGTTTTCCCATTATCTGCAGTGTTGTTCCAGTTCACAGCTTTTCTGAACTAGTTCAAGTTCAGTTCATACATGCTCAAAGTGAACAGTTCACGTTCAAAGTTCACAATTTCACAAGTTCTTTGAAGCTGCTCATTGTAGACATTCGCTCATGACACTGCAATTGTGGGTTTCTTACCAGGTGATGAAAATGTTCATAAGGAGAATCGGTGTCTGTCTCCGTGCATCACTTCCACTAGCTATTTTCTTTAAATTGCAGCGCTTTCTCTCACTCTCGTCATTGGTCTCTCTCTCTCTCTCTCTCTCTGTATCTCTCTCTATCTCTCTCTCTCTCTTGCCCTCACGCTCCGCGCTCTCTCTCTCGCCTTCGCGCTCTCTGCGTCATTGCACCTCTCTCTCTCTGTCTCTGTAGCTCTCTCTCTCGCCCTAGCGCTCTGCGCTCTCTCTCTCTCTCGCGCCTTCGCGCTCCGCGCTCTCCGCGACGTTGCTCCGCGCTCTCCGCGTCGTTGCTCCTCTTTCTCTCTCTCTCTCTCTCTCTCTCTCTCTCTCTCTCGCCCTTGCGCTCTCCGTGCCGTTGCTCCTCTCTCTCTCTCTCTCTCTCTCTCGCCCTCGCCCACTTCAGTTCACTCTTGTTGCTAATTATTGTTTTGTTTCATCCTGCTTTATAACGTGTTTCCCATTGTTTGTTTTCTTGTTTTCGACAATTTTTTTCTGTGTACCTTGAGGAAAGGAAGAAATCTTAAAGTAAACATAGCGTTATATGTATTTTTTTGTAAGAGAACAGAATTTACTGTACATTTATTTATATGTTAAAATCTGAAATCTATTGCTATCTGTGTTCGGACGTTGTCGTTTTTTGTGCCTCATGTAGTTCAGTATATAGGGAGTAAGGAGGTGTTTGAGATGTAGACAGATTTTTTTTTATAAGATGCATTGTGACATCAGCATGTTCGTAAAGCTCAGTTTTGCCTGTCCACAAGAAAATATAGTCAAAAACTGAATTTTTAGGTTTTTTAAAGCTCCACCTTGAATCTCTGTTTTCAGTGACAAAAAAAAACATTTTATGGTCGACTGAAGGACAAAACCCAGACAAAAACCTTCATCTACAGTGGAGTGGAGCTTATATTCAAATAAGGAGCTAATTTCAGCTTCTGAACATCATTTTTCCTGAGGAATGCTCTCATGAGGTGAAGAAGTTTTTTTAAAGGAAAAAGCTGGAAAAATGAGTTTTTTTTTTTTTTTTTGGACACTGGACAGAATTTCCCAGCTGAGCCGAGGCTGGAAGTGAGTTCACATTATATCAGCCGCTGGAATGAGAGCTCGCTTGACTGCTTTTTCAAATGAGATGAATATATTGTTCATTCATAAGCTGAGCTTATAGTCCGTAGACAAATACTGTACGTTAGGGTTCCTGTAACTCGGCTCTGGGTTCTCTGTAGCACATAAGCGATTTAAACTTTATTATTCTAACAGTACTGCCCAATACACAGTGACAATGACAAACTGTTCAATTAAAAGCTGTTTATTTATTTATTTATTTATTTATTTATTTATGTATGGAATTGTTAACCTGCATTTATGCTGCTTCTCAGTTTGCTGCAGATAAATATCTGGCATGTTTGTTCCATCCTGTCAAGATACTGTTCACAAATTAGAAATAATGTCAGAAAATAATGTTTTACAGACACTACAAAATACAGTATATATTTTTTAAAATATACATACACAGTACCTCTCAAAATATCAGAGACACACCTTCTCATTCAATGTTTTTCTTTTTGTATTTTATTAATCTTTTTACTACATAATAAAGGTATACTAAACTGACTAAATAACAAATAAAAAATCATGTAATAAAATTAAAAGTTAAGTTAAACAAACCAAAATACTCTGTGAAGTATTAGGTGGCTCTTATCTGGGGTTAAGCTGTTAACTTGCAGTTTCTGAGGCTGGTAACTCTGATGAACTTATCCTGTGCAACAGTGGCAACTCTTGCTCTTCCTTTCCTGGGGCGGTCCTGATGAGAGCCAGTTTAATCATAATGTTTTTTGATGCTGTTTGCGACAGCCCTTGGGGATACTTTAAAAGCTTTAGATTTTTTTTTTTGATTGACTAATATTCATTTCTCTAAATATGTTTCTTTCTTTACTTCCTTTTCTTTTATTAATCTATAATGCAGAAAATTGTCAAATAATGAGGGCTGTCAATGTTAAAGTTTTAACTCATGAAATTTATTTTGGAATGAGTATTATTATAATATTATTATACACAGTGTTGGGAAGTAACGGATTACATGTAACGGCGTTACGTAATCAGATTACAAATTATGAGTAACTGTAGTCCGTTACATCTACTGCTTCAGTAAGTGGTAATCAGATTACAGTTACTCTGCTAAAATAAATGGATTACATTGCGGTACTTTCCTATTTTTGCTCTTCCAATCCAACACTGGCAAAACGCAAATAACATTTTGTTAATCGCTCTGATAGGACAGGGAGGACATATCAGAGAGGAGGGGCAGACAGCGGCTCCGCACACACAACAAGACGACATTAACTGACATTTTGGTCAACGAATAAAAACGAGACGAAAATGTTTGGCAGGGACGAAATCCAATCAGAACTGATTTAGTTCTGTGAAAGGTAGGGACCAGTTAGGAAGAGATCCAATCACTGCTACTTTAGCGAAGGTGCAGTAGCTAGGATGGAAGAGTTTCTGTATTCTGGCATGTATATCTGTGCAGTGTGAAGCTGCTTTAATACAGAACGCTGAAAATGTCAGTGTCACGGCTATGAGCAGTAAACGCGCACTAGGTAGGAAACACTAGAGTAACTTTGAATAAATCTGATTAAGACAGCTTAGTGTAGTGCCGTTTATGATTAGGGTTCTGTCTCGTTTTAAACTTAAATAGTGGCGTAAATGAAGAAACCACAATTAAAACATGTTTTCTTGCTGTGTTAGAGAAACTTGCTCTTCCATGAAGTTTTAATGCTTTGTCTGAAATAAACGGGGTTTATTGTTGTGTAGATAATGCTTTCACTGCGTGTGTGAGTGTGTGTGTTTCTGTGTGTGTGGTAAACAGGAGGAGTGTTCTGTTGAGAAACAAGAGCGCTGTGGAAAGTAACAGCACTGTGATTACTGCGTCGCTGTCGCGAGCCTGAATGCCTTCAATTGTCAGCTCCGTCTCTCGCGTCGAGGGTGGACGATCACCATGATTATATAAATGTGTGTACAAAGCAGAGTGCAGGAACCCACCGCAAACCGTGACTTTCCGCAGTAATTCATTGCCGAGATAAAAACACATCCTCTCCCTCCGTCTTTGACACAAGCGATTGTTTCTCCACAATTACGCTATTCATAGATTTAAAATATAAAACAAATCACAATCAACAGAGGCAATCACTCGCTATACCTTTATATTATTACACCATCATTACACTATTTATTTATATATATATTATATATTACATACACTCATCATCAACACAATAATTGCACCCAGAATGTCGGAGTGTCGGATTACAATGCTATTCGAAAGAATGATCAAGGTTAACTGGAGCAATAAACGATTGAAATGAAATGAAATGAAATGAAATGAAAATGAAAATTGAGACTGATATAGGCAGTCATTTTAGAGCCACACATACAGAAGTAAGGTCTAAGCATGGAGTTGTAGAGGGTTCTCTAGAGGTTTAATTGTGTCCTTCGATATGACGTCCAGACAATGAAGAAAACAGTGTTTAAAAAAAAAGCAAATCAAAATGATAGGTGCTCTATTATAACTGGGGTTAAGCTTTTAAACTTATGGTTATGGTCAGAGGCTGGTAACTCTGATGAATTTATCCTTTTGCAACAGAGGTAACTCTTTCCTGCTCTTTCTTTCATAGGTCGATCCTGATGAGTGCCAGTTCTATCTACTGTCTAACGTTTTTGATGGTCTTTGAGTTGCACTTTAGGACAAATTTTAAAGTTCTTTTTTTTTTTTTTAACTAAGTGACCTTCATTTCTTGGAGTATTTATTTTCCTTAGTTAGTTGAGCAGTTCTTGATTAGAATATTGATTAGAACATAGATTAATCAAATAGAGCTATTCACTATATTATACCAACTATATTATACCTTTTCACAACTGATCACAACTGATGCTCTCAAACACATTAAGAGGGCAAGAAATTCAAGTAATTAACTCTTGACAAGTTCAGCACAGCTGTTAACTAAACGCCACTGGATCGATGAGGATGGAAGCACCACCAAATTTTACTGTGGGGAGCAGTAAAGTGTTTGTCTTGGAATGCTGTGTTCTTTTCCCACCATGCATAAATAACCGCCCTCCAAGTAACTCTAATCATTTTAGCTTCATCAGTCCACACACAGAACCTTATTCCAAAATGAAGCTGGCTTCTCCAAATGTTCTTTAGCTTTAGCATACCTCACGTGACTCTGTTTGTGGCGTATGCTCAGAAAAGGCTTCTTCTGCATTAATTACTTTCCCATACAGCCTCTCCTTGTGTAAAGTGCGCTGAATAGTTGCACAGAATGATGCAAAGTGTCTCCATCTGCAGCAAGATGATAAATTTGTAGGTCTTTGGAGTTTGTCTGTGGTTTTCACCATCCTTCTCCTCTGTTCATCTGACTTTTCTCTTGTTCTGCCACTTCAGGTCTTAACTAGAACTGTGCCTGTGGTTCTTCCTTTTCCCCACTCTGTTCCTCACAGTGGAAACTGCGGCTGGAATCTTTGAAAAAGCTTTTTATATCCTTCCTCTAAACCATGATGCTGAACAATCTTTGTTTTCGGGTCATTTGAGAGTTGTGTGTTTTGAGGCTCCCATGTTGCCAAGTTTCAGAGACGATGCAAAGAGGAGAAAAACTTGCAAATGGCCGCCTTAACCCTGTTTCATAATTGGATTCACCTGTGTATGTAGGTCAAGGGTCAACGAGCTAATTCCATATCCCAATAATTAGTGCTAAAGTATTCAAATCAATAAAATGACAAGGGTGCCCAAACTTAATTTTACTTTTAAAATACCACTGTGTTCCTCTGCTATATAAAATATTTAACTGAAATTGCTGATCAGAACAACCAATGATTTATAAAAGAAAAATCATGAAAATTATCAGGGGTTTCCTTAACTTTTTCATGTTCGTTATTGTATTATCACAGCATGACCAGCATTTCAACCACCTTGACCCTTAAAGATCAGATAAGAACATCTGATACTGGCTAGTCACAAAAGCTTAAAGTCTTAAAAGCTTTAAAAAGTGTAATGTAATTAGCAAAAAAAGAAGTCGAAACAAAGATGGACAGACCTTAAGACCTAAAAGGCCAATTAAACTTTAAATACAGCAATGTCTCCTGAGAGGACAAGACTTTGGTCATTTTGATCTATTTCTATTGGTTCAATTTTTCATAAAAAAGGCCATACGGCAGCCATTTTTAGATGGTGCAGGAAGAACAAGAAAGGAAAACGAGTATATTTACAAGGGTTTGAAATTACAGCACCGTCATGTAGCTCATAAAAAAACTGAGCAAGGTAACTTCATGCACTGAACAACTGATAAAACCTCATTACGCAGAAGCACCTGCCTGAGGGCTGTAACTGCGGCTGTTAGGCTGTTCCATAATGAGCTGAGCGTCTCGCTTTAGCTCCAGTGTGAGGTCATAGCTCTTTGTGTCATGCCAACTTCAGCTGGAGTTTGGTGTGGATAGCAACATGAAGTGACTAGCAGAATTGCACTACAAAGATTACTAGAATACGAGAGAATACTACAACTTCAAATCTCAAAAAGCTGCAGTTACTGCGTGTTCACTTCGACTGCTACGAATATGGTGTAATAAAGCCACTATTTTTCATCACTTTAAAATGTTGTTCATGAAGTTTTCTCCTTAACTCTGGTAGAAGCACAAAACTTGAAGTATTTGAAAGTACTTGCATCTGTCACGTCTTAGCCCTGTCTCATGTCTCTGTGTGTCTTCCCCACGTGACCTGTGCCTCTCTGTGTCTCCTGTCAGTAGATTTCCACCATGTGTTTCTCATTTGTAGCTCCGCCCCTTCCCCAGGTGTTTCCCCAATTCTAGTGTGTTTTATGTTACTATAAATAGCCCTCCTCTGCCACCTTGTCCTCCGTCGGTCTTTGCACCTTCCCATGTCGTTTTGTCTCTCAGCGTTTCTCTGTGTTTTCATATCCCGTTTCCTAGTTCAGTGTTTATCCCGTTTTACTTCTAGCTCCTTGTTTATTTTGCTTCTTTTCTCCCTTGCCCAGTTTAGTTAATCCTGTCTTGTTTTAGTTCCTTGTTTGTTAGTATTTGGTTTATTTTTATTATTTGGTTATCCTTGTTCTGTTTAGTTATTTTAGTCTTGTTTCAGTTACTCGTTTGTTTCTTTAGTCTCCCTGTTTTGTTATCGTTAACCCCTTATTTGTTTTGGTTATTGGTTATTTGTGTATCTTTGTTTCATGTTACTTGTTCCTTGTTTTCTTGTTATTTATTTATTAAATTATTATTTATTTTTCACCCTACCTGCACTTGTGTCTGCCTCCTCGTCTCCCTGCCTGGGTCATCCGTGACAGCATCTCCCTCATCTGCTGACCTGTCTGCTTACCACAGACAGTAGGTAAAGATTCCTCAGTCAGAAGAAGTCTGCTGGCTAATCCTGCTATGTGCTGTCTGAAATGGCAGATAATTCAACTGATCTAGTGAGTGGTGGTTGACAGGTGAGGGGTGGTGCCAGGGTGGTACTATGCACGTTTTCTTATTGTATCATCACAATAAAGGAAACATCCAAATGGCTCATAGAAGCATAAGATTCTAAAAGACACTAAACTCTTTCTGCTGATTCAGAGAAAACAGATTAATGAATTTTTGAGCTTGGAGTGTTTATAGGAGCATTAAGTGAGTTTTGTATAATATTAGGATATATATTTTTTAAACATTTCACTAATTTACTTGTGCATATTTCTGACAGCCCATCTTCTGCGGGTCCAGATTATGTTTAAAATCAGGATTGCAATTACCCGTTGACATCAGTTATTTAAAATCATTATATAGTTATTTTATTTTTTATTTTTTTACCCCATTTAGGTAAACTGGTTCATCCTAAACTCTAAGTATTTGAAAGTACTTACATCTCCATCATCTGCTGCCTCTCTATGGACAGTAGGTACAGATTCCTCAGTCAGAAGAAGTCTGTTGGCTAATCCTGCTATGTACTGTCCGAGATTCTTAACCAAAATGACCGAAATAGCAGGTAATTCAACTGATCTAGTGGGTGGGTCTCTGGTGGGGGATGACAAGTAAGGGGTGTTCCCAGGGTGGTACTATGCACTTTTTCTTATTGCATCATCACAATCAAGGACCCATCCAAATGGCTCATAGAAGCGTAAGATTCTCGACACTAAACTCCTTCAGCTATTTCACAGAAAACAGATAAATGGATTTTTTTTGTTTATAGGAGCATTGAGTGAGTTTGGCATAATATTAGTTTTTTTTTTTTGACAGCCTACCTTTTGTGGGTCCAGCTTTTGTTCAAAATCAGGATTATAATTACCTGTTGACATCAGTTGTTTAAAATCATTACATAAATAATTTTATTTTATTTAGGTTAAAAAAATGTTAGCGTGTGTTGTGTTTGTTCTTAATGCAAAACACAAATAAACTAGTTCATCCTAAACTCTAAGTACTTACATTTCCCTCATCTGCTGAATTTGCCATGGACGGTAGGTACAGATTCCTCAGTCCGAAGAAGTCTGCTGGCTAATCCTGCTGTGTACTGTCTGAGATTCTTATATTTCAGACAGCCTATCTTTTGTGAGTCCAGCTTTTGTTTAAAATCATGATATACTTATGTTATTTCATTTTTTCTTACCTTATTACGAGCCCTAAATTGGCTTCGTCCTAACTTTACAGGAATGGATGTATATTAATAGAATAAATAAAAAATTGACTAGATGAAACATTAAATTCCTTGGAGTTCATACTTTTCATGCTGCAATCAAACAAAATTAATGTAAAACTAACAAAAACACACTTTTCCCCCCAACTTTTCCCCAAAAGTTTTTCTTTTATTTTATGGACTGTAATTCATTTGTTCTATGATAATTATTCTAATGCTCACTATAATTTGTTCGATGCTAATCACAAAATGAATAAAAGGTAAGCTTCTTTCCATATTTATACATCTCTCTTCAAGGTGAATTAATTATTTGTGTCAGATCTGCCTCACTCAGGCTTTGGAATGGATGTCAACAAAGCAGTAGTTATTTAACACAAATAATTTAAAAGCGTAATTAATCGTAATGATAATGATCTTAAATAGAGCAGTGGCTCCAAAGAAAGCTGTGCCTTTTGTGTGAAGCTAAATCAGGCGTTAATCTGGCTCCATCCTTTTCTTGATATTTCTGGGAAACAGTTATAATAAGTATATTGAGTAATATCTGTTTTTCTCAGTAATTACAATCCATCAGGCTGGAGTTAGTCCAGCTCTGGCTGTGTGCTCCAGTTTAAATGTGTGTTTTAATTGCTGTGTTTAGAGCTACATTCTTCCCCTAATCTCATCTGGCCACACATCTGGAGGACCGCTCTAACCAGCGCCAACTCGCAGCCGCTTAGTAGGGCGCTACCCAATTGCTGCTCTTGAATGGAACACACTTCTGTCGTAAGCACATTAGCAGATAACGCTTTCTTTTCAAATCGAGTCAAGAGGCTAATTACCCAAATGTCACGAATCACTTGCTGCTCCGCTCGGAATTATTCTGCCCCGGCTTTAAAAACAAAGAGGCCGCGAGAGCGCCTGCTGCTTTTAGAGGCACCTGCAGTCGGCTGAGCTCCAGGTGCACTCTCTGGCCAGGCACACACCCGTCGAAAAATTAGCATAGCAAACGCCCAGCCAAACGACCGAGTGGGGTAAAGTACCAAGTGCATCCATTCCTCCATTTTTCAGCAGGTCTGAAATAAGAAATGGAGGGAAAGTTCAGAAAGAAAGATTTATAATCATTTATATTTTGTTCTAAACCAACCTTTTTAACTAGAGGATAGATAGATAAATACTTTATTGATCCCCGAGGGGAAATTCTAGACACCCAGCAGCAGGTTCACTCTAAAAAACAGAGGTGTGATATGAGTACTTTTTTGTACTCAAAGGTACATTCTTAATAATTGTACCCTCAAAGGTACAATACTGGTCTTTACAGGGTCATATTTGTTCCTTCAGAAGTACAAAGTCATTTCTAACAGCAATAAGTACAGATTTGTACCATTTAACCTGCAGCCAAAAGGTACAGTCAGTATTCTGTATCACTGTACTAATAAACAATATATATTTTAATTGCAGATTTTTTATTTGAAAGCCAGACAATTTTAGGTCATCAAGTTTTTGAGCCATATTCAGATGGTGATAATGTTTATAATTTTTATAATCTTTACTGGCTCAAAAACCATGGGTACAAAAAAGGACTTTCACTGAAAGGTACTTTTTTGTACCTCAATATAAGGTACAGCCCCAGCGACAAGCTCTGTACTCTTTTAAGTACAAATCTGTACTTACTTTTCTTAGTGTGTATGTATAGTACAGAAAGTTACAAAAGGATAAAATATACATATAAATAAACATTTAAATACAATAAAATATAAATAAATAAATAAATAAATAAAATAAAAACTGTGTTTATGACAAATATTCCGCACCCCCCCCCCCATGTTTATCATGAGAACACGCCAAAACTGAACGCACACGGCAACCAGCGACGCCAAGCCAGAGAATCTCTACACAGGAGAATACCCACTTGAAGTGAGTGAGTCCAAATGAACGAATTCATATAAAGCAATTGATTAAAATCAGAGTTGTTTAAAATGTCTGATCAATTTTATGCCGCAATTTATACTTATATTCTCAACACAGAACTAACTACTGTATATCAAATGTTTCAGCACCTCGTGGCCAACTAACCTACCAGCTAAACTTTCATGTATGACGCTTGACTTGTTTGAGAGATCCAGACATTAATTTATGCAGCTTTAATTAATTAAGTTTCGCTTTCAAATGATGGAAAAACAACAAACTAAACCCAACCCAACCCAACCCAACCTGTCTTTTATATGGAATATGCAATCTTTACTGAAATTCGGTTTTACTTTACTAAACGTAACTTTTATACGACTGTATATTATTTTTCCATACTCCACGGGTTTTGCTGTAATTACGTGTCCTTCAGTTATTGAGACTTCCACAGTACATGACTGATCAGCAACATAACTAGCGATGCCAAGCCAGACAATCGCTACAGAGGAGAATACCCATTAAAGTCCACATGAAGCTACAGAATGTTACAGAATAATAGAAGATATGATGAGAATGGTGATGTCCCACATCTGATACTGTGTGTGGGTGTGTGTGTGTGTGTGTGTGTTTGTGTGTGTGGGTGTGGCCAACCAGTCGGCCATGAGTAATTTTTCCAAACTAAAGAGCAAGTTCAGGTTCAGGTGAGAGAATAAGGTAGAGAAAATATTATAAGACATCATCACCGTCAAAAACTCTGCAAATCGGGGATCTCTCGGGCTCAAACAATCACGTAGTCGAATAGTGTGAACTACTGAAAGACGCTCGCGAGTGAGTCCACTATGAATGGACTGAATGCACCTAAAAGCTACCTATTTTTTTTCATGTTTTCTAATTTTTCCCATTTCCTCCCCAATTTACAAGGCCAATTACCCAACCCACTCGATAGGACTCCCCCTATCACTAGTAATGCCCCAACACACCAGTAGGGTGAAGATTAACACATACTTCCTCTGAGACATGTGAAGTCAGCCACTGCTTCTTTTCCAACTGCTGCTGATGCAGCATTGCCGAGTAGTAGCATCACAGTGCACTTGGAGGAAAGCGCAGCGACTCGACTCTGATACATCAGCTCACAGACCCCCTGTGTTGTGGACATCACCCTGATGGCAAAGCTGCATGAGCGGGGGTTCGAGTGCTTTAGACCGCTGGATCACTCGGCGCTCCAAAGCTAAATATGTTAAATTAAAAATAATAATTAACTACTTGATCTGAGCATTTCTTACATTTTAAAAAGTAGTATAATGTATTTTAATAAAATAAAGAAAGAAAGTGTGCCTGTATATTTTATTTTATCTACAGAAAACAGCATTTACACTGTAAAGCACTAGCATTACTGCTACTCTGAGCTGATTGGTTGCCTAGCTGATCTTGGGACTCACGATTACAGCACAACCACTAGTGTAGTGTGAAAATCACAACGACTGACGACTCGAGAAGTGTCTGATTTGACCCACTCATTCTTCCTGGAAACTCCTTAATTATATTTACAGCTCCTACACACGCCCCTGAGTAAAATCACCAGTTACAATAGAAGAAGAAGAAGAAGAAGATTTATTCATTTCATTATAAACAAAATACAATTTTACAGAAGATAAAAAAATATACAAATCACAAATAAAATGAAAGGCAGCAGAAAGAAGAAAAAAATCGTATAATATCTGCCCCTTTTAACCCAAAAATAATTAAGAACAATAGTAAATTAAAAAAAAAAAAAAAAAAAAAAAAACACTCTTTACACAATTTAACAGCTAAATATGTCATAAAAAATTCAGCTGTCCCTTATTATTAAATGGCAGGAAAGCTGCTATTGTCAAATAGCATAGAAATAGCACAAGAAAATGAGGGAACACATGCAGTAACAAGGTTCTAATGGTCTAGCGATGACAGGTATCTCATTTATTACTCATTTATTACTAAAGTAACATCCTCCTTGCTCTGAATTGGTTGATAAAAGCCCATTACACTCCAGCTCTTGTCGGTTGACACATGAGGGTGATAACTGCCGTCTTCAGCCTGTTCCTCAGCTCTTCAGCCTGTGTGTAGTAATGAGCTGTGCCTCTATAGTCGTCCGTAACTCAGACACTCGACACGTACGACACACCCGAAAACACAGAAACACACACAAACACACAAACCGACACGTTTGTTATCAGCATGTATCCTCTCAGACAGACACGGCAACCAGGTTGAAAGAAAGGACACATCCTCCAGACAGTAGAGATGGCTTTTCTTCTCTACCTTTGCATTTGAAATCTCCTCAAGACTCCTGAAGAACACACATATACACACATATATGCACACACACTCTCAAAAACAACACACACGCAGACTCCTGAGCACATTTCAGCCCGACTTCCGTCCCCCCTCCCAGTCCTTGTACACTGTGTGTTTGATCTTGTTGGTATTATGCGCAGAAGGCTGGCAGGTTGGATGCTGACATCTTTTGAGGCGCATGTAGGCGTAGATTGGCAGTAATAAGGCCTGTTTGTCACCTCTGGGGACTCCCGCTTTCTCCCAACAACAAGCAAAAGCAGCATTCTGAAAAGGAACCCAACCGATCCCCATCTCGTTGGTTGAAAACCTGTAAAAACCTTCTTCGTTTTATTTTATTTTACCTCATTTTCCCAAAAAAAGAGAAATAATAAAAGTAAAAAAGGTCTGACTGAAGATTGGCTTTTAAACATATTGCATACAGCAATACAGTGCCCTCAAAACATATTGGAACTGAGAAGTCAATTCCATTATTTCTGCTGTAGACTGAAAACAGTTGAATATGACATTAAAATATAAATATGATACAAAAGACACACAGAAACCCACTTTTCTTGTGAGCAAAAGTATTGGAACATGTGACAAACAAGTCGATCAGGAAAATCACCCATGTCTACATCAACCCATGAATTAGGAACAGCATGGCAAGTTCGTTCCTGTATTATTTACGCAAATAACACATCAGTGATATATCGTCGCTGTCCAATGAAAAACAAAACAGCATCTCCAAAACAGCCTTTTTTTCAGGAGAGAGAAAAAACCTTGTAAACTTTCAATAGAAGTCAATGTAAAAAGAGTTTATTTCAGTTCCTTTTGAAGAGTTTCTATTGGTCCGTTCATCAAGAAATTATGGCACAGTGTAACGGACAGTTTGTCTGTTCAAATCATGTAGTAAACTAAAAATCAACAAAAATGGAGATAAGTGCTTTGCCCTGTAATTCAGAGCTAAAGAACAAATGGTTAGAATTTTTAGAATTTATAGAACACCACCAGCGAAGTACAATTGAGATAGGTAGGTGTGTAAATTTAGAACAGTTCTGTTTACACTAGTTAAAAGTACTATCTGGACCTAGACTACAGGTTAACATAGGATCTCCGGTGGATTTTGAGTTTTACAGAGACTCTAATACTAGGTCAGTGGTTGAACTGTACTCAGCAGGGCATAACAGATGTTGTAATATAGCATATGACATTGCGAAGACTGTTATTAGTGTAAAAATGTCTTTATTTTAAAGCATTTCTATCTGTTGTTTGTCTCATCCGTGCCTTCTGGTGTCGCAGTGCTGTTAGCCAATCAGAGGCGATATGTTTTTTACAAAAAACAGCTCACATGGCATTCATCCATTCATACTAGAAACCACAACTAGACTTTTTAATTTTTTTTAATAAACGATGGAATAAGACCCTTAAATCATCTTAATGATGAGATTTTATTGTGTATTTAGCAACTTGAGCACCATAGCGTAGTTACGTTTGTCATTAAAAACTTAAAACTTCAACTTTTAGCAATATTAAATAACAGGACACTTGGAAACCTGTAAACCCGCCTTGTTTTATTTTATCTCACCTCATTTTCCAACAAAAAAATAAATAAAAAATGATGTAGTCTGCCTGACGATTCCATTTTACAATATTTCGCAGGAGAAGTGTTCTGTGGCAGGCGGCGGTCCACGCAACGCGTTAAATGTCAGCATCATAACTCAGTCTGAGTAATGATTTGTCTCCACGTCCCATTTTATGGATCCAGGCCATTGCCTGTAGCGGCGAAGGCAAGCCGACTCCATTTTCAACGGTGTTGCAGGCTTTTGTTTGCGTGCTGCTTATGAACTGCGAGCTGTAAACAGAAAGATCTCATCGCCTGCTCAGGTGTTTATGAATTTCACTCGCCTGGAGAACGCCTCTGAATCTCATCTGTTCCCTTGTGGTTTGAAGTTATTACCAGACTCTGCCTGCGCTTTCCCTTTGTGTTACGCAATATAATGAGCTCCACATACAACCATTACCCCTTATTTCCTATGTATTTTGAGGCTTCGGTACATGTTATCTCTCTCTCTGGCACTCGGCGTCTCACTGAAGTCTTCCCTTATTTGATGTGTTGTAGTATTGTAGCTGTCATATTGGGACTGTCACAATAACTGTTACTTACTGTTACATTACTGAATCACATTTTATTTTATTCCATGATGATAATATTGTAGCATCACCGGTAATAGAGGCTATAGTCCATACTTGAGTATACTTTACTAGCACAAGAAAGAATGTGTGTATGAACGAAAGCAAAATGAGCAGAAGCTCTCTTTATATACTCTCATAAAATGCTAACGCACCAGTGGAGACCTTTATCCACCATCTTACCCAACACCAAGGGCCCTATTGTACATTCTGTGCAAGGTTCATCACAATGCTCATCCCTTAAACCCCCCAACAGTCTACTTTCATGCCTTGAACCCGCACCGTTCGTGAGAGTTTAGAAATACAGTAAAGCCCACCATATACGCCAAAGAGCCAACATTCCCAAACCCCCATTTCCCACTAACGCCGGGCTTTTTATAAAAGTCTGTTTAATCAGTTAATTGTTATTATGACCAAACAAATACGCGTGTGATGCGTCAACACATTACTTATCTGTTTAGGCTCTATCTACTCTGTGTTAAATATGGTTTTGATTTTGGATGCGATTTTTAGGCTAAAACTTGAGTCTCTGCCCATCATCAACTACATGACTTTCAGACTAGAGCCAACTAGCACAGACTTGACACAACTGGAAATTGGGGTTAAAATCAGCTACAAACCATGTAGTGTACCTCCAGCTTTAGACTGAGTAACCCAGCAATTAGATAGATAGATAGATAGATAGATAGATAGATAGATAGATTTAGTTAGGCCAATTGTCCCCATTTAGATGCTAGTCAGCTGTGCAGGGGTTGGACAATGAAACTGAAACACCTGGTTTTAGACCACAATAATTTATTGTCCCGACGGACAGTTCTGGTGGAAACAGGAGAGTTGAGATGCACATTGAATTCTGCCGTGATTTGAGCAGCCGTGGTTTTATGTTTTAGCACCCGAACATCCCTTTCAGACAGCTTTCTCTTACAGCGTCCACAGTTAATCCTGTTGGATGTGGTTGGTCCTTCTTGGTGGTATGCTGACATTACCCTGGATACCGTGACTCTTGATGCATCACAAAGACTTGCTGTCTTGGTCACAGATGCGCCAGCAAGACGTGCACCAACAATTTGTCCTCTTTTGAACTCTGTTGTGTCACCCATAATGTTGTGTGCATTTCAATCTTTTGAGCAAAACTGTGCTCTTACCCTGCTAATTGAACCTTCACTCTCTGCTCTTACTGGTGCAATAATGTGCAATTAATGAAGATTGGCCACCAGGCTGCTCCAATTTAGCCATGAAACCTCCCACACTAAAATGACAGGTGTTTCAGTTTCATTGTTGAAACCCCTGTATCTCCCCCATCACAAGTGGTGCCACAACACAGATGAAGACTGGCACATGCCTCCTCTGATACATGTCAGAGGAGACAGCCACTGCCTCTTTTTGAACTGCTGCTGATTTAGCATCACCCTTAAGGGTGATGTGGTGAGAGAGTGCAATCTACCCACCCAGAGAGAGCAAGGCCAAATGTGCTCTCTCAGGGCTCTGGCAGCTGATGGCAAGCTGCATGACCAGGATTTGAACCAGCGATCTCCCGATCATAGTGAGTCGCAGTGCCTTAGACCATTGCATGCCCCATGAGGTAGAGTTTTGATCGTCCTGGAAGGAGTTTCAATTGTTAGAATCATAGACCAAGGAAACGTTCCAACATATCTGCTGGTAGGATTGATGGAATGGCAAATCAAAGCCATTGTTTGACTGCAAAAGACACACAAGTCTCCTAAACAAAACTACAAACAACCAGGCTTAGCCAAAATCCAATTTTTCCACTAGTGGAGAACAGTTTGAGTAGCTGGTGTTGTATTGAAGTTATACTGACGTTTAGTCGACTACTTATATTCATGCTGCATCATTTCAGTGTGCAAGAGGATTAGTTTGCTGTTAGCATGGATTTAGCATGTTTCTGTTTGGTTTAGAACATTTTGTCAAACACAGGCTGTGATGGCAGCATTTGTTTTAATTAATTTGTTTTTATTTCTCTCTTTAAGAAATAAAGCTCAGGCAGTTCTGTACATTGAGGTCTATTTGAGAAATATAACAGGTCATTCATGCATCAGTATCAGTCTGTGTGTCAGTACCAGGCAGAGGCTGTGTCTGTATCTGTAGAGCAGCTGTATCAGAGTAAAGCACAGCCAGCGATCTGCTGTTCACGCCAGGCTAAAGGCTAACACCAAAAACAGCCATTATTTTTATATTAGTCTCTTACTGAATTTCTTCTGCCTTAAAAATGAACTGCAACTGACCACACAGCAGGAGGCTGTTGAGAGACAAAAATACAGTCATTTTATTTGAACTGAAACATGAACATTTTCAGCTAAAGAGGCTATTACTAGTGTATTTTAATTTTTTTTCTTTTCCACAGTACAGTAGTTTGCAAAAGTATTCATTCCCCTTGAACACTTTCATATTGTGTCACCATTAAAACACAATTGTTTAAGTGATAGACCAACACAAAGTAGCACATAATTGTGGAGTGGAAAGAAAATGATACAGAGTTACATTGGATACACTGGCAATCAGATACAAATCTGAAAAGTGTGACATGCAAAAGTATTCAAACCCCATTATCTTTACCTTAATGGAAGAGTGGCAAGAAGAAAAAACATTTATTTATTTTTTAAAATAATTTTATTTCTAATTTTTCCCTTTTTCTCTCCAATTTACATGGCTAATTACCCAACCCACTCATTAGGACTCCCCTTTTCACTAGTAATGCCCCCAACACACCAGGAGGGTGAAGACTAACACATGCTTCCTCCGATACATGTGAAGTCAGCCGCCACTTCTTTTCGAGCTGCTGCTGATGCAGCACTGCCGAGCAGCATTACAGCGCCCTTGGAGGAAAGCGCAGGGACTCGGTTCTGAAACATCAGCTCACAGACGCCCTGTGCTGCAGACATCACCGCAGGAGTGATGTGGGGAGAGAGCGCCATCTACCCACCTGGAGGGATCAGGGCCAATTGTGCTCCCTCTGAGCGCCGGCAGCTTGATGGCAAAGCTGCATGAGCTGGGGTTCGAACCTGCGACCTCCTGCTCATAGTGGCAGTGCTTTAGACCGCTGGACCACTCAGCACAAGAAAACCATTTTTGAAAGAAAGACGTAAAAAGTTCCATTTGCATTTTGCCACCAGTTATTTAGAGGGCACAGCAAACATGTGGTAGAAGGTGCTGTCAGGTTCTAATTTGCTAAGAATACTACAAGCCTCAATATGAATGATATAGGAGGGGAGAATTTTCACAGAAACGCTTGAAATGTGGATGGACTGGTCTGGTGAGCCACTGCAATGTCTGAGACTCTGCTGCTGCCACAACAGCTAACATCAGGTCTGTGTACACAAGCTAAGAGTCTCATCGTCTGTTTTGTCCTTCATACACTTCACTGGAGGTTTGCTGTTGACTTTTGCATAGAGTGAACTCACATGAGGATATCATCAACGTACAACGAAAAATGTGAATCTGCAAAACTGCAATTTTACAGGAGAGAGATAAAACCTTCCTTGATTTTCAGTGAATGTCAATGTAAAAAAAGTTTAATTCTGGTACTTTTGGAGAATTTCTATTGGTCTATTCATCAAGAAATTTTGACACAGTGTAAGAGACAGTTAAAAAGTGTGCTAAAACTTTGTGGAAAACTAAAAATCGACAAAATTGTAGATCCTTGCTTTTCATTGGATAGTGACAGGAACCCATTCATTTCCTGTGGGAGAGCACGATTTGTAGTCATGACACAGCGACAAGTGATTTTCTCAACTTTTATGCAGATTAATTATGGTGCAGTGAAACAACATTCTAAACAGATTAGCCGAAACATTCTTCAGACTAATCACAGTCATGGGGTCCAAAGTCCACATCTTCTGCTCTGTGAACTTTTTGTTCCTACTGTATTTCATCCATATCCTCAGGAATGTGATTCTGAAGGAAGTGTGCTTATACTAGTGCATCTAAAAATTTGGAATATCTTTGAAAAGTTACTTTATTTTACAAATTCATTTCAAAATGTGAAACTCATGTATTATATAGATGTATTACACAAAGAGTGATCTATTTTAAGCGTTTATTTATTTTATTGTTAATGATTATGGCTTACAGCCAATGAAAACCCAAATTTCAGTGTTTTTTTAGTCCTGCTGAAAAATGAAATCTGCATCTCCATAAAAGTTGTCAGTAGCAGAGGGAATCATGAAGTGCTGTAAAATTTTGTGGGAAAACAAAACTGCACTGACTTTAGACTTGATAATAAAACACAGTGGATCAACACCAGCAGATGACATGTCTCTCCAAACCATCACTGATCATCAGTATATTTTACATTTCATTTGTAAATCAAGGGAGCAGAGTCTGGAGGAAGAGTGGAGAGACACACACTCCAAACTGCTTGAGGTCTAGTGTGAAGTTTCCACCAATCAGTGATGGTTTGGAGAGACACGTGATCTGCTTGTAGTCTTGCCCACCAGAGCTACCTTCCCTTGGGTATTCAGTTAGTTATATCTTATATATTAATGGTTGGTTGTCTGGCCGAGGTATAGTAGGCTATAAGAGCAAGTTACAATTTCCAGTACTGTGAAGTACTGAAGTAACACTGCTGAATTAACAAGGGCAAGGTGTTAAATGTTTTTTTTTTTTTTTTTTTTACTATTTTAGACATTTAAGAGTTGACACAGCAGACTCACTTTATTAGACACACCTTCCTACCTGACCAATAAAGAACGGGGTAAAAAAAGAGGGTAATAAAGTATGCAGAGAAACAGATACAGGACTACAGTCTGTAATTATAGAACTACAAAGCATCCTTTATTCTCAGTGGAAAATGAATAAGGAGTGTGGAAACAAGGAAGCGGTTATAATGTTTTGCCAGAATCTCTTAGACCATTTGGGTAACACTGTTGTGAATTTGATCATATGAACTTTTGAGTATTGATCCATCTCCTCCTCTTAGTAATTCAGTGTTATTGCCATCTAGATGCAGAATATAGAATTTTATTACAAGCAACTTTCTGATAAATGAATCCTAATAGGGCTTAGGGCACACTTTTTAAGATTCATTCATGTTTTTATTTATTTATTTCTGTTTTATAAACAAGCTTATCTGTGCCTCACTGAGATATAGCTCTGCTGAATTTGGATATATCTCTGCAGTATTGGGATATTTTGGGCTATTTTGAGACTTTCCTTAATACTGATTAATCTGTGTCACCTTAATGAGGCTATTTACATAAGTATCACAGTTATTCTGCATCTCAGGCAACTTTCTCCTGTGGGGTTCACATGGTGGAAACATAGGCTTGGAGGGCATGGGCTTTAAGTGGAATTTTATGCCTCAAGTCAATCAGAATTAGGCCACATTTCTTTGACAGTTGCTCCACCTCAGATATTTTCTGAACCATCAGGTGGTAGGGCTGCAACGATTAGTCGATATAATCGATAAAGTCGATTATTTAAAATTGTCGACTACAAATTTCATTTTCGACTAATCGTTAATTTGTAACAGTACCGCATTAAACCAAGTGTTGGGGACGGAAACGCAATGGGAGATGGGTAAATAGCTCACTCACACAGGTTACACTCAGCTTAATCTGTATCTCCAAAAGTGCCCAATTACATATTTACTTAATAAATATCAGTACTTTTCACGTTTAAACAATATCTAGACATTTAAATACATTTTAAATCTTATGTTTAGCTGTTTCTATTGTTTTTAGAGGTGGAGGACATTACAGAATAATCGTTGACTAATCGACTAATCCAGGGGTGTCCAAACTACGGCCCGCGGGCCATTTGTGGCCCGTTTCCTTTTTTGGAGCGGCCCGCGAGGTATTTTAGAAATAGAATGAAAGTTGTTTTTTATAATGTGAGATTCAAATTTTGAACGCTAGGTGTTAGAAACGGGCCAAAGGGTCTAAAACCGGAGAGAGTGCGCTTTTCTAGGGCATAAAATCGGGGCAAAAGAGTCTAAAAGTTGCCGTAATTAAGGAGTTTAATATTAAGAGACATCATGAAATTAAACATCAATTTGAAAAATCTTAGTTTACACAACACTGTCAAAGATAAAGATAGTAAGTAAAACGATGTGTAAATGAAATAATCAGGAAAAAAGTATTATTTAAAGTGGTATATTTCATTATTTGTTTTATTACAGAGTCTGTGGCCCGTGACTTCAAATATATTTCTCCTTCTGGACCCCAACAAAAAAAGTTTGGACACCCCTGTACTAATCGAAAAAATAATCAGCAGACCAGTCGACTACCAAAATAATCATTAGTTGCAGCCCTATTAGGTTTTTTTTTTCACAAAAAAAAAGTCTGTTTTGGAAAATGAAGTGTAATGGGATGGAGTGCTACAGGCTAGTAGCTCTCCAGCCCAGAGGGTTGTTGAACCCAATTGCAGAAAAGTATATTTTTTCCTTATTTTCGTTGATTATAGTTCAAACAACCTCACATGCCAGATGTTTAATGTCTATGATTCTGCCCATTGCCGACCCCTGCCCTAAAGCAATGCTGGAAGAAGTCACATCCACCTTCAATGCAGGAGGCTCCACATGCATATCCAACAAGTCACTCATACAAGTCATCATTCTTTACTTTTGCGTTGAATATCTTCCTGCTTCACTTGTGTACAGCTGTGCTCTGAAGATAGAGATGATGGCTTGTTGATAGAGATGTTCCTGCTCTCTTTCTGTCCTCGCTGTGACCGGATGTCTGGACAGCTTTCGGAAAGGTTTGGCAAGTAAATTACCCATTATTGCTTCAGGTTGACTGATTTGTTTGTTATGACTTTAGTGACAAGTGCTATATTTGCCGGCGTTAGCCCGAGAGCTGTGCTTAGGAAAAGGCTGACAGTGTTTTGCATGGTTGACCTGATTTCAACCAGTCTGTCAAGTCGGATTCCTGCCTATCTGAGAGTCTGATGCCCATCACTGATTAATGAAGGGGTGTGAAACATCGGGTTCCAGCCCAGTACAATTATAATTCTAATACAACCTGCCAAATGCATTTAACCTACTTTATCTTGGAACAGGAAGTCTTATCTGCAACAACATTTGGCTATAGAAACTTTGACTGGAATTCCATCGTTTGAGTATAATGTGCTATATAAATAAACTTGCCTTGCCTTGCCTATGTGAGCATTAGATGGTATGAGTACTTGGGCCCATATGAGGCCAAAAGGTCAGCGTTTAAAAAAACTAAAGTATAATGGTGCAAAATCAAATTTATCTGAGGTACGTTTCACATACTTTTTCTTGCCAATGTTTTCTGACAAGTTTCTGACAAGTTTCTTTAGACTGTACCAAATACAGCTCTGAAAAATAAATAGAGACCACTTAAAAATGATGAGTTTCTTTGATTTTACCAAATTGAAAACCTCTGGAATATAATCAAGAGGAAGATGAATGATCAAAAGCCATCAAACCAAACTGAACTGCTTGATTTTTGCACCAGGAGTAAAGCAGCATAAAGTTATCAAAAAGCAGTGTGTAAGACTGGTGGAGGAGAACATGATGCCAAGATGCATGGAAACTGTGATTACAAAAAAGGGTTATTGCACCAAATATTGATTTCTAAACTCTTACAACTCTTCAAACTTGAATATGAACTTGTTTTTTTGTTGTTGCATTATCTGCATCTTTTTTGTTATTTCATCCATTTTTCATTTTCTGCAAATAAATGCTCTAAATGACAATGTTTTAAGTTGGAATTTGGGAGAAATGTTGTCCGTAGTTTATATTTTACTCAACCATATACATATAAATAGCAAAATCAGAATTTTCCAGAGCTGTATGTGACTTACTTCTTCACAGAACAGTCCTAACCCAACTGCAGCCCACACTTTGGAACGCATGCAGCTAAATTGCATCAAAACGTGGTTGAGTCTTGATTCAGATGGCCTGTGTTTAGATGGCCCCTGCTGTCTCTTGCACACAGCCTAGCAATCCAGTGACAGAAGCAACAAACCAATCCCAGAACATCTTAAACCTCCTCTTTGTTTGGCCGTAGGGATCGCCGTGTTCTTTTCTAAAAAGGGCTCATTTTGTTTTCTGAAAATGCTGCAATTATGTGCTACAATGAAATAGCTCTCTTTTGGTCTCCTCTCCACCAGGACATTTCCCCCCAGGTAAATTTAGGCTGCGCATGTCTCTGTGTCTAGTTTGGGGTCCTCCAGGGTCTGCTGCCATAGTGTTGCATTTGATATACAGGCAATAAATGATGCAAACAGTGTTAGTGTTTATTTAACACTGTAAATGCTATATTTTAACACTGGGAAATGTAATGTGTTGTGTCTACAGCTACGTTTTGTTTTGCCATCAATCTTCCTTTAGTTTTTCCTTATCTGTCCCCATCCAGTGTGATTAGTGACATGGGCTGTAAGGTTTTCAACAACATACAACTTTGCACACTGTGAACACACAATTTTATCAAGAACCATGATTAAAAAAAATAGCTTATAGAACCTTACAGGGGCAATAGATTACATTAACAAACCTTTTTCAAGCTCTGCAACACAGTTACAGTTACATTAACAAATATGAATTTTCTAGATCTTCATCTAAGTCACAGCAACCTCTCTGGTTGGGTAGATGGTGTTCTTTCCCCTCATCACTCCTATGGTGATGTCGATCAGCACAAGGCGTCTGTGAGCTGATGTATCAAAACCGAGTCGCTGTGCTTTCCTCCGAGCGTTAGCGCTGTGATGCTACTTGTCAATGCTGCATCAGCAGCAGTTGGAAAAGAAGCGGTGGCTGACTTCACATGTATCAGAGGAGGCATGTGTTAGTCTTCACCCTCCTGGTGTTGTGGCATCACGTGTGATGAGGATATATACAGCTGAGTAGCAGCTGAATGGGTGGGACAAAAAGCACAAGAGACAAATGGGTGGGACAAAAGCACACCTCAGGTGACTCTGTTTGTGGTGTGCTTGCAGAAATGGCTTCTTTCGCATCACTCTCCCATACAGCTTCTCCTGTTGCAAAGTGCGCTGTATTGTTGACCGATGCACAGTGACACCATCTGCAGCAAGATGATGCTGCAGCTCTTTGGAGGTGGTCTGTGGATTGTCCTTGACTGTTCTCACCATTCTTCTTCTCTGCCTTTCTGATATTTTTCTTGACCTGCCACTTCTGGGCTTAACAAGAACTGTCCCTGTGCTCTTCCATTTCCTTACTATGTTCCTCACAGTGGAAACTGACAGGTTAAATCTCTGAGACAACTTTTTGTATCCTTCCCCTGAACAACTATGCTGAACAATCTTTGTTTTTAGATCATTTGAGAGTTGTTTTGATGAGCCCATGATGCCACTCTTCAGAGGAGATTCAAATAGGAGAACAACTTGCAATTGGCCACCTTAAATCCCTTTTCTCATGATTGGATACACCTGGCTATGAAGTTCAAAGCTCAATGAGGTTACCAAACCAATTTTGTGCTTCAGTAAGTCAGTAAAAAGTAGTTAGGAGTATTAAAATCAATAAAATGATAAGGGTGCCTATACTTTTGCACCGGTCAAAATTTTGGTTTAATGCATATTGCACATTTTCTGCTAGTACAATAAACCTCATTTCAATCCTGAAATATTACTGTGTTTATCAGTTATTAGATATATCAAACTGAAATGGCTGTTGCAAACACCCAAATATTTAGAACTAAAAATGATTAAGATTAAGAGGGGTGACCAAACTTTTTCATATGACTGTATGTATATAAAATAAATGATTCCTCAGTTAAAAGGCGTGTTCGCTGGAAGAATGGGATCACAAACATAGTTTTAAGTGTTGTAAGAAGGAATGGCAATTCTACAAAGTGATAAATGCTTTGCTATCACAATTTTTGGAAAGTGTTGCAGGCCTGAAATGCAGAAATTGATAGATATTAACTGATTAAATAAAGTTGATCAGACAAAGCATGAAACATCTTGGGTTTATACTGTCTCCAATCAAATAAAAGTCAACGTAAGTGTAAACAAATTTTCATACTGTCACACTTTCGTATAATTCCAGTACCTGTTATTTTCCACAAATACCGCAAAATTAACAAAGCATCTCAATTAGATGCCCTGTGTTTGTTGGTGTTGTCGCTGAGTTTAGCTCTGACAGTAGCTGTGATGTAAGAAACTGTAAGACAGACGTTTGCAGCTGTGCTGTGAAACTTTTTCCTTTTTTTTTTCTCGTTCGCTCAGTCACACATGCATGCATGAGCACACGTATCTACACACACATGTGGTGTGTGTTTCACACCGACTGACGTGCTTTAAAGTGAGTTTTAAGTGAGAATCCATAAGAAAACCTCACACACTCTTGCCTAATGGCTAATTCAGAGAGGAAGAACACATCATATTCAGCAGATGCTTGATTGTGATGGTGAGCTTCTAATGCAGTCTCCATACTTTCCAGGAGCTCACGTTTCACTGATTTGCACAAGTGAGTATTTTTGCTACATGCTGGCGATTTGCATGGAGCACTCTTCTTTTGCAAACTGCTCAATGTCATTTAGATATGAACTCATTGCTACCCACTTCAGAACTACGGAACAGCATGTTTGGGGTCATTGTCTTGCTGGAAGACCCATGACCTAGGACCAGTGATGGTATAGTTACTTTGAAAAAGTAATCCGATTACTGATTACTCCTTTAAAAAGTAACTTAGTCACTTTGTGGATTACTTGATTTTAAAAGTAGCTAAGTTACTTTACAAGTTACTTTATTAGTTACTTTCTCCCGACCTCCCGCCGCCTTAACATAAACATTATAACCAGTTTTGCCAATACTCCCTTTATTGGAAAATGCATTTTTAACAGCAACAATGTATCTCTAGACATTTAAAGTTGAACTATTTCCTGAAAAAAAGTTTTTTTTTTTTATAAAAATAAAAGACCATTTCTCTTTAATTAACTTAACATAAATAATTGTTTTTATAAAAAATAAAATCTGGTCTTTCTTTTCACTTAACATAAATACTTGTTTTTATAAAAAAATATAAAATAAAAAAAAGTCTTTCTTGACCTGACATATTTAACACTGTAAAACTGAACATTGAACCTGTTGTTCTCTGCAGGGCAGCAAGGAGTGGTTTTATAAAACAGAACCGTGTATATGGTCTAGACCAGGGATCACATATTTGCAGACTGCGGTCCGGGTCCGGACCCAGACGTTGTCCAATACGGACCCAAACCGATAAACTACTGAAAAGGATTTAATTCTGACAGCGTTTATTTGGAGCACTGGAACTTTTCTTGTCTTTACGGTTCACGCGCTCTACGGCACAGTGAACTTGCAGACCAATCACGCGTGGTGTAAAATCTTCAAAAATCCTCTACCAATCAGATCTGTGCAGACTGCTGCCCTGGCTAGTGAATTGGGACACGGCCGGGAAAAAACGCCTTTATAAAGAGATAGGGAGCCCGAGAACTGGCGGAAAAACGAGAACGGGCGGAAAATAAACACACGCCGAGCGCGAGAGAGAGAGAGAGACAGGGGAGGAATGTTCAGAGTGAAACAGGGGAGTGCGGTGAGTAAACCAATGGTTGTACCTCATTAACAGAAGCGAGACGCGTGTGATTGGGGGAGAGCGGAGGGGGGATGGGGAAGGTGCGGTGTGTGTGTGTGTGGAGGAGATGAGGTGGAGAGAGAGAGAGTAACGCACAGTGACTTGGATAAGTAGCTTTAATCTGATTACTGGATTGGAAATATTAACACGTTAGATTACTCCTTACTGAAAAAAAGGGTCAGATTAGAGTAACGCATTACTAAGGATCTGGTTTCAGGTATGATGTGTATATTGCCCACACCTGTTACTTGCCACAGGTGAGTTTAAATGAGCATCACATGCTCGAAAAAACGTTATTTACCCATATTTATAAAAATTGTTTTTTTTTTTTTATATTTTTTTTTTTCTTTCTAATACATGCAAAAAAATAAAAAAAAATTGTTTACTCTATAATATAAACAAACAAACTTTCAAAATTTCTTCTTGATAAATGGACCTAAAAGCAAAACACCTTTTAGATTGGCTTTCTTTAAACATCCATTAAAGGTTTTATCTCTCTCCTGTAAAGTTGCTGTTCTGGAGATACTTGTTTTTCATGGGACCTAACTACCATATATTACCATATACAGCTCTGGAAAAAAATAGACCATTCAGTTTCTGAATCAGTTTCTCTGATTTTGCTATTTATAGGTTTATGTTTGAGTAAAATGAATATTGTTGTTTAATTCTATAAACTACAAAAAACATTTCTCCCAAATTACAAATATAAATATTGTCATTTAGAACATTTATTTACAGAAAATGAGAAATGGCTGACATAACAAAAAAGGTGCAGAGCTTTCAGACCTCAAATAATACAAAGAAACAAGTTCAGAAAAGGTTCAATCAATATTTTGTGGTCACAAATCACAGTTTTCATGCATCTTGGCATCATGTTCTCCTCCACCAGTCTTACACACTGCTTTTGGATAACTTTATGCTGCTTTACTCCTGATGCAACAATTTAAGCAGTTCAGTTTGGTTCGATGGCTTGTGATTATCTATCTTCCTCTTGATTATATTCCAGAGGTTTTCAATTTGGTAAAATCAAAGAAACCCATCATTTTAAGTGGTCTCTTATTTTTCTCTAGAGGTGTATATGTATTTATAGTGCAGATTATGTCTTTGATGCAATATACTGTATGTTTTTTTATATTTACCAATAAATGGATATACATGGTCTATTCATACATGTACTACATATGAAACTTTATGCGCTTGTTTTTTATATAATTCAATGTATTATTTAATATATTGCACTCTATTTTTAATATATTGCCATATATTCTTGTTTCATAAGGGAGCCCACAGATTAAAGCACGTGCATGGTTTCCTCCTGATCAGTAAACATATCTATCCCTGCCTTCCTGACTGGTTTCTCTTTATGTAGAGGTCATAAGACAAGCAGAGCATGTAGACACTCTGAGAGAGACGCTCTCTTCAAGGGTTCGTGCAGACGTGAAGTGAAGACGTGCTGTGTATATAATTGTGAGAGCTTAAACATCCCTTTGAATGCATAAGTGGTTTCTTTCCTGTATACATTTCTAAGTTTTCTTCAAAAGATTACGATAAGTGGAATTTATATTCTCTATTACATCAGGGTTATTATAGTTTAAGTATAAAATCACTCCCTGAAATGTTCTATTAGAGATGCCTCAGCTAACAACATCTTACACTCTAATGCACATTAAAGCTAAGGTGAGGGTAAAGTTAGGGTTAGGTTTAGGTTTAGATTTTAGGTTTAGGTTAAGGTTTGAATTAGGGTTAGAATTATTGTATAGGTCAATGTTTGGGTTAGAATTTGGGTTAGATTTAAGGTTTGGGTTAAGGTCTGAGTTAGGTTTTGGGTTAGATTAAAGGTTTAGGATAAGGTTTGGATTAGGGTTAGATTTTGGGTTTAGATTAGGGTTAAGGTTAGAACTAGGGTTTAGATTAAGGGTTTGGATCAGAATTTAGGGTTAAATATAAGGTATGCATGTTAGGGTTATGGTTATGTTTTAAGGTTAGAATTAAGGATTTGGATAAGGTTTGGGTTATGTTTAATTTTAGATTTTGGTTTTAGATTAAGGTTTGGGTTCGGTTTAAAGTTTAGGTTCAGGTTATGGTTTGGATTAGGGTTAGATTTAAGGTTTGGGTTAAGGTTAAATGTAATGTTAGATTTAAGGTTTAGGTTAAGGTTTGGGTTAGGGTTAGATTTAAGGTTTGGGTTAAGGTTAAATGTAAAGTTAGATTTAAGGTTTAGGTTAAGGTTTGGGTCAGGGTTAGGTTTAGGAATAGATTTAAGGTATAGGTTAAGGTTAGTTAAGAGTTAAAGTTAGATTTAGGGTTTAGATTAAGGGTTGGGACAGAGTTTGGTAAAATAAACCAATCAGTGCGTTGCTTGCCATTTCCATTAAGAGCCAGGCGTGTATTGCTAATTTAACAATGCAGCATTTCTGTGCTTATCAGCAGAGGAAACTGACCTGCTTGTTCATGCATGAGCAGGTCATTTACGGAAACAGCAATGTTATTTTATTTTATTTTCGGCTTATTTTTGACGTAAAAGTTGGGGGTATGCGCTGCTGCATGTTCGTGCGTGTGTAACAAGTGTTTAATAATGTTTATTACTGTTGTATACATGTTTGTAAATCGAAAGTGGTCAAGTTTAAATTCCAGTGCCAGAAGCAGCAAAACAACCCCAGAACATTGTTGAACCTCCTCCATGTGCGGCCATAGGGACCACCAGGTTCTTTTCTGAGAAGGTTTTATTTATTTTTTGTAAATGGTACAATTATGTGCTCCAAAATATGGTCTCATTTGTCCTCAGTACATTTTTAAGGTAAATGCTTGCTTCTTTTTAAGTTTCTGTTTCAGCTGTGAGGTCCTACTAGATCTCCTTCGATTGCATCCTGTTTTATTTAGGGGTAGTGATGGACATTGTGAGCTGACACCATTTAAAAAATCATTTGTTTTAATATTAAATCCTTATTTTTTCTTCTCCTTCCACGTTGAGGGAGGTTAGCTGCAGTGCCATGCAGGACCGAGCCATCTAGCGTTCACACTTCAGATGAACCAGATTATGGTTCATTTGATCCAGACCAAGTGGATCATGGTCTGGCTAGTAAAAGCTTTTATAGACTTCGTTTAGTTTAAAACATGACTGGTTTAAGTTTACACCTACTGTACCTTCTTTGTTTCAGCCTTTTGACTTTTTTTTTAGTTTGGTCCAAACCAAAGTAATAAACCATGGTCTGAAAAAGAGGTAGTCTCGGTCTAAATCAAATCTGACCACAATCTGGTTCGTTTGCAGTGTGAAAGCACTTTTCTGGATGGTTCAATCCTGCATGCAACCATTATTTTTTAGATATTTTTCAGTGTGTTTCAGTTTCGTAGACTGTGTTTTGCTTATTTATTAATTATTTGTTAATATATAGCAATGCTATGATGTCAGCAACTTATAACAAAACTATTTTAGCATATTTTTTATACCATTTAAGGAGATACAATTGTGTTCTGTTAATATTTTAGACTTTCTATGATAATTCTGTGAGATGATTTTGTGACAAAAGTGATGATACAGTACAGTTGTCTGTTTAGGCTAATAAACTTAAAGGATAACTCCGGTGTAAAATGGACTTTTGTTGTAGTAAAACATGATAAAAAGTACTTACCTTTGATGAATAGCACACCTTCATTCTCCCACAGCGTTCTAAGATCCAGACATTTTAACAGTTTGTCCAAACACCCTTCAGACTGGGTGACACGGGGCATAATTTGCACTGATAAATCGTTTTTTTTCACCGCTATCCAGCTCAAAGTAGCTCCACACTAAAATCCGGAGAGCCCTGACATTAACAAGGCATTAATAATTTGCACTATTTACATTAATAGTGCACAAGAAGCTTATTAAAAACCTCTGTTTACATCCCATAACGCTAGCTTCAGCTCTGAGCGCCGCCATTACTGAAAAAAAAAAAATAAGATAGACATATATATACATAGACTCCAAATTGCGTAGCAGCTGGTGCCAGGAGGTCTATGTATATATATATATATATGTCTATGTTATTATCAGTACTGTGTTGGCGGTGCACGAAGCTAAAACTAGCGTTATGGGATGTAAAGAGTAGCTTTTAATAAGATTCTTGTGCATTTTTTAAGTTATTATTGCCTCGTTTTAAATGTTAGGGCTCTCCGGATTTTACCAAGGAGGTGTGGAGCTACTTTGAGCTGGATAACGGCGTAAAAAGCAATTTATCAGGGCAAATTATGCCCCGTGTCACCCAGTCTGAAGGGTGTTTGGACAAACTGTTAAAATTTCTGGATCTCGGAACGCTGTGGGAGAACGGAGGTGTGCTATTCATCAAAGCTAAGTATTTTTTATCATGTTTTACTACAACAAAAGTCCATTTTACACCAGAGTTCTCCTTTAAATACACTCAAAATCCAGTTAATGGAGTGTTTTTTTTTTCAGCTCTACCTTTTACAGCTTTGTTAAAGTTACTTGGCAACACAGTGGCCTCTTTCATAACCAGACGGCGAAAGCTGTGTAGATATTTTATGTATGCAAACAGCACGATGTGGTGGGATGTAAATGAATTTGGTCATAGTTGGTTAGAGGAGCAGGAAGTGGAAATTCTGGCCCTGTCAAATGAATAAAAATGTTCTTTAATTACAGTCAGCCCTCAGGCACAGGCCTACACGATCTGTAAGCACTGTCTTTGGGGCAACACTGACTACTCTGTCTTTTACAGAACGGGGGGAAACATGTATACTGAAGTCCCACTCGTTTTATGCTTTAACTGCACTTCTGTAATGCTTGCATACACTGTATTTACATATGCATACAAGTGTAATAGAAATTAAGCACTAAGCCAGTCCTGAATAATGTATAACCTGGAAGTTCTTCCGTTTAAAAAACAGAAAGTTTTAGAATTTGCAAAATTAATAAGTGAACCTTTATGCCAAGTAAAATGTGGATGCCTCTGTTTTTAGTTTTCCAAGGTGGAGATTTATGAAAACTGTGTTTTCAGTGTTGATACTTCCACACGAAAAAAAATATATATATATATTTATAAAATTTCTCCCTATATAGAGAACTACATAGATACATAGACAGACATCCCAAGTTGCAAAAGTTGATTTCAGGGAAGTTACCCCCCCAACCGAAACCCTCCTCCCCCCCCCCCCCCAGGCCAAAATACACAAAACAAAAAAAACTTGCACACACACCAAAGGATAACGAAACTTTACCTTTATATTAATTAATTAAATAAATCAAAGATGTATCTTTATTCTTTTTGGAAGGACCTGCCTCTGCTTTCCTTTTTTTTGGGGGGGGGAAAAAAAGCCTTTATTTGACAAAAATTGACAGTGACAATATCACAAAAAATTGCACAACATCAAAAACATTTCATATCATATTACAATAATGATTAATATTGCCTCCGCCATGATCTGCTTTCTCTCACTCTGAACAAATCCCGTCCGGGAGGGGGGAAAAAACACTGCCCGCCCACACTAAAAAGGTCTGTGGCCTGTGTGCGCGTTTGGGGCGCTCGTTCTGAATTCCGGGAGATTATATGTGACTCGCGGGCATCAGGGAGCCACTACCGAAATGCGGGAGACTCCCACAGCTTCAGGGAGACTTGGTTTGTCTGCATAGATATTGTGAATTATATTATACCCTGAAATATCATGCCATATCACCCACCCCTAATTATCACATCAGGGTACTATTATTTAGCTGTTTCACACTGTTCAATTTCTCATTATATATCTACTAGGGAGGTGTATGCAATGCTTTGACTGGTGCTGTGTATAATGCTAATAATTTTAGAATTTCAAATCTGTAATTTTGTGACTCGTACAGTATATTATACATGCAGTATAATGTGTAATTTGGGATTAAACCTCTGTTTTACTTCTTCTTCTTCTTTTTGGTGTGTTGATGTCTCTCTTTTTGAGATACTTTTGCTCCATGCAGGGTTAGCATGCTAATGCTAATGTAAGAATTTAATGTAATACCTTCATTTTTAAAAATGGGCATTAAATATTCCCTATTTCTGGGCAGGTATTCAAATTCTCATATTCTTTACTGAAGCTCATGTTCAGGCGACTCTCAGAAATTGGATTACTTAACAGAGACTTTCATAGCCTGCCATGGACTCTAATTCACTCACTAAAGGATACACCTGAGTCTAACTTCCCGGACATACCTGATCATGTGATGCTTTGGTGTTCTAATTCACCGGCCTTTTAATCATTCTCACCTTGTCCTCCTAGTATAACTAGCCCCCTATTGCAGTTTCTCATTGGCCGGTATTGAATCTTTTTTTACATTGCTCTTCTACCCCACATTTTGATTGTTGTTATTGACCCTTTTTTTGTATTTTGACTACCCTTTTGCCTTGGTCTGTTACACGTTATTAGATATCCTGTGTATGACCTCCTTGCCTGCTCACTCTTGTTACTCACTTTTGCTACTGACCTTGCCTGTCCCTGACCACTCTTATGAGTGGTTTTAAGTGACACAACAACAATTTCATAACTTGCATTTTAGCATTATGTTCTAGAAATCAGGTCAGAGTTAGTGAAATGGAATGGAATAGCATTTCGTTAAGCATTTGAATTATTCAGATGCTTAGAACTGAACTGTAGAAGCAAAATACACTTTTAAAACTAAAACTTTTTAGTTGTAGTATCTCTAGAACTAGCCCAGTACTCCTACATTCTGTAAATAAGCCCACATGATCACACATTAAATGACACAGTGTCCTGTGATGCTCTGAGGATGTTCAGGCTACAGTATGTAAGTTAGAAACTTTGTGCATGTCTGATTTACTTTTCTGGGTTTATCCAGGCAGTTTATCCTCACGTTGACCCACAAATGCCCATTTAACACAGGGAATTAGTTATATTTATACACATATACATAAATATACATATTCCCTTTGAAGTTTCCAACTTTCCCACCAACCCCCACACAGACCAGACCCAACATCATATCTCATGAGTAGACTCTGTGAGCTAATACTCCTCGGACTCTATGACATTTCAGCTTCGCACTTTGTTACTGGTGGCACCGAGGATGAAGCTAATTGGGGAAAAGTGGAGAAAAAGTTTCAGTCTTATATAAGCACAGATGAATCGCTATTTCGGGCGTTGCAGGCTGCGGAGGCTGATTCAAGTCTAAAAAAAAAACCCAACATCTGCGTAATGGAATGAACTGGTGCGGATTGCCTGGAATGTCTTCGCTTCGGCAATCCGTTTCCGTGTCGAAAGGGTGGCCGTAGCGCCGCAGACGCTCGCTCTTGCGTCGGCCGGCGGTCTTCGCGTGGCCGTTCTCCCGCTCGAATCGCCATATTGATTTCGGCGAGACATCATTTCTCTTTTATTTCAGCCGTTCCTCCTTCCTCCGTTCTGCTCTCACTAATATTAAAGTGGAGTCATTTATTAGGGTTAGAAAACCAATCTCCGATGCGCCGGAGTGAAGATATTAAATCACCCAGGAAACTCTTCACATCAGGAGGGTTTGCAAATTCAAAGTTCGCTGAGGTAACAGGAGTGCAAGGTCGGAAAAAGGCGGGAATTGGATGAAATCTGGAGTAGGTGTAGCTTTTAAACAATTTGCAGGTCCTTCCGTCACTTCATTCACAGGCTGAGGGGTTACACACTCTACTTTGAAGCCAGTCTCTGAACAACCAGTGCCACAGTGTGTAAAATGAGTTTTGTAGTTGAGAGAATTTGATAGGCGCAGATTAGGGAGTCATTTTTGATTGTTTTTTGATTGTATCATTCAGTACTGTATTTTTTGCACTATAAGGGTATCAAGTAGGAGCAGGAACGAAACGTGGAGAGCGGACACAAGTGTGAGTATTCAGACATCCCAAGTTGCAAAAGTTTGACCCCCCCACGGCCAAAAAAAAAAATTTGCACACACACCAAAGGATAACAAAACTTTACTTTTATATTAATTATTTAACTTTTTTTTTTTTTACATTAAATTTAGAGTATTCAGAGGTGAAATGAGTTTTATCTTTTTTCTTTTGGGAAGGACCTGCCTCTGCTCTCTTTTCTTTTTTTTTTGGAAAAAAAAGCCTTTATTTTACAAAAATTGACAGTAACAATATCACAAGAAATTGCACAACATCAAAACCATTTCATATCATATTACAATAATTATTAATATTGCCTCCACCATGATCTGCTTTCTCTCACTAACTGAACAAATCCCGTCCGGGAGGGGGGAAAAACACTGCCCACCCATACTAAAAACTGATTGGCTGTCTCACAGACTCTTTGCAGAGAACAGGCCAATCAGAATCCTCTCTGTTTTCTCTCTCTCCTTCCCACACGCGATTAGAGAAAAAAAGTCTGTGGCCTGTGTGCGCGTTTGGGGCGCTCGTTCTGAATTCCGGGAGATTATATGTGACTCGCGGGCATCAGGGAGCCACTACCGAAATGCTGGAGACTCCCACAGCTTCAGGGAGACTTGGTTTGTCTGGAGTATTTATTGCAACTTCTATATAATAATAATAAACAAACAAAGAAACAAAAACTAAGACAAAAGAAACAAAGAACATTAAATAACACGGAACCTGACGGTAGACGTATAGCCACAGACAGGGAAAAAAACAAGTACAAAGAGACTATTTACACATATGGACACAGACAGGAAAAAGGAAACAACTGGGACCAGGGGGCGGAGCTACAATTAAACAGGTAAGCAAGAGGGAAGGAAACACAGGATAAACACAGGGCACTGCAAGGGGTAAATAAACACAGGGACAGAGACGCAAAACCAGGACGAGACTGTGACAAAGGGGCACTGGACTATAAGGCGCATTATCAATCAACGTCTATTTTCTGGTCTATTTTTATACATAAGGCGCACTGGATTAGAAGACGCATTTAATACGACTCTAGCAGGGAACAGAGGTGTTGCAGTGTTTTCCTTCTGTAAAGCTAAGCTAAGCTAAGTAAATAAAACTGTAATTCGTAAAAAAAACAAAACATTTCAGACGAGTCAGACAAGTCAAACAAAGGCTGGATGTTAATCTACACAGGTCTCTTCCCTTAAAAAATAATGTTTATTTCGGTGAGAAAAGCACTTTCGTTTATTAACAGTAAGCTTAGATTTCCAGATTTCCACTAAAGCTGGAGCATTAGCATTAGTGACGAACCCATAACAGTAATGCTAATAATGCTTCAGCAGTGCTAGGTGGGGTTAGCAGCAGACTACAGGCTGATGATACTCACTTTTGAATGGCCAAAGAGCTAGCGCGTAGCGCGGTTAGCGGGTAATGCTAATGCTGCTCCAGCAGTGCTAGCTGGGGTTAGCAACAGGCTACAGACTGATTATACTCACATCTGAACGGCCAAAGAGCTTTCACATAGCGCGGTTAGCAGGTAATGCTAATACTGCTGGAGAACTAAACTGAAACTCTGATATAAGTGGCTTCACTGCTTCTTACAAACTGACTGGTAAAATTCAAACATAAGGTGCACCGCATTATAAGGCGCACTTAAGATTTTTGTGAAAATGTGAAAAATACAATACATGGTCTAAAAATTAAATCCTCTATAGCAAAGAGTTAAAATGGGAATTTATATTTGTATAATTCTAATACTGTACATAATTCACACATAATTCGACCATACTTTACTTTTATGTACGGTCTAAAGAAAATAAATTAGGGCCCTATCTTACCCCCTGTGCAAGGTTCAAAGCAAGGCTCATTGCTATCTTACACCCAACCCTTGCACCTGCCTAATTTAAATAGCAATGTGTTCAGATGTGTTCAGGTAAATTTCTGGAGTATTGCTATCTTGGCAATGGAAAACACACGTGCATCACTGACTGATTACAACCTAGACAGATGTCAAGAAGCAGACGTTCATTGGCTGTCTGTGTGGACGATTTACTTCAGATTTCTTTAGAAATGTAGCATTTTAATGCAAAATTGCCTGAATCACTTCGCATATATCTTTATTATTTAATTATATGAACTTAAACAAAAAAATACATGGCCCTCCAGCCATTATTATTTTAACCATCATTACTTTTTTATATATTTTCTTTTCCTTTATTTTCTTTTTTTCTTTTCCTTTATTTTATTAGCCGGAAATTCAGATCATGCAGTTATTGATGCTGTGCTTGCATTACTACTTCTACACTACTGTTCTGTTAAACTGCTCTACCGAGCCGGATATGTTCTGAATAGCACTTGTAAAGGGCGTGATCCAGCAGCAGCAGCAGCAGCAGCAGCAGCAATTCTTCCACTTGCTTCATCCCCTTCCCTCCAAGCACACAGAAACCAAGGTCTCCCCATTGAAACCAAGGAAAACAAGAATATTGATTTTCCAGAAACTCAAAATGGCTTGGATGTGTACGATTCCAGGAAAAAAAACTTTTGTAGCACTTTACCCAAAAGGGTTGGGTATACAACCCCAAGTTTCTTTCATTTACATTGAGTTTTGTTTAATTGTAGACAGTATCAACCCAAGAGATTGCATTTTGTGTTTCAACTTAATTAAATTTGTTAATATACACTATCACTCTGAACTCAAGTGTGAACACATCTTCTCATTTAATGTTTCTATTTTTATATGTTTTTCCTACATCGTAAATGAATACTAAAATCATTCAGACTATGAAGGAAAAATAAGGAATCATGTAGTAACTAAAAAGTATTAAACAAACCAAAATACTATGTGAAGCATTTAGGTGCTTTTACCTGGGTTGCAAACTTATCCTGTGCTATAGAAGTACAGAACTCCTGCTCTTCCTTTGCTGGGGTAGTTCTGATGAGAGCCAGTTTCATCATTGACTGACCTTCATTTCTTACAGACCTTTTTTTTGTTAGTTGAGTAGTTCTTGCCACAATATGGAATATGTCTGGGTTAGGGGTGGCCGAATAGTAGGTTTATGCACCACAGCGAGCCTTCGAAGGATTCTAGAACTCCTACATGAAAAAAAAATAAATCTTTATGACACTTAAATCCAACTTGCATAATACTTTGGAATGCGGTGTACACAGCATCAAAACAAGCATCAAAACAAGGGGCTTTACTATCATTTACCAGTACTATTTAAAACCCTTTTCTCTTAGAGTTCAGCTAGGAGAATCAATATCCAAGCAAAGAACCCTTCACTGCCTTTTTCACTGCATTTTTAAGAGTGTAATCAGTGTTTTATGAGAATCAATGTTCTTGTTATTCTTATTGTCGATTAGGAGACCTAGGTGTCTGTTTGCTTAGAGGAGAAAAGGGGTTAAAAGTACAGCTACTGTGATTCTACCAAACAACAGCAACTGTTGGTTGTTCCCTAAAAAGCTTTTTTTTAATAGATAGCTCTATTACGAGTGACAACTGTAAATGAGATGTGTGAGTGTGAAGAGTGTGAGTGCCTGTGGATCCAGACATACACTGAAAAAAAAAAAAAAAAAAAAAAACGAAATAAAAAAAGTCTGCTGTATACCAGCGTCGGTAGTTTGCTAACTTTTCTCTCCCTCATAAAAGTTTAAATGCCTGTATATCATGGCCCTGTGTAGTTGTGCAGCAGGAGGTCTCTTAGCAGTTAGGCAATCAATAGTTAATTAAAGGCCAGCGGACTGAAGACGAGGCTGGGATTGTGAGGGAAGCTGTAGGCGGAACGCTTTCACGCACCTGTGGCCTTTGCTAGCAGAGGGTGCACTATTGAGGATTCCGGCCGAGTTGTACCACACACTGCTTTCTCTTTGAGGCTGACCGGCTGCGGGCTCTGCGATCGCTGCTTTGCAGGCATCAGACACAGACCTATGATCCTTTTCCGCCTTTATTTCTGAATGAATAAGTCATGCAGGCATGGAGCAACTGATCCAAGGCCATTACTTGCATCTCGCAGATGCTTGAAACATGAATTGGGCTTGGAAACAGAACTCAAGAGCGGGATTGATTCTTCGGACTGACCTGCTGTGCTGACCTCGCCATATTCAACGACATAATAATTACACAGGGACATCTGAGGTCATTTGTCATTTGTTTTAGCATTAGTTTCAGGTAGGTCCTTGAAGATCTTCGAGTGGAGTCAATGTTCTACATTCAGCATACCGTCTACAGGGCAGGCATCATGCAGAGGTGGACCATTGCTATCTTACATCCTGTCAACAGTCTATTTTCACGCCTTGCGCCTTCGTCATTAAAATGGCTTCGGGCTTTAGGACTAAATCTACACCAAGGATCGGCAATTAAGTTTTGGAAAATGAAGTGCAATGGGATGGAGTGCTAGAGGCTGGTAGCTCTCCAGCCCAGAGGGTTGTTTAAACCCAACTGCAGAACAAATCAGGTAAAAACCCAAGAAGAAAGGAAAAAATAAATAAAAAAACACACCGCTCCTCACGCGTGTTTAAACCGTTGATGTCAAGGTGGCGGTCCAATACACAATACAATATCGCTGCTCTAGCTAATGAATTAGATTGAGACACAGCTTGAAAAAAAAGCCCCTCATAAGGAGATATGGAGCCCAAGAACGGGCAGAAAAAAGGAAAACGGGCCGAAACTAAAGTCACGCCGAGCGCAACAGAGAGACGGGAGGAATTTAAACAAAAGCTCACCAGAGAAGCATTTTATATATATTTTTGTCATTCATTATAGTTCAAACAACCTTACAGCCCGCGGGCTGCATATTGCCAACCCCTGACCTACACTGATGGGCGTGGTGCTCTGGAAATGAGGTGTGTTTAGGTACATTTTTGGCGGCAGAAAACACAGATGTGCCACTGACAGAAATAAACCAAGACAATAGTCAATCGTCAGAGTCCATTCCCATGCAGAGTCCATTCCCCCGCGCTCTTTAAACACATCCACACACACATGGACACACTAAATTAGCTGCTGGGGTACCTTTACAGTGTGAACGTGCAGGTCAATTTCCTCTGCTGAGATGCTCAAAAGCGTTACACTGTTAAGATACGAACGTGCCAAAGTCAGAGCACATCCGGTTCTTAAAGGGAAAGGCAAGTGACACATTGATTGGTTTATTTCACATCACGCACAAAACACACCCATGATTAATTAAGAGAATTATTAGATTAGATGCCTTTTGCACTTTTCGAGCTGCACAAGGTGTATTTTTTGCGTCCTCACAATACCAAAGTCACACGGCCTAAATCCAGCTGCACTAAATCCTGTGCAATTGTCGTCTCACCTATAGATTGCTAAAATAGGGTCCAAGCTGTGTGAAGAGCAGGGGCAAAGAGAAAAACACACCTAGGAGTACAATGGCGACTGTATCGTATTTGTGTCTTTTGCTGGGAAGAGGGCTAAATACTATAACAGGTCCTGGGACCTTTTTTGGCTTTTCCTAATTACCTGAGTTACCTGATGCTGTTCTCGGGACTGATACTTATATTGCAGAATGATATTTGTAGAATAGGAAGGATGTTGAAGGACCTGTAGTTACATTTTAACTATACACAGGAAGTGTACTATCAGGAGACAGACGAATAGGTGAGAAGCTGTGATGTAGAAGCTAATATGTGAGAAGGTGTGTGAACAGGCTGAGCCACCAGTCTGCTGCAGTACGTGTGTGTGTTCAGTTACACAGTGAGTTTTAAAGAGAAAATGAAATGATTCTGCTTGAATTCTCAGCAGTAGTTTAGGCTGGATCTTGCCTCTTTTAAAGTAAATATGTTTGGGAGTTTGTTAGGCTGAGAATAAAATTGAGATATCTAAGGTTTATTATAGTATGGCCTTGAATGGCTGTTAAATCTGTTTACTTTGAGCCTAATATGTGAGCATCAGTTTATAGTGCAGGAAAGTCAACAGTGGGTGTGGCCAATATTATATCGTATACAATATATCGTGAAGCAGAAATATCGTGATATTAAAAATCCATATCGCGAAAATAGGGCTGTTCTGTCTTAAAAGTAGTCTATTATTTACTGTGAAGCTTTAGGTGTATTTATTGTATAATTGTTTTAGTTTGCAGTTTATATGCATGCACTAAATATTCTGCAATATTTTTGCTGCATTCTATTATTTTATGCTATATTATTTATTTTTCTACTTTATGATTATGCTGTTATACTATTATACTATATTCCTGAAATGAATGAATTATTTTTCAGTTTTTCCATATCACCAAGTATATCGTTATCGCAAAAATACCCTGAAATATCGTGATATTATTTTAGAGCCATATCGCCCACCCCTAGTCAACAGTATCTACTATAGCTTTGACTGCCTGAGCTTTAACTAAGTAAATGATGTGGGGTTGATGCTGGACTTCATGTTGCTGCTACCTGTCTACTCTCTCTATTTATTTTTATTTTTTGGGGTATTTATCTTTATCCATTTTTTTATATATTATATTTTACTGTATTCTTTTATTTTGTTATCTTATTTTATCTATATATATATTTTACCAACAGCTCTTGGGTGTAAACTGGATTGTGAGATCCCAATTTCGTTCCACCTCATGTACGACATGTGATGCGAATGACAATAAAATTTTCTTGAATCCGTGAATCTTTGAATCCTAATCAGTGTGAGGAAGGAAAATGCCCTTATGCCGTTATTGCTTTAAAGACCTCCACTATAGAGACTCAATCAAAACAACACAATCAGGCTTAAACACACCTGCCATGTCGTCTTAAACCACTAAGCATTCTAACAGTGTGTGTGTGGTTGTGTGTGTGTGTGTGTGTGTGTGTGTGTGTGTGTGCTGTCACTCGATCCCCTTGCTTTTTACTACAGAGTCAAAGATCCGGTAGATAAGCAGGAGGAAACCTGAGCTGAAATCAAAGACCCTTAAACAAGTCTGGCCACACCGGTTGAGAGGAGTTTGCTTGGACATGGGTGACTTCACTAAGTGCTCATTTAAGTGGAGGAGGAAAGGCGCTATTCCCTGTGCTAAAATAAACAAACAGACACCTGCTCCAAGTGGGAACTCAGGGTTTGTGAGATTTCCCATTCAAATTTCCTGGGAGAACTGGCCATCTGTGATACGACGGTAATGAAATGTAAAAAAAATAAAATAAAAAAAAAAAGGTGTGAAGGTGAGGTGGGGTGGTACAAGTGGGCACAGGAATCTCGCACCAGTTTAAAAGTCAAATTTAATGCTTTTTAAGACCTCGATAAATAGAATTTAAGACTCAGAAATGTAGTGATAATTTCTTTGAGGGAAAACCATTTATTGTATTGGAAACCTCTGCACTGAAAAAAAAAAAAAAAAACTTCAGTCACTCCAACTTAAAATCATTAAGCAACTAATTTCCAGGCCTTTTTTAAGTCAGTACACCTTTTTGGCTCATTTGTTCTCTGCACTTACAAAATTAAGATGACCTAACAAGTCTTAAATGTTAGCTAAACTTAAATTATTGAATCACTTCAACATTATTCAGAATTTACCGTAGTTCGTTCATTATCTAATATTTTAATTTGGATGAGGTAATTAAAAATGTATGCTAGACCTGCCAATTTAAAAAATGTGTTGAAATTAGTTGCTAAAACATTTTTAGTTAGATTAACAAACTCAGAAGTGTTTGTTGTGCATGCCAACAGAAAAACACTACTAAACTGAACATTTTTATAAAAAACACAGAAAAAAAAAATCATTTTACCTCAAAAGAATTGTGGGCTTAAATATTTTATATTTTAAAACCTCAGCTTCTCCTTTAAAAAATATATACCCAGTCCACCAGCACAATCCTGGCCGATGGAAAGAATACATGTTCCTACACAAACTGTTTGTGGGCTTTCTTGTCTACTGACATCAGAAGAGGCTGCCCTCTGGGTTGACAGCCATGCAGACCGATTTAAAGTAGACGCAAGGTCTGTTCTGAGTGGACCCTGCTCTTTTAAACCACAGGATGATCTTGAACACTGTGCTGCGGCTCAGTTTCAGGGTGTGGGCAATTCTTGTAGCCTTGCCTATCTTTATGTAGCGCAAGCATTCGTCTTTTAAGATCCTCAGAGAGTTCTTTGCCATGAGGAGACATGTTGAAGCTTTCAGTGACCAGAATGAGAGAGTGTGAGAGCTGTACAACAAAACTGAACACACCTGCTCCCTATGCGCACCTGAGACCTAGTAACACAACGAGTCACATGACATTTTGGAGGGAAAACGACGAGCAGTGCTCAAGTAAACGCTTTTTAGGGGTGTACTTACTTTTGTTGCCGGTGGTTTAGACATTAATGGCTGTATATTGAGTTATTTTGAGGGTAGAATAAATACATGGTTTTATTACATGGTTATAGAAGTTGCACACAGACTACTTTTCATTGTGTCAAAGTGTCATTTTGTCAGTGTTGTCTCATGAAAAGGTATACTTAAATATCTGCAGAAATGTGAGGGGTGTACTCACTTTTGTGATGCACTGTATGCTGGTTTGTTTAATTCCATTTTTCTTCATGTTTTGGATGACTTTAGTATTAATTTACAATACAGAACATTTTAAAATAACACTTGTTTTTGCAGTTCCATCATACAGGCTTTTTAAACAAGAATTAAAATGAGCCATTTTGCTGTTGAACAGAACATTGTTGTGTTTTCCGGCTAGAAGTTGTTGCCCATTTTCGTTACATGCACTATGAAGTATCCGCTGGCCTCAGCACATCAGCAGCGCCGTTTTTGTGTCACTTTAGATTTGTTGTGACTAAGGTTTAGAGTGTGTTCTGCAGGCTGTGACATGACAGGTGTGTGCACTTCCCACTCGAGCCTCTCCGTGTGAAAAACTATTTCTGCAGGATTGTATTATTATTTATTTTTTTTCTGCTTTTTTTTCCCTCCATGGTTTCTCTTCCATAAATGAGGCGGAGCAGACTCTTTTAAATCATCTATAGCTTCAGGTCAAGTTTAGAGTTAATAGCTTTTTTTTATTATTATTTTTTTTTCATCCCCGTGGTTCACAAATTAAAGCGTCGAGCACTTAATGCCTCAGACATAACTTCTCCCGTATGCATGCCCTGTGGTGTAATGTATTCTGAAAGCGAAGGAGGAGAGAACTCAGGCTCCGGGGATGGAGCTGTAAGTGTGCGACGCGTTGGAAGCGATGCAGTTGAGAACACTCAGGGAAAATTGAACGCTCAACAGTTTCGCACTGGAAAGCGATTCTGTTTAGGTCATGTTTATTGTGCATATCTCCTCTCAGACTGCAGATGTAATCGAGTGTGATGAAGAACAGCTAGCTTCAGCAGCTCACCATCAGCTTCTGTCTGGAGCTGTGGGGTCGGTGGTGAGGCATGTGACAGAGAGCGCACATCCTTCATTCATGTTTAGACTGTTATCATCCGTTTAGACGGCATACGAAACATTATATCTGTCTCTATACAGTATGTATTTTTATATATTTATATATTTGTGTTGGTTTGTATTGCAAAGCATTACATGCATGTTACCATGTCCCAGCCCGTCTTTATTCCTTACAATTACATTTTTATTGTTCTATACTGACATATCAGAATACACCAGCAAGTAATGCGTGAGGGGGCCTACAATATCTCACAATACTGAGTACACCCCTTACATTTTTGTAAATGTTTGTAGAAAAGAGGAGTCTTAGGCGCTTGCTGCAGGATTTGGTTTCGTACATAAAAAAAGTGGACTCTAGCAATAAATGGCCGAGGTCGCTCTCCCTCCTTGGGCTTCTCACGCAAGGATCTGTGAGCTCGGTCCAGTAACGGAGTCTCATCCAGTTGGAGCAGATCTTGGAGTACCTGAGATAGAAACTCAGTTGGACGCAGACCCTCCATCCCCTCAGGAATTCCCACGACACGAAGGTTGTTTCTCCTGGACCTTGCTTCAAGATCCTCAGATTTATTGTCAAGATCTCTCAATTTCGTTGAGAGTGTGTCCACTTTAGACTGCAGTTCGGCCAGTTGGTCCCAGTGGTCCGTCGCTGCGAGCTCCAGGTCACCAATTTTTTGCTCGTGAGCATCAACTTTTTCCTGTATCGGACCAATCGAGTTCTTGAGCTCCTGCCTTACCGACACAATTTCAGACTGCAGCTTGGAGGTCAGTGAGTCAATTTTCCCGAAAATGTCCGTTTTGAGAGTGTCTATCATAGCCTGCAGTGTCACTGCGTTGAGCGTAGCATTAGCATTAGCATTGCTCTCGGTGTTAGCTGGTTCCTGCTGCATTTTGCGGCCTGCTTTCAGGTTTTCGGATTTATTTCGAAGGTTCGACATTGTTGCTGGACTAATCTACGCACAAACCGTGCTGTATGAACTTACAGATGTAGTTGAGCCTCGTGAAGTTCCAAATAACAAGCTTTCAGAGCAGCGAGTAAACGCGTCTACATTGCTTGAGTGCAAGCATATTTATTATTATTTTATTATATTTCTTTAACATATATAATTTAATGGGATAACACTGAAGATATAACACTTTGCTCTGCCCTCTAAATAACTCAACACACAGTCATTAACCTTTAAAAGCTTTAAAAGATTAATTTTCTCCAGTAAGCTAAGAATGCTGTTTTCTATTTGTAAAGAAAAGAAAATAAGACTTAATCAATAATCAATAGCAAATAAATCCAATTAACTAAAAAAAAAAAGGTCTCCTCCATAAAATCCACTTTTTCTTGTTCTTTGTGAAATACTATAGGTCTCTCTGAGTTGTGTATACATGCTGCATATGAAACTGTTTCTCATCCTCATCCTCACTGTCTGCAGTAGCTAGTAAAAGAAATGTCTCAGAAAAACAAGTCGATCAGAGTGATGTTAGGTGTCTACATCAACGAGTGAGTTCATGGCCTCGCCCACCTCTTCTCAGGACCGCCCACAGGCAGCGCTGAACCTGGGCTGCAGCAGAGCCGACACCGTCTCGTTAGCTAAGAAGGAGCTCACAGCTTCTGTTTACAGCAGCTAGTTAACGCCAGCTATCTCGTATCTGTAACTATAGGTTTAAATCGGATCTCCAGTGGATTCCGCGTTTTACAGAGACCTTAAATATACACTAGGGAAGCACGGTTTCACAAAGCTGTACAACTTGACAGAATACCGGTAAAACGAGTGCCGTTTTTGTTGGATTTTATGATATAAAAAGCACAGAATCACCAAGTCTGAGATAAGAGTTTAGTAGCTTTAGTTTAGCTGAAAGAAACATTATCCTTAGTGCCCCTTTAAATAAGTTTAAAAAAATAGCTGTAACTTTGCCTCATTGGTGCTAGTACTACTGTTTTTTCTGGTGTGGTGGGCGGGGCCAAGTTCCAGTTTCAATGGTTTATAAACTTGTTCATTGGCTGGTTCATGGCCTATTCAGATAGGCTACAGCTCTCCAATAATGTTATATGCAACAACACATTTAAAAATAAAGAAAATACATGATGGTCAATGTCTAAACTATGAAAAATTGCAAAAAAAAAGTGAATTCGGCCAAATTATGCCCAAAGTGTCAACATTTTGTATTCAGATCCCCAGTGCCTAAATCACTCATACAGCCCCAGAATATGATGCTACCACCACCATGCTTGACTGTAAGCAAGGGATGGACAGATGCTGGACACAGGTTTATCTTAATCTTGTCAGACCACAGTACATGGTTTAGGTAATCCATGCTTTTGGGCTGCTTGTCTTGAGCTGACTGTTTGCAGGCTTTCTTGTGCATCAGCTTCAGAAGAGGCCCCCTTCCAGAGAGCGTTGATGCAGTGTGTGGCATTTGGTCTGAGAGCACTGCAGGCTGACCTTTACTCAAATTGGAAGGCTTTACACTAGATTGTGGATACTTTGCTGTGAGGGATTGATTGCATTCAGCGACTTTCAACTACTGCTGTATGGTACAGTCCACTTATAGAAACGTAACAAACAAACTGTATGTAGTTTACCAAAATCAGATTTTTGTTTTTGATAGCATAGCAGATGTTTATAGAATAAATAGGACAAGCTGATTTAGTATGTAATCATTGGTACCATTCGTCTCTGGTCACTAGACTGGGATGTTTTGCAGAATAGGCTTCTTCTTCTATACTTGATATAGTCTAGAGATTGAGTGTCAGTGCCAGTGGGAGTGTTAACATGCTACATCATCTTCTGTTCTTTTTTAGGAATAGAGAAAAAGAAAAAAAATACTCAAATGACTTCCTCCATCTTTCCTTCCCTTGCTTCATGTTTCTCAGCAGAGCCACTTCACAGCATGTGTCACTGTCTTATTCTCCACAGGGCCGAGGTCTTGAATTATTTAAGTGGCAGCTGTTTTTTTTTCCTTATTAACATAATTTTACAATCCATTGAGTGGTCCTACATTCAATTCAATGCATTTTTAATCTGCCCATATTTCCCACCACATGTCGGCGTCGCCTCCGAAACGATTTCCCGTTCCAAATCCTCCTCTTTATAAAAACAACAACAACAAACTGCAGAATTCTGATTGATATTTAACATTTGCTGCTCTAATGCATTCAAACAAGCGTTCGGGATTCGCGTAAAGCCGCAGAATAAAATGCACCGCCAAAAAGTTGGGCTCGCGTCGCCCGTCAAGCAAACAAAAGCGTCAGCCGAACTGTTGCCACGCATTCCTAGAGGGATGACGCGGCGCTCGCAAGCTGCCAGTTTCAGCTTTCAGAGAAAAGCAATTAAATCAAGTTTGATCCTAGAAAGGCTGTGGATGCTCGCCCTAAGCCCCCCATTACACTAATCCCACCCAGGAAACTCAATACGGGGGAGAAGAAACCCATACCACACGCTGCAAACCTCCCTCTCCCTCTCTCTATCTCTATCTCTCTCTCTCTCTCTCTCCTTTCTGACTCTTGTCTTTCTCTCTCTTCTATTCCTCCCTTATTCTTCCTTTTTTTCTTGATTTTACTCTCTTAGTCCCCATCCTGTTCTTTTTATCCACTGAGATTTCTGTCTCTCCTGTACTTTTTCACTCTCTTTTCCAACTCCATCACTCTCTTTCTCGTCTCTTTCTCTTCCCCATCTCTCTTTTCTCCCTCTATCTTCCCTCTATCTTCCCTGTTCATCCCTTCTCTCTCTTGCCGGTCCCTTTTCCTTATTTTTCTTATTTGTTTCTTTCTTTCTGTCTCTGTCTCACTCTCTCCATTTTCTCTTTTATTTGTCTATTTTACAATCTCTCCTTTTTTCAATATGTACGATAAGGCCTTCTCTCTCTCTCCTTTCCTCTCTTTCTCTATCTCTCTCCTTTTTCCATCTGTTATCTTTCTCTCTCCCCTTTCCCCCTTTCCTTTCTCTCTCTTGCATCTCTTGTCTCTCTCTCTCTTCATGTTTCTCTACATCTCTCTCTCAATTTCCCCTTTACCCTATCACACTCTCCCTTTCTGTTTCTTTTTCTCTAATTCCATCTCTCCCTCTGTTTTTCAGATATTTCTTTTCCCTAGCTCTACCATTCTTTTTCCCATTCTTTATATTCTTGATTTAGTTATTTTCTCTCTCTCTCTCTCTCTTGCATTCTCTCCTTTCATCTATTTATCTCTCATTTGCTCTTTCTGGCTCTCTCCTTCACCATTCTTCTCTTTTTCCCCCCTCTCTTCTTCTTAGTTTCTCCCTCTTTTCTCTTTATCTTCCTCATTTTCTGACTGTATCCCCATCCTTTCTTTATCCTTTCCTTCCTCCCTTTCTGTTTCTTTTCCTCTCTCTCTCTCTCTCTCTCTCTCTCTCTCTCTCTCTCTCTCTCAGCTGAAAGGACATTCAATTACCCATCACACAGAATGAATGAGTGGCCATAGCTCCTCTGCCTTCTTTGAAAATGCTTGCGGGGGATTACCTCTGCCCAGCAAGGAGGACTGTGTGTTTGTGTGTGACTGTGTGTGTGTGTGTGTGTGGCCCTGTGGACTATCTGTACTTAGCGGACCCCTGTGAAGTGTGTAAATAGGCCTCTATTACTCAGCAGAAGGTCGTAAATCAATGATACTGATCATAAATCAATAACAGCCAATTGGCGAGGCTGGCTTAGCGGGCACCAGGACATCTATAACAGCGGCTCAGACTTCCACAGGGAGTTCAGGTCTGATTCTGCGGCAGTCCATTTTTCCTCATTTCGTTCAGCCCTCATTGCCCCGCCGGCTGTACGTGACCACTTATAAGTCTGCCTGGGCTTCAGCTTCTATAATATATATAGACGTTCTATAATCCACAACTCAACTGCCTGCGTTTGTTCACAGAATACAGCACTCAGACTGTCACTGTTTGTTTGTGGATAAAAGGTCTCTTGTCTATGAAGCCCTGCATAATGTATTATGTCTCAGAGACTCTTATATCTCAGAGTTTATTAGACACTCTCAGAGTTCTTTAATGTGGAATGAAGTCAACATATTTATCTGTAAGTCAAAAAAAAAGAAAGTAAATGAGCCAAGAGTGCTCCATATTTAACACATCAAGGGCCCGGTTTTCCAAGCCTGAATTAAAGCTACACTCTTTAAAATGAAGTTAGTCACACTAAGAAATACACTCCCATACACATTTATTTTGATTTTGATTTGATTTTGCATTTTATTCATACTTAAATGTTCATATTATCAAACTAAAAAGCAGATTTTAAATTCATTTAATTTATTAACAAACAAAAAGCAATCCAAACAAACTTGGCCACTACCAAGCCTGTTTACTACCAGACCTGTAGAATAAAGAAATCACTTAAATGCAACCTGTCTGACAACATGAAGCAGCTAAAAGATCTCAAAAAGCAACACAAAATGCCGCAATCTAAATAAATGCAAAAAAACAGAGGACAAAACAAAGGCCTGAAAAAAGGATAAAAAGTCATTTCTAAAGCTTTGGGACTCCAGTGAACCACAGTGAGAGCTATTATTCACAAATAGAGAAAATATGGAACAATGATGAACCTTCCCAAGAGTGATCGGATAATCAAAATAACTCCAAAAGGGCATGGACAACTCATCCAGAAGGTCACAAAAGAACCCAGAACAACACCTAACATCTCACTTGCCTCAGTTAAAGTTAGTGTTAATAATTCAATTATAAGAACAAAAAAAACTGGGCGAAAATGGTATCGATGGAGAGCGATGGCAAAAAACTACTGCTGAACAAAAAGAACGCAAAGGCCAATCTCACATTTGCCAAAAGAATATCTTGATGATCTCCCGGAAAAACATTCTGTTGACTTTTTGGAAAACTAAGACATAATATCAGAGAAAATAATATCATACTGAAAGTCAAACATGGTGGTGGAAGAGTGATGGTCTGGGGCTGCTTTGATGTCTTAGGACCTAGACAACTTCCCGTAAAGGCTGAAGTCTAACCACCAGGTTTATGACTTTAAGCTCAAGTGTACTTGGGTTATGCAGCAGGACAATGAAACTTGTGAAATCCAGTTTGAAACCCTTCTAATGTAGCTGAATTCAAACAATTCTGTAAATATGAGTGGGCCAGAATTCCTCCACAGAGATGTGAAAGACTCTTTTTCAGTTAGATCAAATGCACAAATGCTTGATTGCACTTTTTTTTCCACAGTGCTGCATGTTTTCAAATAAATGTGCTCCAGGATCTTCATTTAAAAGTAGTATTGCACTGATACTGATACATGATATCTCACAGAGACAGCTGTACCGCGGCTTACTCTCACATCACAACTCTGCATGCAATTCACGCTGCATCAGAAATTTTGAAGTTGGGTTCCGACTTTAGAGGGTGTTAATGTCGGGCTTCCTGGTGGGAAACTTGTTTTTTCCAATAAAACTGACACCAGTCGAATGCAGCACGAATTTAATTCATTTCATCTACAACTAATACATCTTATCTTTATTTGTAATGCATGCATACTTTGGCTTCTTTGGTGTCTTAGTAAAATTGCGAAGTATTGCCAACCCTTTGAATATGCATTGCATACCTAGGGCTCGGCTTTTGTCTACCGCTTTGTATACTGCTTATCGTGCATGTCGTCCCTCAATCTCTCTTTGTTTTTTTTTGTTTTTTTTCCTATTGGTTTGATATTTTGGTTTGCTTGGTTTCCTGGTTTTAATTCTGGCCTGTTCTTCAAATGGTTAATGTCTCTGGTTTTGCACTGTTTGTTTAACATCAGTGATGTTACCTTTTATATCTGTGAGTGTCTTAAAGTGATCATTTTCTCCAATATAAAAATTTACATGATTTTCTTGTATACAGCATATTAAACTGTGCGATATTACATCCTAAAGATTATTACTTAGTAATTGCATGGAAAACATAGCAAACTGAATGATTTTAACAGGAATACAGGAATGAAGAATAGGCTACAATAAGCTAGGTACAATAAGGAAGAACATGAGCACATAAGCATGAGTAAACATTATATAAAAAGCATATGAGCCATTTTAAAATAGGCTTTTAAAAGGTTCTCCACACTTGCATATCTAATTTAACAAAATCGGTACAAATGAACTTCTATTTAAAATCTGTAGGCAACACTCCAAAGACCATTTTTGGAGCTTTTATTTTTAAGAGGGTAATCCTGTAGACTAAAAAAAGCATTTCCAACAATGAATCACCTCTGGCTTTATAGTTTAGTCCAAGACTAGACCTAATCCTTGCCCTGGAAGATGCCTGTTAGTGTGTATGAGATTTCAGCCTCACAGTTAGGAATTTGATGAAGGCCTCAAGCATTTCCCGGCTTGATTTACTCTTTTTGTAGCGGCAGCATTTGCGCTCGTGCCAAAAGCTGCAGTCTCTGCGTGGACAATGTAGTCATTGTGAATAAGATCTATGAATAACGGTGTGACATTTAGAAATTCTTACATGATATTTATTTATCATACAGTGGCTGAGCTGCCAGTGTCTCTTTTAATGGCACAGACAGGCTTTAATGCCAGCCAGCTCCTCTACTGTGAACTGCATTAATCATAGCGCATTGCCTTGTTGTCACATGACTTCTTCAATGAAAGAATCAACACTAAAATATAGAATACTGGGTTTTGGATTCATAAACTGAAAAGTATATTCCTGTACTCTTTCACAAGTTACTGTACACAGTAGTACACAGCCATATACGGTACATACGCCCAATCCCTGATACCTCCGCCACCATGTTTTACAGATGATGTGCTCTGGATGCTTTGGATTGTTGACATTTCTGTGTAATTTGGCTGCCATCTGCAGTGGAGGACTTCCTTTGCCTACCAGTCCCTTTGGGATTAATGAGCTCACTAGTGCAGTCTTTCTTTCTAAAGATATTTAATTTTAGCCATGCTGAGGTGTTAATTTAAGCCGTACAGAGCTCTAATTGTAGCCATGCAAAGCTTTAATTTTAGCCGCGTAGAGCTTTAATTTTAGCCATGCAAAGCTTAAATTTTTGATGTGCAAACCTTTAATTTTAGCAGCGCAGAGCTTTTAATTTTAGCAGCGCAGAGCTTTTAATTTTAGCCATGCAGAGCATTAATTTTAGCCGTGTAAAGCTTTAATTTTAGACATGCAGAGCTTGAATTTTAGCTGTGCAGAGCTTTAAATTTAGCCACACAGAGCTAGTGTGGAGCTTTTAGTTTAGCTGTGCAGAGCTTTAATATTAGCGACACAAAGCTTTAATTTTAGCCGCACTGAGCATTTAATTTTAGCCATGCAGAGCTTTTAATTTTAGCAGTGCAAAGTTCTTAATTTTAGCTGTGCAATGCTTTAATTTTAGCTTCAAAGAGCTTTAATTTTAGCGGTGCAAAGCTTTCATTTTTGCTACGAAGAGCTTTAATTTTAGCTGCGCTGAAGTTTTAATTAAAAAAATTGAAAAGTCACAGCTAGTCACACTTAATCACAGCTAATCACAGCTAATTGCAGTCAGTCACAGCTAATCACAGCTAATCACAGATAGTCACAGCTAATCACAGCTAGTTACAACTAATCACAGCTATTCACAGTTAGTCACAGCTAATCACAGCTAGTCACAGCTGAAATAACTCTTTTTTCATGCATCTTGGCATCATGTTTTCCTCCACCAGTCTTACACACTGCTTTTGGATAACTTTATGCTGCTTTACTCCTGGTGCAAAAATTCAAGCAGTTCAGCTTGGTTTGATGGCTTGTGATCATCCATCTTCCTCTTGATTATCTTCCAGAGGTTCTCATTTAGCTAAAATCAAAGAAACTCAAAAACCATTTTTAGGTTTTCACTTAATTTTTTCCTGGAGCTGTATATATTATGGAAGGTACTGTAAATATGCATGATGCACCAACATCTTGCTAGAACGCCTGACTGTTTGTCAGTGTGCTATCCTGTTGTATCTGGAGGAAGATGCTACGCAGTTTGTTCGTTCTTCTATTTTCTATCTCTTCACATTCCTGCCCGAGCCCAAGCAGCACGCAGAGACGCAGGAGTGCCTTGGAAGTATCGACTTGCTAAACACTTGCTGTGTCAATAGGCTCATGATACAATAAAAGATGATGTTCCTCTGCTTTCTGCAATGCCATCAATATTTCATCTGCTGTAAGTTGCAACTCCCCTGCCATACCCTGCCTCTTCCCTCTCCTCTAAACCCTGCTGTGGAAGAACGGCTGACAGCTTTTGTTGAAAGAGCAGTGAATGCTTCGAAAACAGTCAAGAGTTCATCCACTGCACTGTCCACTGTGCGTGGTAATGCCTTCTGTGTATGTATTCATGGAACATACTTGGCTCTGTAGATCAAGGAACATGAAGGAATGTACAAACTGGCCAGTGTTCAGCATCGCTCACAAGATAACACCTCACAACTTACACATGCCTTCTGTGATGTATTCCTGGAACATACTTGGCTCTGTAGATCAAGGAATGAGAAGGAATGGCCAAAGTTTAGCAACTCTCACAAGATAACACCTCACAACTTACACCGGCCAGTGTCATAAATTGCATATCACCTAATCACCTAATCGCCTATAAACATCATAGTGGTCATACACAGTATTACCGTATTTCTCGCACTATAAGGCGCATTTAAAATCTTTTAATTTTACTTTTATTTTAATTCAGTGCATCTTATGTATGAATTTTACCAGTCTGGTTGTATGGAGCAGTAAAGCCATTTCAACAAAAGTAAAGTAAAGAGTTATACAGGAGTTTCAGTTTAGTTCCTCAGACCCGAGACTCAAGACTGGAGCAGTATTAGCATGTCCCAGACAGGACCACAGGCGGAAGTAAGTAAGTAAGTGTTCCGATAGCTAGCACTCTGCAGTGTGGAGGTGATGTGCTGCTCTCCAGTATCAACAACACCAGGTTTTCTGACAGATTTGTGCTGTTTTTCACTGCTTTGCCAAAGTCATTTTTAGTTTACATCCAGAAAGGTTATACAGTATAACACTATGCAACATATATGCAATTAATATAACACAAATATCCTGGAAATGATCCTCTATCAGTACTTTTAAGCATACTGAAATGCTTCTCACTTCTCAGAGTAATTGCTCTGCTCTAATATCAGCAGTTTCTACTGGTCACATGTACTTTTCTTCTGCTGAAAATAGCTTGAAATGGAAAAAAATGTCATCTTAACAATGAAACTCGCTCCCTCTTTTGTATCATTTGTCATGGGGCTCTTTTTAGAAGTTGTCCTTGTTCTGTATTTTAGAAGAGATTTTTTTCTAAAAGATGTTATTATCTGTGACCACAGTTCACCTACAGTCCCTGCCAGATCTGTGGCCTAGAAAAGCAGTTCTTATTTTTTTTCTTATGCACATTCTATTTCCAATTTACTTGTTTTTGACGCATAAAATGAACTGGTTTCTTTGTATGTAGCATGCTTTGTGTTCTGCAGAGATTGAGGGGGAGGAGCTTAGAGATATTCATTATAATACAGCAGAGTAGTTGCATGTGGGAAAGAAATGGTAAACTGAGTCATACATATTGAGTTAAGATGTGATTACTTTCATTTTTGCTATTAATCTCTAATTAAATTTTTATGTTTTTTTTCCAATACTTGAAATTCAGCAATGAATAAATAAATAAATAAATAGAAATTGTGCTTTAAAAAAGTAACATACGACAGGAAAAGTACGCCTTGTGTGGCCTGAAATGTGCAAAAGGCATGTACTAATTCTCTTAGTTAATCATGGGTGTGTTTTGGGCATAACGTGAAATAAACCAATCGTTCCAGTTGTTCCAGTTGCCATTCCCATTAGGAGTCAAGTGCACTCTGACTTTGGCGCATTGCTATTTTATTTTATTTTATTTTATTATTTTTTTAATGTATTTTATTCATTTTTTGGACCCACCACCACCCCCCTCTTCGGAGGACTATTAAAACTTTATTGTTTATTAGTTTATATAATTTTATTTTATTGTTTTTTAATTTAAAGACACATACATATATACAGTCATATGAAAAAGTGCACAAGGAGAAGCTGTATGGGAGAGTGATGCGATAGAATCCATTTCTGCAAGCACGCCACAAACAGAGTCGCATCACTCTCCCATACAGCTTCTCCTTGTGTAAAGTGCGCTGTATTGTTGACCGATGCACAGTGACACCATCTGCAACAAGATGATGCTGCAGCTCTTTGGAGGTGGTCTGTGGATTGTCCTTGACTGTTCTCACCATTCTTCTTCTCTGCCTTTCTGATATTTTTCTTGGCCTGCCACGTCTGGGCTTAACAAGAACTGTCCCTGTGGTCTTCCATTTCCTTACTATGTTCCTCACAGTGGAAACTGACAGGTTAAATCTCTGAGACAACTTTTTGTATCCTTCCCCTGAACAAGTATGTTGAAAGATCTTTGTTTTTAGATCATTTGAGAGTTGTTTTGATGAGCCCATGATGCCACTGTTCAGAGGAGATTCAAATAGGAGAACAACTTGCAATTGGCCACCTTAAATCCCTTTTCTCATGATTGGATACACCTGGCTATGAAGTTCAAAGCTCAATGAGGTTACCAAACCAATTTTGTGCTTCAGTAAGTCAGTAAAAAGTAGTTAGGAGTATTCCAGTCAATAAAATGATAAGGGTGCCCATACTTTTGCACCGGTCAAAATTTTGGTTTAATGCATATTGCACATTTTCTGTTAGTACAATAAACCTCATTTCAATCCTGAAATATTACTGTGTTTATCAGTTATTAGATATATCAAACTGAAATGGCTGTTGCAAACACCCAAATATTTAGAACTAAAAATGATTAAGATTAATAGGGGTGCCCAGACTTTTTCATATGACTGTATATATATATATATGGTGTATTTCTCATATACACATGACACTGTAGATTGAGGAAGGTAAATATCTGCACGTTGAGCTTGAGACATGGGATGGGGGAATGGTCCCACCCTTCTGGCACCAACTATGAGGCCTCACTCCAACTCTGTAATGTAATTCTGTAATGTCCCATGAATGTGGTGTCAACCACACTCATAAGATAACACCTCACAACGTACGTAGAGGTGTGAGGGTTTTGAAGCCATACCATGAGGTAACACGTCATGGTAACTTTAATGTATAATACAATATACAGTATCTTCTTCAGCCTGCAAACACACTGACTAAAAGTTTAAAAGTTATTTAGTGCTTTTTGGAAAAAAATCTATCCACTTCTTTTAATAAGCTACGAGAGAGAAATAATTAATACTGGATTACATCATACTTACCTTTTTATTGCCCTGGCTTTGAGAGGTTTTTCCAGTACGTTATTCAGTTTTGCAGCCTTGACGCTTCCACAGAGAGAGGCTTCAGCCTGTGTTCCAAATTCTGTGTTTTAGAACAGGGCTCTGTGCCCCCAACACACAACTGCTTGAAATACATTCAGCACTAACAATCCGCCAGAAGCAGAGAGCAATGGAGAATGGCCTGGGGGCATTTTCACAATAGCCTCGTTATTGGACCTGGGTGCACTTGCTATCTTACACCACGCCAACAGGCTATTTTATCACCTTCCATCCGGGTTGTTTAAATAGTAACTGTGCTTGTGAATATCTCGAGTGTGTTCAGGTAAATTTCTGGCGTATTGCTATCTTCTCAACAGTAAAAACACAGGTGCGCCACTGACTGAAAAAAAAAAAGTCAGACGATCAGATGTTCATTGCTATCTTGGCAGTGAATTGTCATTACAGGCTCATCCCCAATGCACGTTTACCTCCACATATGCACACATGGACATGCAGCAGGGCACAAACCAATAGCACATGCCTGTTGGCAGCTATGCAAACTAATAAATAATAAATAATATAATAAATACAATAATTTAGAATCAACTAGCGCAAATTAGCAGGTCAGTTTGATCTGCTGAGAAGCATTGGAAATGTCCAGGTAATTGTTATGTTAAGATAATTAATACATTCCTTTTCCACGTACCTTTTTCTTATCAGTACGATAGAAAAGACACACTGACACACCCTAAATCAAGATTATATTAAAATATATACCATAATAGTCCCCTGCTAGCGTAAGTAAGCGTGGATAAGAAATCTCAAATCTCAAATGAGCACCTGCATGATTAAAAAGCCATGAATCCTAAAAGGGCTGTTTCTTGTAGCTTAAATGTTTTATACAAAAACAATATATATATTTTAAAAACTGCATTTGTATTAGAGTGATTTTCAACCAACTGTTTTTATACAGTTCTGCACATTAGGGCTGCATGATATATCGTTAAAGCATTGTCATCACTTAAGGCAATTAAATCAATATTGTCATGCTGCAATGTTTTGATTCTTGACACAAGCAGTAGATACACAGCGCTGTGTCTGTGTCTGTGTGAGTGACAGGCTGCTGCTGCCTGAGAAGCACGAGGGGGAGGGGAAGCGCAGGAGTAAACATGAGGTAACCCCATGGCCTCCATCCACATGGCTGGGTGTGTGTCAAAAGCTGTGCACTTGAGTCCAGCACAGTTTTGCAGAGCAGATTTTTCCAGCTACAACTGATTTTACGCTTTTAATTCCTGTTGTTTTGCTGTTTTTCTCGGGTTTTGAGTGCATTGTTTCATATTGCGATATATATCCTTGAAAAAATAACTTTTGCAATGTTAATTTATTTTTTTCACAATATCGTGCAGCCCTACTGCACATACATTAACCCTTGTGTGGTGTTCATGTTTTTGTTACTCGTTTACTTTGTTAATTGTATTTAATTCAGCAAAATTAAGCAATTAAGCAAAAAGTGCTACTCTTTTTTTATTAGTTTTTAAATAAAATGTAAAAGAAAATGAATTAAACTCAAGATATGAGGAGAAAATTTGTTTAGTTTCATATTTACAAATGAAGCAATGTTTATTAGCCCTTGGCCAAACATACTGTATGTAATATAAATGTGTGTGTGTGTGTGGGGGGGGGGGTAAAGATACTGTAGCTTTAGGGGACAGACAACACACTGATAGTAATTAAGCAAAGAGAAAACACCCATTATGCAAACCCATACTCAGTTAAATAAATTTGAATAAACTTAAAATCTTATGTTTTACAACTTAACTGAGTCAAAGCAAAATGAAAACTAGACTCCTCCCCCAAACGAGCCAGAATAGGTCTACATGCAGACTCATTTGTCCAGGAGAAGTGTGGAAATGACTCAAGTCTTATCTGGACTTATCCAGGAGCTAAAAGTCAAGCCCCTTCACGCTCTCTTTCTTTCTCCATTGCCACTGAGCACAGATACAGAACAGAGCGAATAACAGTCAGAGGCCGGCGTTGTGTCTCTGTGTATCTGATGACATTTAATATGGATTCACTGCAATTATCTTCATCTGAAGATATAAACCATTAGGCCGCAGAAGCTCCACTGAACCGGATCTATAGACTTCATTTCATGGTGACTCTCAAGTTAAAAGGCACTTGATAATCAGTCTGGACCCCAGTTTTCAATGGATCAAGCGAATTTGACGCAATTATTAATGTCTAATTAAGCTTGTCTGCCCAGTGGGCAGGTCTGAGTTCTGCCAGAGAGCTTAAATAGGCATGTCCAATTTTAACTTAAAAGGCATATTATGACTAAAAGTAAAAGAGAATTCTTCTCTTTTGCCAGATAGAGTTCATTAGCCAGGAGATGTTTAGTGTCTAATTTGACCTCTTTTTTTTTACCCAGGGACCCTATTTTAGCTATACATAGGTGAGTCACAACAACGCAGCTTGATTTAGGGCGTGTCAGTGTGTCTTTGCTATCGTAACGACGGGATAAGTACACCTTGAGCTGCTTAAAACTAATTCTAATTCTCCTAATTAATCGTGGGTGTGTTTTTGATGTAACATGAAATAAACCAGTCAGTGTGTCACTTCCCTCCCATTCCCTTTAAGAGCCAGGTATGCTCTGACTTTGGCACATTGCCATTTTAAGGGACTCGTTTACTGTTGATGATGTTGCACCGCTGCATGTCCATGTATATGTAAGAAGCGCCCATTAGGGATGCGCCAGTGTTGACTGCCAAAAGATAGCAATGAACATCTGTTGACAGCTATCTATGCACATCATTTTGAGACCACCACACCTATTGGTGTAGATATAGACACAAACACCGCTGCTATTTAAACGATGCAGACGCAAGGTGTGAAAATAGACTTGCGGGGTGTAAGTTGGCAATGAGCATCACGGTGCACCATAAGCAGGGTGTAACAAGACAATGCAAAGCAATAAGTCATGACTGCAGAAGAAGAGAGTATCAGTATTAGATGATTTTGCCTTCCGTACTGACATAATCCTATACAGTGAAAAAAATTTATATTTGTTGGCTCATATTCACTCAATGAAGCCATTTTTTTAGCATTTACTTAGTTAAGTTGTGAATATATATATATCATTTTGCATTTATTTAACTTAACTGAGTCAAAGCTAAATGGTGATTGGATTGAGTTAAGTTGAATAAACGTAACATAATGTTTTTACAACCGTAATAGAAGTATAAGGTTGTGTTTAAAAAAACAGTGGTTGTCTGGGGGTACAATTTTACTTTATATTTTTTATTTGACATTTAAATGTTATTTAACACTCTATCCTATAATTTACTTATATTTATATTTTCTTAATTGTAATTACAGAGCATTGGAATACATTTTAACTGTTATATTAATGTAATATATTTTTAAAACCTTTTACCAAAGTAGTAATTTGATTTTATGTTTCTAAAAAGTTACATGATACATTTAAGTGAACTTCTGTAACAGTTTAATACACATTTTAACACAATACAAATGTACAAATATAAATTTGTAAATAAGTATTGTAGAAGTATATTGAATTACATTGAACTAAAAGTGTACTTCATAGTACATATCGCTCTTTTTTAAGAAGTATGATCAAATTTTACTTTCAAACTTTTTGATGAAAGCATAATTATAATGTACTTTTAATATATTTTAAGTAAGCACATGAATCTGTTAGTATATTATCAGCATACTTGGACATTTCTCAATATGTTTTAAGTACAATTAAGGACATTTGTTTTTCACCAGGGCAACAGAATTTCAAAAAGTGGCGGTTGCTGATTTCACATGTGTCGGAGGAGGCATGTGCTAGTCTTCACTCTACTTGTGTTGTGAAATCACCAGTGATTGAGGAGCAGCTAAATGGGCGGGACAATTGACCTAAATATGAGACTAAATTGGGAGAAGACATTACAAGAGAACATTACATTTGCATTACTTGTTAATATAATTGTTGTAGCCTCTTTGCTAATGCTAACAAAATTAAAGATGTTATTTTTGCACATTTGCATCTAGAGTCTTCTAGGTAAAACTGAGGGATATGGGTTCAATATAAATCAATTAGAGCTGGGTCTTCTGAGAGACCCTGAGCCGCACGCTGACCTCCTGGAGATGTGTAAACAGACCTTATCAGCAGTGGAGTGTGAGCTCAGCCGCGGCTCTGATCAGCTCCTCAGATAGCTAATGAGGCGGTGGAGAGTGGACGCACTCATCAGCCCCGCTGTCCCCAGACAGAATGACAATCAGCTATGATAATTGATATTGCTCTCTCGGAGAGGTGACTGCGGATGGTTATCGGATGCAAGCAGATCGTTTTTCTGCTGATTGATTTCTCATTTTTCATCACCGGTTGGCTCTTGGTTAACGGAGGCCTTCAGGCAACAGGCTTCATATCCTGCCAGGCTTTAAAAAAAGAAGAAGCTCCATTCAGCTCTGGTCTGTGTCACTGCAGAGATTGCTTCTTTTATCGTACTTTTTCTAACCACAAAGGCATATCGATAAAATGAAGGTTAAGAGAGTTTCTAGTTGAAGCCATGTAAGTATCTTCTTGTTTCTACACTCACTGTCCATTTTCCAACTCCACTAAGCACATAGGAGCATTATGTAATTAATTCTGTCTAATTATACCCCAAAGTACTGTAGTTTCTTTATATTATTACTTTATTATCCTCCTTTTAACCTGTTCTTCAATTATTAGGACCACCACAAAGCAGGTCTTATTTGGGTGGTGGGTCATTAGTCTCAGCACTGCAGTGATACAGACATAACAGTGGTGAAAAATGATCAATGAGGTGAGGAAGAATCTAGAATGTCAGCTAAAGACTTACAGAAATCTCTGGCTCATGCTGACATTTTTATTGAAATTCTACGAAAAGGAAAACATTAAACAAGAATGGAGTTTATGGGAGGACACCATGTAGGAAGCCACTGCTGTCCAAAAAAACATTGCTGTTGTTCGGAAGGAACACACAACGCTATGTGTGGAGAAAAAAAAGGCACAGCACACCATCATCAAAACCTCATCCCAACTGTGAAACATGGTGGAGGGGGCATCATGGATTGGGGCTGCTTTGCTGCCTCAGGGCCTGGACGGATTGCCGTCATCAATGGAAAAAATATTTCCCAAGTTTACCAAGACATTTTGCAGGAAAACTTAAGACCATCTGTCCTCCAACTGAAGCTCAACAGAGGATGGATGATGCAACAGGACAACGACCCAAAACATAGTAGAAGCAAATCAACAACCGAACGGCTTCAACAGAAGAAAATACGCCTTCTGGAGAGTCCTCAAGAGAGAGATTCACACCAGATATCCCAAGAATATTATAGCTGAACTGAAACAGTTTAGTGAAGAGGAATGATCCAGAATTCCTCCTGACTGTTGTGCAGGTCTGATCTGCAGCTACAGAAAATGTTTGTTTGAGGTTTTTGCTGCCAAAGAAGGATCAACCAGTTATTAAATCCAAAGGTTCACATACCTATCTTTTACCACAATGCACTGTGAATATTAACATGTTGTTTCAATAAAACCATGCAAACATATATTTGTTTTGTGTGGTATTAGTTTAAGCACTTAGTTTAAGTGTCTATTGTTGTGACTTAGATAAAGATCAGAATTTCTTCACATTTAATGACCAATTTACGCAGAAATCCAAGTAAAATCCCAGACGGTTCACATACTTTTTTTTTTTCTTGCAACTGTAGACTATAAGCAAATTGAAGGAGACACAAGCCGAACATCAATCGTAGTAGTAGTAGTAGTAGATTAGTGGAGGAGATGTATCAGGGTGTATCAGTGCAAATGGAAGGTTTCTGTATCTAAATTCAGCACATTTGATCCAAATGTATTAATCCAGATGAGAAAATTAATTATTGACAAGAGCGCCGGCGCAAACGTTTTAATCTTCAAGGGCGAGTCGACATTTTGATGCCTGACGCAAACCCTCGAAAAATCTGCGGAGACGGTTCGCAGTGAGCCCGCAGACATAAAAGCCGTGCGGAGGGAGCCGGAGCGCGGCCGTCTTTCATCTGCCATCTGATGAAAGGGTTTATTGGTTGCTAAACGGTTCATTTTACGGAGGAAGCTGCTCCGGACTGTTTTTCGACGGGCCGCGCTGCCAAATTTTCCGCTCCACTGGTCTCTCTGAAGCACCTCGTGCTTTTTATTTACTTATTTATTTGTTTGTTTATTTATTTATTTATTTATTTGTTTTTATTCAGTCATCAGAAATTCCGTGAATGCTCTCGTAAGCCTCTGAGTGCTGGAGAACGCCTCAGCATAATGTGTGCGGTGTTCGGAGGACAAGAACGGAGGACCTTTATCTAACCCCTGCCAAGCCAGCTAATGAACAATAAGTGCACTGGCATAATACAAACACACACACACACACACACGCGCGCATTGCAGGTACATGCAAATTGCAGAGCACTCTGAGCGCAGTACATCACTGGGGTTCAGCTTCCTAACCTTTTGGATTTATACACCAACCGCTGCCTGAGGAAATCCAGAAGGATCATAAAGGACCCGTCCCATCCAAGCCACTCCCTGTTCTCACAGCTGTCGAGTGGAAGGAGGCTCAGAAGCTTGAAGACCAGAACCAGCCGGTTCCAGAACAGCTTCTTCCCCCAGGCGACCAGGCTGTGGAACAGCTAGTAGAACAGTGTTCTGCCCAACCCACCCCACTGACTGACACCCATACAAACTCTGCACCCTGCACTTTACTTTACACTGCATCTATCAGACTTTCCCATATTATATAGCATTCTGCCCCCTGCGCTTCCCACTTCCCACTCAACTCATTCCTTACCTGCACTTACTCATAGTTATTCTGTCACCTACTGGACTATTTCCTCACTTCCACACACACACACTCTAGATATCTGCATATCTACATCTGTGCAATATTTGTTCTGTGCAATATTTGTCTATAGTTCAAGTTATTATGTGTATTGTTATTGAGTATGCTGTGTATATTGTTTATACTGTAAAGCTATCTGTATGTCTTATTATATGTTATATTTTATTTTATTATTCTTCTTGTAAATATTGTTCTCTGCACATTGGTGGAAATCAGCACCCAAGTTTTTCCTTACATGCACACCTGTACTCTGTGACGTGACAATAAAAATCTTGAATCTTGAATCTGACCAACACTGCTAAACAAGCATTATTTTTTCACTTTCAGTCGGTCAGAGACAGTTCCCATGTTCTCAGTCACCTGAATACTAGATTGCACTCACCTGTTTGTCATTAGCTCTCCTTGTATAATGCAAGTGTGTGTGCTCCTTGACTTTGCAACGTATTGCCAATTACATTTCCACTTAAATACAGGGTTTCCTGAGATTTGTTGCCTAGTAGGTGTTAAAGGTGTCCGTGAACCATGGTCCGGACCACATGACCGAAATTAGGTTGGACCAGAAGTGGTGGTCTCGATCTGGATCAACTTAACCATGACTGCTGTTTTGCCAAAGAGTTGCAGAAGAGAGCTGTGTGTTCATGCTAGGCTAAAAGCTAACCTTGGCCTAGCATAAGTCCAGACATGATCAGGAGAACTTCAACAACTCCGAAGACATTTGGTATTTTGTGCTGTTTGTCAAATATGATCAAACACTATATTGCCAAAAGTGTCCACCCACCTGCATCGCGTTTGGTAATATAAGGCTTGTGGACTTGTTGCACAGGTGGTATCTTAAACTGTAAACCCAGAATTTGTTTGAACACAATATATTAAGTCTGTTTTACAAAAAAATGGATATTTATGGGCAAATATACATTAAAACAGAGATCTTTGAGTTGAACCAATGCATAAGAACTGCTTCTTTTCCATTGGCTTTTGGCACAATCTATTTGCATACTGGGCAATTTGGAAATTTGCTGTGTTAGTGCAGGAAAAACTTAATATAACATATATAGATGTATATATATTTGTTAAATTAACTGTACTTTTTATATATTACATTACATGAACTTAAAATTTCTTACGCAGTCAGTTACAACAAAAGTTTTAATATTAATGAACTCAAATTGGGTTTTGTAGCAAATCATTTTATTGATTTGCTATTGAGCTCCTGAAAGCGACCCACTAATTCACTATTGCTCACTAATGTTTGTAGAAGCAGTCTTCATGCCTAAATAATTAGTTTTATACATAAATATGACCAGGATTACGGCATATGAGTCTAAAATGTTCATCATTTATTGTTCAGGCCAGGTTCTGAGGAGCTTAAGAGGTTAATGGCTTTGGCCTTGGTCAAACCATAATTAAACCTGAGCCAAACCTTTATTCAGTTCCACCCAATTCAATAGTGGTTTTCTCCATTGAAATGGGTAGAAGGATAGATCGTAAATAACGTGTGTAGAAACAGTGTTTAGATAGTAGAGTGTTGTTGTTGCTGCTTTTGATTTGCAGCCTCTCTACACCTCTGTAATTATTTCAGCCATCATTAGTGTTATTATCCATAGCAGAGAGCCGCAGAGATTAATGTTTCATTTTTTGGCTTTGTGCGTGGAGAATCAGAGAGCTGTGTTTTGTGTGTGTGTGTGTGTGTATTTGTGTGTGTGTGTGTGTAGTAGTCTGCTTGCTTGCTTGCCTGAAGGTGCAGCATTAGGTGTAGGTGGCTCAAAGTATAGCGACGAGCTGCAGAGCACTCCACATCGGTGCCCCCGAACACCTAATTGACTGGAGAATATTTTTAAACTTATTGAAGTTTAATTGCTGCAAAAAAGAAAAAAAGAAAAAAAAAAGAGTGCAGCGTGATTCAGAGGAAGGTGCCGTGTGTGGTTTTAACAAAAGAGTTCATTTGCGCTGGAGAATAAAGCTTCGGTTGAGAGCGAGCGTCGTAACGAGTTTGGGTGATGTGCCACAGGGCTTGGCTGGTCTTTCTATCTTTCCGTCTCTCTCTCTCTCTCTTTTTTTCTATCACTCTCTCTCGCTCTCTTTTTCTCTCTCCTGGGAGAAGGCTGCGCCTGCACAACTCCAGAATCAACAACTCTCAAAAAGTAGATCATGATTCAGACGATTCAGTGCGTTATCGCACCTCAAATTGGACTCCTTTTAATTCAGTTATATTTTGGTATTGTTTTTAAAAATACCAAAAATACAGTGCACAGAAAAAGTCCAAAACATACAAACCATCAAGTATATTCAACATATGGAATTACAGTATTTAGCAAGCAATTAAAAGTGTTAAACAAACCAGAATGTGTTTTATATTTATATTTATATTCAGCTTTACGAAGTAGTCCCTGGTTCGGCTTTCAGTTAACAGCTGTGCTGAGAACTCGTCAATTACTCGTTAATTACTTGAATTTCTTGTTCTCCTAATGTGATTTAGTGTTTGAGAGCATCAGTTGTAAAGTTGTGAAGAAGTAAAGTTTATATACAGTAAATAGCCCTATTTAATTAATGTTCTAATCCATATTGTGGCAAGAACTACTTAAAATAAGCACTTTGAAATTATCCTCAAGTGTAGTCGCAAACACCATCAGAAATGTCACGATGAAACTGGCACTCATTAAGACCGCCGCAGGAGAGGAAGACCACGAGTTCCCTCTGTTGCACAGAATAAGCTAACTTTTAGAGAGTTACTAGCCTCAGAAACTGCAAGTTATCAGTTTAACCCCAGATAAGAGTCACCTAAATGCTTTAAAGAGTATTTGTTATTTTGTTAAACTCATTTAAGTTTAATACACGATTCCTTATGTGTTCCTTTATAGTCTGGACAACAGTATTAATTTACAATGTGGGAAAACAGTTGAGAAAAGTTGAGAAAAACATTAAATGGAAGGAGTTTTTGTGTTCAAATGACTTTAACTAAGGTGAAATTCAAAGTAAAATTTATATTTATATATAAAATAAGCAAATACTGTTTGTGGGGGGATCCTGGGGAAATTTTCTCTTTTATTGGGGGTCCTCTGTGATTTCATTCCCATGTATGTTTTTTTCATGTGTCTCAGACGTCCTTTGAGAAAATTACAGGCTGAATTACCTACTGTTTTTCATTGAACTTCAGTAATTTTAGTCTCGTCTGGATCCACATCTCTAAGTTTCGTCACCTTGCGTTTAATAAAGTAGCTATTTGTCCACTGCCACGCACCGTAATTACACGTTGGGTGTGCGTTTCCATGGAGATCCACGCTAAACACAAAAATGAGTGGAAATGGAGGAGCTACTGAACATGATGTCATGTGACTGAGGCAGCCTAAAAACTCACTAATCCTCCTGTTTTTTCCTGTTTGTAGTACAGATACAAGAGTTTCATCACTGAGTAGAAGAGTGAAATATTTTTCACGGTCACCCCCCTGAGAAACTAATCTCGTCCGTATAGGGCTTACAATGCTCAGTAAGGCAAAAAAATCTTATCAGAAAAAAAAGATCTATTGCCTGGAAATAAGATAAGATTTTGTGTTTAACATGTTTTAACACATTTATTTTAGTTCCCACCAGAACCATCATTATGTAATAAAGAGGCAGGCTGCATTCCCTGAATGACTATGAGGGGTGATCCAACTCTCATCACTAGGGCAGGCAGGGGTCTAATCACTCACAAACAGCAACAAAACAAGCAAATGCTTATTAAAAAAAAGTCCAAAAGCACAGAGCAAAGATCAGCAAATAGTTGCTGTGTTCCAATGAGATCCAGGGACTGGACTAACTGGACTAGGCTAAGAAACGGCACCTAGGGGCCTATTTTAGAGATCTGTAGGTGAGCCGCCAACCAAGCACTGTGCAAAAGACACGTACTAATTCTCTTGTAATTAATTAAGGGTGTTATTTGTGGATTTAACATTAAATAAATCAATCAGCCTGTCACTTTTCATTCCATTTAAGAGCCAGGTGAGCTCTGTGTATGGAGGATTGCTATTTTAACAGCGCAGCACTTCTGCGCTTTCTCAGCAGAGACAAAAGCTGACCTGCTCGTTCACACTGTGAAGGTGCGCTAGCAGGTCATTTACGGGAACAGCAATAATATTTTATTTACTATTTTGTTTATTGTTGATGTAAAAGTTGGGCATGCAGCATGTCTGTCTTGCTAAGATAGCAATGAATGTCTGGAAGATAACTGTTGTTATAAGAACAGACCAAGGTAGTTTGGATGCAAATGCAAGGCAGGTTTAAAAAAAAAAAAAAACTAACCAAAATCGTTGTCAAAAGTCAGGCAAAGATAAAAAAAAAAAACAGAAATAGAACACAAGGCAAAGATTGTAGTCAAGGAGCTAAAAAAAACAAAAAACAAAAAAACAGGAATAACTAACATTGTAAGTAACGCTCGATAAACACGGGTGTGTCAATATCTCGCAACTTGACTAAGGCTAAGTTCACATTACCAAGCTGAACTGACTCAAAATTGTTTTTTGGTCAGTGTGGCTCAGATCAGATTTTTTTTGTGGCTGTGTGAACAGTTTTGAATCACTTTCATATGTGGTCCTAAATCAGATATATATCCAATTCATTGACATGCGACATGAACGTGAATGGACAAATTGAAATCATAATTCATGCGTCTTTTTGCTTTTACTCATGCGCTACGTGCTTCTCTCTTGTACCCACACTCTATCTCTTGGTGCAGTTGTGCAGCTATAGATAAAAAACAGCAAAAGCAAACCGCCTGGCCTTTTTTCACCGCCTCGACCTGAGCCTGAACTTCAGACCAGCTGTTTACTCTCCACTCCAGCAAAAGATGCTCCACATATGAGCTGCTAACTCTGTTAAATCTATTTCACCTTTACAAAGCTACTATTTTTTGTTTTTTGTTTTTGTTTTCAAGATAACCAAATTCGATCTGAGCAAAATATTTTTTTTGTGCAATGTGATTTGTAATGTGAACAAAGCCAGTCAGTTGCACACCTTTGTTTTCTGCTGCCAAGATAGCAATACGCCGGCCAAAAAATTACCTGAACACACTTCATTTTCAGACGACCACGCCCATTAGTGTAGATATATTCAAAAGAGATTTTGGTATTTAACTGGTGCAGGTGCAAGGTTTGAAAAGAAACTACTGGTGGGGTGCAAGATAGCAATGAGCATTGTGTGTCATCTTGCGCAGGGTGTAAGATAGGACCCCTAGAATTAGTTACTTTTCTAATTGATGTATGATTACATTCAGCTGCAGGAACATTAGCGAGGTCAGGTGCGGATGTTGGATGATTCGTTCTGGATCACCAACATCGCCTCATGCCAACTGGTTCATGCCAAATGTACTGGATGGAGCTCAATCGCAACAGGAAAGCCAGTTCCTCTGCTCCAGAGCTCAGTGCTGGACGGATTTCTACCCTTCTAGCTGATGTTTGGCATCAGGCATGTTGACCTTAGCTTTAGCTTTAGGCTCATCTGTTCTGCTCCCAAGGCAGTGCTTTCTGTGGAGATTAGGCAAACTGGGTGTGCTAAGGTAAATGCAAAAATGCTAGTAAAGCCCACACCTTGTATATACAGTAGTACATGTACTGAGAAACAGTACATAGGCTTGAAGACTTATTCACATTGAGTGCAATATTAAAAAAAAAAAACGTCAAATTTTAAAATTAAACACACGTGTATTAATGTATGTTAGTAATTGTAGTTTTACACTAAGTCTGAAACTAATGTGCTGCATTTTAAATCTAATGTCCGTAAGTTTTGGGATTTAGGGCCCTCTCTGGTGGGAATGTGTTATTGCACAGAGCATGTGGAAGAATCATTTTAAACTGGGCGGATGTGATGCGGTCTCTTTTCAGAGCGCATGAATCTGATTCTAGGTTATGTTCAGTCAGAGAGAGTGAGAGAGAGAGAGCATCTATCTATCTATCTTAAACAAAATATGCTCAGTATATATATACAAAATATATATATATATGGACTGCCACTTTAAAGTTTTTTGACTGGATTCTACTCTGTTTTCTGTGTTATACAGATGTGGTTAAAATTAGATTAACCAATCAGAGCACTGTAGATGTGACAGAAGCAGAGCCTTTAACTTACAGTTTGAAACATGTGTGTATGAACCAGTACATCCAAAATACTTACTGGGTCTTATTGTTACTTAGATATAGGTACAAATAAAGAAACGTGTCACGTCTGGTGCTGTAGGCACTCCTGCTTCTTCCACACTGAGCTCCAACGGAGGTTTGCAGCCTAAAAACTACACTACCAAGAACGCACCACACGCTGACAAAGAGCGCGCACACAACCACGCACATGACACCTCACCTGCTTCCGCCAGGAAGCCCGGAGTATTGATTACCCCCGGGTATTTAAGGACGCTTCACGAACACACAGGTGCCGCGTATTGCCTGGTTTCTACCACTTTACAAAGTGTTACCTACTCTGTGATTGTTTTTCCGTGTATGACCTTGCTCTTTGTTTTTTTCAACGCTGATTTCTGCCTGTACCTCTGATTGTGGATTTTTCTGTGTTTGACCTGGACTGTTTAATGTTTTTTGATTATTGGATTATCTCTGATGCTGGCTTCCTCGTGTTTGAACTCTGGACTGTCTCTCACTCATGGTATGGTTTTTCCTATGTGGCTTCTGTTAACCGGTGCTCTGATTGTTTCTGTACGACTACCCGTTTCTCTGCCCTTTAACTCAATAAACAACCCATTTTACTGTATCCGCGAGTGTGTGTCATGCACACCATGACAAAACGAGGACAACCAAAAACAAAAGAGTAACACTTGGCTAGGTTAACTTATGGACATTTAACTTGTAATTTGACAAAAGATATGGTATACTTACTGTATTAACCAGTACATATAAATTACTTTCCCAGTCCTACTAGTACTTAAATATATGTACAACAATAATTACAACTAGGAACAAGAAAGTAGCACCAGGGTAATTGCCAAATTGCAAAACGTGTGTTTTCTAGCTTGTGTTTCCTTCTGAATCTCTTGTGTGTGTGTGTTATATAGAGTATATAGCTTAAAACTGTCATGATGGCGTAGAACGGAAATTAGCGGACAGTTATGAATGTCATAAAAATAACATGGTAAATCTTCAATTCAATTCTTTATTTGTACCTAGACTTAAGTACTTTTGTATGTATTTTTTTTTTTTTTAACGTTTGTTTTGGTACATCCTCCCAGTCATAGAGCTTGATATATTGTAGATTTCTTGCTACTCATGTATCCAGAGCACAGAAGGTAAAAAAAAAGGTTGATAAAAGTTCCACTATGTAAAAAATGGCCTTGGTTCTGTTCGTTCGGAAATCACACTTGGTGTGAAAAATCCCTGAAGCTGATTTGGTGTACATGTCCCTCTAAAATTCTGCTAATATCATTCTAGCCTAACTTTCTTTCATGTGAAGATCCTATAAGTTGAGTTTTTTTTATCCTTTCTTTCACACATTTCTCCCGTTTCTTTCCTCAGGCCTGTGGTAGGCCTTCTGTGCAGAAAACCTGTGAGTGATTCAACATGGCAGGAGGCTCCCATCAATGGGAATTATACTAATCCTGACAGGCTGTTGTAGCCACATTAGCTGTATCAAAGGCTAACATGGAGCAGACTTCAAAGGATGTCAAAACACTGCTAAACACCAGGCCCTGCTCTGAGCCCTGCCTGCCTGTCTGTCTGTCTGTCTGTCTCTCTGCATGCATGTCTTTCTGTCTGTCTACCATCAGAGTTGAGTAACTTCACATTCATTCAGGTGAAACTATGTTTTTTTTTTTTTAAGTGACGGATTAAACTTCAAAGTCATTTAATACTGTTTAAAATAGATTTTTAGGGGCGGATCAGAGTGGTCCACTGCACTTAGGCGCTGTCACTATGAGCCAAAGGATGCTGGTTTGAAACCTGGTTTAAAATTGTTCTTGTCATCAGCAGCTGGAGTCCGAGAGAGTATGACTGGCATTGCTCTCTCTTTGCTGTCATTGCTCGCTCTATCTTCTCACGTTACTCTTAGTGTAATATTGGTCAGCAAAGTCATCTGTAAGTTGCTGTTTTGGAACTGGGGATCCAACGTTTTCTTCTGATAGAGCTTTTCCACCAAAAGAATTCTGGTTTTTGAACCAGTTCCGTTCAGGCTTATAAGAATTGTGGTGCTTTTTTATACGAAACCGTCCGCATTTACACCAGTTTTAGTGGAACCATCAAATAGTCACCTCATACTTCATCAACAGAGGGCGTAGCACAGCAATGGTGCTACTGTACAAACAGACACTGCCACAGATGTCGTCCCTGTTACGGCTAAAGAACCTAGTATTCTTCGGTTCCCACTTCGGAACCTATTTTGTTGGTGGAAACAAGACGAGCTGTTTAAAATTAGGTTCGCAAACCCATTGGCCTAGAAACTGGGGGCGACCAGAAATGGTTGTATTTGTCCCCCCAAAAAAATGAAACCACAGAAGAAGCAGAATTTTTTTAAAATAAACTTTTATTTTGAAACCGGGCCGAAATCTGCACCCCCGCCATGAAAAGCATTTTCTAAGTGAAGTTAGCTAAAGCAATTTTTTTTTAAGAGGATGCTTTTATTAAGAGGACGTGTGTGTGCGCTTCCAAGAGGGGGTGCCGATCTCAGCACAACACCGACTTTACACACGAGGTAAGTGATGAGAGCATTGAATCACAACAACAACAATTTACTGCAATAAAAAGACAGCTTTTGGGAAATATCTTGTTCTGCTAACAGACAAAATGTTACATTCTTTTAAAAAGAGGACACCATTGTAAGAAGTGCTCTCTGTAGAAAAGAAGAGAAATTAAAAACACAGGACCCAACGCTACAGAGTTTTTTTTAAAAAGAGTGTAGAAAATGTAAAATACTAATAAATAATAATAATCAAATCTGTTGTTATATTATTTTAAATATTAGGTGAAAACTGATCAGTTTTCTTATATATGTGTATAATTCAGACATTGCACGCATCATTTTTTCTAACAACAGTAAATGTAATGTGGAGGAACATGTTTAGGTTGTAAAGTGACTTTTGGTTGGATTTAACTAATAATAAACAGAAATAAACAGAAATAAACAAAAATTGTGATTAACTGTAATTCCGTAAATGTTGTTCTAAGACACTATAGGGTGGGCTTTGGTTCATTTTAGCAAAAGTGTCTCCATTCTAACATAAACATTTCCCATATTTAAATTAGTAAATTATTTACTGATATTTTTAATTATTTAATTAAGTCAGTTTGAAGGAAATAGCTTAATAGATGTTTAAGCTCAAAGCTGGCCATGCCCAGACTGTGGTTCTATAAACTTTACCCACCAGGTAGAAAAGCTTAATTAGACAAGGCTAATTGCTCCAATTTTGCCTGCCATGTTGGGAAACAGGCTCTTGACTAATTACCAAGCACCTTTCAGCCTGACTTACCAACTTACCATGAAATTAAGTAAACAGATGTGGGTAGTTAATTGTTAAATTGACCCTCCTCCAATTATGTCAAGGGAATTGAAATTATGAGCCCTCACTGTGAAATAAAATTATTATACCTTACTTGCAAAAAAAAAAAAAAAAAACATATAAACATTTTGCCTTAAAAGTGGAAAAGGTCTTACATGTTGCATTAACTAAGCATTAAGCGTTTTAATACAGTTTATTTAAACATTAGTTTTTTTCCATAAACGTTGTGAATAGACAGAAGCAAGTGCTGTAATTTTTTTTTTAAGATTTGTAAATGAAATGTAAAATTTACTGATGGTCAGTGATGGTTTGGAGAATCATGTCATCTGCTGGTGTTGATCCACTGTGTTTTATCAAGTCTATATATATATATATATATTCATTTTCCAGCAGGACTTGGCAGATACTGTTGTTTGGGTTTTCATTAGCTGTAAACCATAATTATCATCAATAAAATAAACACTTAAAATAGATCACGTTGTGTTTGAGTTTAACATTTTAACCTGAATTACTGAAATAAAGTAACGTTTTAATGATATCCTATTTTTTTTATGCACCTGTACATTTGCCAGTTAAACAAATGTAACAATGGATCATTATCCTTAATAAATAAATGTTTGTTTAACTGATTTCTCTTTATCTACTTTTGGGACATGTGTGAAAAATATGATGATGTTTTAAGTTATATATTAAGATATTAAGTTATATATTAAGATATTTATGCAGAAATATAGACAATTAAGAGTTCATACATTTTTAAGCACAACTGTTTCTAAAATAAAGTTTTTTTCTGAATTGATTTTTTTTAGACATTAAAGCTTCTGCTTTGAGAAATCAGCCATTAAGGGCTCTTTTAGGGAAGTGAAGGTCGTTGGTATCATGGTATCATTCTATCTCTACTCTTTTGGCACTGGTCAATAAGAGTGTCGGGAGTTCCTTTTGATCAAAGCTTCTTTTAAACTCATCCCGTCTCATCAGGAGAGTGTAAGCTGAACTTTAGTTTTTCACTATTGTCCATCCATCTTCCAGACTTTCTGCTCCATCAGCACTCAGAGAGAGAGGGAGGGGGGGTTCCACTCGTCTGCCCTTTCGTCTGTCCCGGTCCGTCCCTCTACCTGTCTGTGTTTTGTCAGTAATGGCTGCTGGTGGCCGCTTGCATGACTCTGTGTCTGTCAGCAGGATGGAGCTGCTGCTGATGATGAACTGATCTTATCCTCCTCTTTATCTCTGCTCTGTCGAAGGTTCGCTGCCTGAGTGACGCTGGAATGTCAGCAGCGTCTGCGGTGTGTTCAGATGACATTGGTGTGTGTGTGTGTATGTAGGTGTGTGTTCACGTATGCAGATTTGTGTGTGTGTGTATGTTTGTGTGCATCAGGAACATCTGCTTGTCAATCTGAGCTAATCATCCAGGGCCTTTGATTCACCGTCTGTTCTTCATCAGATTCTTATGGTAGTCAGTCCATATGTCTGGATCTCTATTTCACTCCACCTTTCTCTCCATCTTTCTATCTCTCCCTCTCTCTCTCTCTCTCTCTCTCTCTCTCTCTCTCACACACACACACACACACACACACACACACTCACTCTCACACTTGGTGGGTCTGTAACTTATTGTCTTCTTCCTGTTTTGATAACATTTTGTCGTCTATATCTCCTCCAGATGATGGTCTTTGTCTCTCTCTTTACCAAGACTGATGTCTTAGTCATGTTCTTTTGAATCTTTGAATCTGAGTAATCTTTGAGTCTGAGTAATCTTTGAGCCTGAGCTATCTTTGATTCTGTGTAATCTTTGATTTTGTGCAATCTTTGATTCTGAGTAATCTTTGAGTCTGAGTAATCATTGATTCTGAGTAATCGTTCGGTCTAAGTAACCTTTGATTCTCAGACTCAAGTAATTTTTAAGTCTGAGTAATCTTTGATTCTAAGTAATCTTTAAGTCTGTGCAATCTTTGAGTCTGAGCAATCTTTGAGTCTGAGCAATCTTTGAGTCTGAGCAATCTTTGAGTCTGAACAATCTTTAAGTCTGTGCAATCTTTGAGTCTGTGCAATCTTTGAGTGTGTGCAATCTTTGAATCTGTGCAAACCTTGAGTCTGAACAATCTTGAAGTCTGTGCAATCTTTGAGTCTGTGCAATCTTTAAGTCTGAGTAATCTTGAAGTCTGTGCAATCTTTGAATTTGTGCAATCTTTGAGTCTGAGCACTCTTTGAATCTGTGCAATCTTTGAGTCGGAGCAATCTTTAAGTCTGAGTAATCTTTGAGTCTGTGCAATCTTTAAGTCTGAGTAATCTTTGAGTCTGAGTAATCTTTGAGTCTGAGTAATCTTTGAGTCTGAGCAATCTTTAAGTCTGTGCAATCTTTGAGTCTAAGCAATCTTTAAGTCTGAGAAATCTTTAAGTCTGTGCAATCTTTGAGTCTGAGCAATCTTTGAGTCTGAGCAATCTTTGAGTCTGAGCAATCTTTGAGTCTGAACAATCTTTAAGTCTGTGCAATCTTTGAGTCTGTGCAATCTTTGAGTCTGTGCAATCTTTGAATCTATGCAAACCTTGAGTCTGAACAATCTTTAAGTCTGTGCAATCTTTGAGTCTGTGCAATCTTTAAGTCTGAGTAATCTTGAAGTCTGTGCAATCTTTGAATTTGTGCAATCTTTGAGTCTGAGCAATCTTTGAGTCGGAGCAATCTTTAAGTCTGAGTAATCTTTGAGTCTGTGCAATCTTTAAGTCTGAGTAATCTTTGAGTCTGAGTAATCTTTGAGTCTGAGTAATCTTTGAGTCTGAGCAATCTTTGAATCTGTGCAATCTTTGAGTCTGAGCAATCTTTAAGTCTGAGAAATCTTTAAATCTGAGTAATCTTTAAGTCTGAGTAATCTTTAAGTCTGAGAAATCTTTAAATCTGAGTAATCTTCGAGTCTGAGTAATCTTTGATTCTGAGTAATCTTTGAGCCTGGGCTAGACTAAGGCGCTGCCACTATGATCAGAAGATCGCCGGTTCAAATCCCGTTCATATAGCTTGCCATCGGCTACCGGAGAACTGAGAGAGCACAATTGGTCTTGCTCTTTTTGGGTGGGTAGATGCCGCTCTTTCACCTCATCACTCCAAAGGGTGATGTCACACAGCACAAGGCATCTGTGAACTAATGTATCTTACAGTACTTTTGTCATGAGTTTTCCTGCAGACCACCGAGAAAAAGTAAACATGCGGATTATGGGGTTTGAAGACAGTAAATATTGTTATAATGAAAGAATAAAGCATGGAAATATGAAGAGCTGTTTTTCACAATAGATTTCTAAAAAACGCGTCAGTTCATTGCAAGGTCAGTGCTATCTTTTAGAAACAAAAGGGTTCCCTGTTTGTCACAACGTGTGAATCATGTTGGTGCATTGACGCATTCCTGAGTAATTTAGGTGTATCAACAATGCACGATTTTTGATGCAATTTGTGTAAACAGGGTTTTTGGGTGCCCAGGCCCAGGAGCCTTTCATTGGTTTATTCTCCAGTACTTTCATTAGGTTCTAACCACTCTAGCCTAGAGGTATTGTATGGGAGCAACCCCAGGCCTTCCTTTATTAGTTGGACACTTGAAAAAAAAACACATTTCGATTGCACCTTTGTGATGTCCTGAAGAGCATCTGCCATCTTGAAGTCCTATTTCCTACGCAATTTAGCTAATGGTACAAAAGCAATACGGTTTCAATCCACTCGATGTTTGCTGTGTCATGTTTGGCAGGTGCAGCATAAGGCTGCAGCTGGAGGCACCTTCTCCAGGATGCAGAAGACAGCAGCAGACAGCAGCATCCACTTTTAACTAGCTGTAATGTGAGGAATGTTTGATCTGCCCTTGAGTGCTCACCTTTTATTTATTTATTTCACCTTTATTATGATGTAGCTGCTGCTGCACGAGTGTGTGCTCCCGGGGTGTTTGTTGTGCACCTCGACAGCGTTCATTCCGCACAGTTTAGGTTTGCTCATGAATTTAATTATCTGTTGACACAACACGCTTTAGTATTGACTTTTGAATTGATTGGCTGCTCGCCGCACACAAACCCATTAGCGCAGGCTAACCTTTTTTAATAACTGTGTTAAAAAAAATATATATATATATATATTTATATCAAAGCACATTAAATCCTGGATGAAATTGGAAAGGCTGAGTTTAAATCGAACATACAATAAGATAAAGTAGCGGCTATTTCATGGAGACACAACCCTATTGATGGACAGAGGTGGTCTTTCATGGCCAGGGTGGTTAAAAAGCTGGTTACTCTGGTAAAAACGTATCTTATACTGCTAAGCTAACTGGTTAACCAGCTCTTGACCAGCATGTGGTAGGTTGCATTTGATTTGGCTACTTCCGGCATGCATTCATGTCTTAGATTAAAAAAAAGGCTACTTTCTGAGGCTATTTTGGGTAGTGTACTTCTTGGTAAGAAATTGCTGACTGCTGGACTTTTACATTACATTACTTTTGATTTGGCAGACACTTGTCCGAAGTGACTTAAAATAATGATGTTTAGTAATAAGTAGAAGAAGGAAATGAGGTTAAAAGTAGTTTGAAGTTTGTTAGAGGTGTTAGGAGAGTAAGTGCTCTTTGAAGAGCTCTGTCTTCAGGAGTTTATTAAAGAGAGTGAGAGATTCTCCTGATCTGGTAGTGGAGGGTAGTTTGTTCCACCATTGGGGAACTCTGTATGAGAACAGTCTGGATTGCTTTGTGTGAATATTCGTTTGGTAAAGCGAGGCGACGTTCATTGGAGGAGCGCAGAGACCGGGAGGTAGCATAAGTCTTCAGGAGTGATCAGTGCAGGTAGGAAGGAGCTGTTCTGTCATCAGCTTGTAGGCGATCATAAGAGCTTTGAATTTGATACGAGCATCAACTGGTAGCCAATGGAGCTCAATGAGCAGTGGAGTGACATGTGCCCGTTGGTTTTGGCTGGTTAAAGATTAGACATTCTGCTGCATTCTGGATCATCTGGAGTGGTTTTACTACACAGGCCTGGAGGCGTGAGATGACCACTGCTTGTACCAAGACTTGGGTGGCCTGTCTCTACAAGGCATTCAAAAGTATTTTGAACTGTTGACAAACTTTGAAAGGTGTAAGATAGCCAGTAGCCAGCATGCTAACACTCCTGAAGAGATGTGGTATGAGACCAGTAGTTATATTGGATTATGTTGGAACCAATGTGGGATGAGGCTGGTAGTAATGTTGAACGAGACAGGATCGTAATTTTGACGCATTGCATGCTTCTAGGAAGCCATTGTTGCCTTCTTTTGTGGTAGAAACATCTATTGAAGAGGTAGTGTGTTTGTGTGTAGGTCTTCTAGAGATGAGTGCTTAAATCTTGCCTTTAATGTGGAGCAACTCACAGCCCTAATGCTTAATCAAGCAATAATAATCTGGGGAGCCATTGCATACACCAGTCAGTCACCCCTAGTAGTGATACAAGTGACACTTCTTTTGATCTTTTGTGGTTTGTGTTGTTTCTCATGGCACATCTTCTAACTGGCATTTTTTTCAGCAGGATAATGCTCACCCACACACTGTAAGATTGAAAGACTTCTTCTTGGTCTGTACTGTTGCCAGATTTATCAAGCATTCAATCAAGCATTTATGAGATCAGCTGGAAGAGTTAGCTTTAGCAACCTACAAGTGTGCAGGATCTACAGACCCAGCTGCAACACCGTTGGGCAAATACGCTGCAGGATGCCATAGAAACCTGTATGTTTCCATGCTTATGTCCTGTATACATAATGTTGGGAGTTTAGGGTAGTGTTCCGCTTGGTGAGAGATCCTACATTGACATATATAAAGTTTAATTTGATTTTAATTCAATATCTCCTTCTTGGGGTATTAATTTTTGGTCAATGAGTGTATATTATTCAAACGGAATCAGACCCTCGATTTTAAATCCACGCCATGCTTCTACTATTTCTGGAACTCTGTTCCCGTTTTAGCATCAAACTGTCTCACATACTGCAGAATGGGATTATGTAGCAGTGCATTACAGAGAAGGCAATAATTCAAGTTAACATGATACATCTTAAAATAGTTCTCTGCCATGACCTCAAGAGCTTGTTCCTGTCTTTCTTTACTGGTGGAAAACATGCTGCTCGTGTAATAAAGCGGACTTATAGCTCAGACATTGCATCACATCTCTCTCTCTCCTGCTTTATCCTTCTCTCACTCGCTCTCACTTTTCTGGACAAGCTGTATCTACGGTCGTTAGGGTCTTCTGCTGACATCTTGAAGAAACCTGACTGCTTCATTAGCAGAGATTAGGCTGAAGTGCAGCCGATAAAGGATAAAGCAACCGCCAAAACAAGCCAGTTCACAGATGACAGGAATGGTATAGCAGATGTTGGCCAGCAGTCTTTGTTTTTGCAGGTGTTTCTACTTCAGGAGACAGAGTGGATACTGAATGGGTGTCACAGTGTGTTACTGTCACTGACTGGTCCACAGCAGACAGACATACCAAATAAAAGACAACCATGTGTGCATTCTATGCATTCTACTTCGCTAGCGCTGTGTTAGCATGCTGGCTAACGGCCTCATCCCATATGTCTACCCCAGAGTTACCACACTGTCCCACATCGATATTGCTGTGTTATCATTTAGGTTACTGGCCTCATTCCACATCTCTACAGCAGTGTTAGCACACTGGCTAACCCCTCATCCCACATCTCTACAGCAGTGTTAGCATGCTGGCTACCAGCCTCATACCACATCACTGCCCCAGCAATAGCATGCTGGATACTGGCCCCATCCTGCATCGCTATCACAGAATTTGCAGGCTGTTCCACATCTTAACTGAGGTGTTAGCATGCTGGCTACCCCAGTGCTAGCACACGGGCTAGTAGCCTCATACCACAAAGCTACCAGCCTCATTCCACATCTCTACAGCAGTGTTAGCACACTGGCTAACCCCTCATCCCATATCTCTACAGCAGTGTTAGCATGCTGGCTACCAGCCTCATACCACAAAGCTTCCACCCTCATCCCACATCACTGCCCCAGCAATAGCATGCTGGATACTGGCCCCTTCCTGCATCACTAGCACAGAATTTGCAGGCTGTTCCACATCTTTACTGAGGTGTTAGCGTGCTGGCTACCCCAGTGATAGCACACAGGCTAGTGGCCTCATACCACGAAGCTACCGGCCTCATCCCACATCTCTACAGAAGTGTTAGCACACTGTTAGCACGCTGGCTACCAGCCTCAAAACACATCACTTCCATGGCATTAGTATGCTGCTACCAGCCTCATTCTGCATCATTACTGTCCTCATCCATCACCTCTACCACAGTGTTAGCATGCTGGCTATTAGCCTACTGTTGCATTATCAAGGCCCAGCTAGCCAATTAACAAATCCTGTCCCTCAAAAGACCTCAAAATATAGTTATGAGTTGAAAAAGTAAGCATAAGAATTCCGTGCAAAACCGTGTCCAATTGGAAAGACCACCAGGACGGCTACTGCAGTGAAAAAGTGGTCTTTTTCTTCACATTCTAGGGAGCGTTGGGGAGGAACCTCTGACCATGACCCTCAGCGTGAGGTTGGAGGTGTTTTGTAGCCTCTCCGCACGCAGAGGTAATGGATACGTTGTCAGAATGTTGCTCTTCTCCCCTCTTCAAAGGAATCCTGAAACGGGGCTCGGCTGAGGGCGGTGTCGGGTTTCTGACAGGCGGCAGACAGGTGAGAGACAGGTGGGGTCACGTCCTTCCCTGTCAGAGGAGGGAGGTGTGGATGGAGACGGCGCGCGGTGCGATTTTTACATTTACATCAGCAGAGCCGCAAAACATCAGGAGCTCTCAGTTCTGCACCACGTCTGACGCATCTCATTAGCAAACATTCAGTTCAAGGACACTCGGGAGCTATTTATAAGCTCCATGTTATGAGCTCCACTGTGGAACACATGAAGGTCTTTTTTTAAGAATGGAGCAAATATATGTTACCTGCTGTGCCGACTGTGATCATCAAAGTTCTCCGTAGCGGAGGGCGTTAGTCCAGCACAATTTGGCAATTCCGTTCTCTTCAAACACACATGATTCGACTTATCTTTTAAATAGCAGGTTTGGTAGGTGTTAATTACCTGATCTAGCCGGGAAAGCGCTGAGGGAAATCATTCAACTGTGCTGAACTCTCGCCCTCTGGCATCCTTTTGGGGTTTGAAAGCCTGCAGATAGCTGCAGGTAATAGAGAGCACTGTGTAAATGTCCTGGACTATCTGAGGAAATATGAGATATGTAAAGCTGGTTATATCGGTGGGTACCTTAACATAAAGAAAAATAAACAATGCATTGGGATTGGATGTGTTTGAGTGTGTTAGCTTAGGCTGGGGGTATTCTACGTAATTTTTTTCTGATTTTATGTCAGATTCTCCATCTAGCTAATTTAAGCCATTTCAATTAATTTTTTTCTAACTTTTCACTGCAAATTTTCATGAGTATACGATCTTTAAAAACATCAGTGCAGACATGAATATTAAAACAAAACAAACAAAAAAACTAAAACTGAAATTAATCAGATTAAAAATCAGAAAAACGTGTGTCAAATCCTGACAGCTAAATTGCGTAGGGCTAAATTATTTATCTTATTTATCTTATTATATCTCATTTGTTTAACTAGATTGTCTTTATCTAATTTAAGGACTGTTGATGTTTTAGATCAGGGGTGTCCAAACTTTTTTTGTTGGGGGCCAGAAGGAGAAATATATTTAAAGTCACGGGCCACAGACTCTGTAATAAAACAAATAATGAAATATACCACTTTAAATAATACATTTTCCTGATTATTTCATTTACACACCATTTTACTTGACTAACTATCTTTATCTATCTTTGACAGTGTTGTGTAAATTAAGATTTTTCAAATTGATGTTTCATTTCATGATGTCTCTTAATATTAAACTCCTTAATTACGGCAACTTTTAGACTCTTTGGCCCGTTTTTCTGCGCTAAAACTGCGCACCCTCTCCGCTTTTAGACTCTTTGGCCTCTTTTTCTGCGCTAAAACTGCGCACTCTCTCCGCTTTTAGACTCTTTGGCCCGTTTTTTTCTGCGCTAAAACTGCGCACCCTCTCCGCTTTTTGACTCTTTGGCCCGTTTTTCTGCGCTAAAACTGCGCACCCTCTCCACTTTTAGACTCTTTGGCCCGTTTTTTTCTGCGCTACAACTGCGCACCCTCTCCGCTTTTTGACTCTTTGGCCCGTTTTTTTCTGCGCTAAAACTGCGCACCCTCTCCGCTTTTTGACTCTTTGGCCCGTTTTTTTCTGCGCTAAAACTGCGCACTCTCTCCGCTTTTAGACTCTTTGGCCCGTTTCTGACACCTAGCGTTCAAACTTTGAATCTCACATTATAAAAACCTGCTTAAAAGCGGGCCAACTTTCATTCTATTTCTAAAATACCTCGCAGGCCGCTCTAAAAAATAAAACGGGCCGCAAATGGCCTGTGGACTGTAGTTTGGACACCCCTGTTTTAGATCATATTTATGCAGAAATATAAATATAGAAACTTCTACAAGATCCGCAAACTTTTAAGCACCACTGAATATCAACATAAAAACATATAACCACGCCCCCTTCATTCCCCTTGTGTTGATGGATCACAAGAAATTATGATGAGCAATAAACCAGTAAGTCTTGACTTGGATATCTGTCCATGAACTAAATCTCAACAGAAGGTGGGTCATGCAGCAAGACAATGACCCTGAGCACACAAGTCATTCTACCAAAGAATGGTTCAAGAACAATAAAGTAAAAGCACTATGCATACGGGCAACCAAAATTCCATTCCACTGCTCCTAATAAAAAAGTTATAATTAAGTTATTATTATTATTATTATTATTATTATTATTATTATTACTATAATGACTATTATGTTTTTAAACTTTAAAACTTTAAACGCAATGCATTTGTTCCAAAGCTTTAACCATATTAAACGTTCTCTTTGAGAAAGGCCAGTATTTATTCTTTCCATCTAATACCTTCTTTATCTAATCAATTCTTTTTTAAATTTAATCAGCCAGAAGCAAAAATGACTTTTCTTTATCTGAGCAGAAATAAAGCAGAGCCTAATGTTGTTTTAATGGAGAATCGTTGGTTTCTTTAAAAAAAAGAGATCAACATCAGCGTTTAACTGTAGGGGTTCTGAACAGAAATGAGGAGAGCACCAGGTCTCCTTCTCCTCTGACAGACTGATAAAATGTCTGAGCTGTAAAAGAAATGATGAGATCTTACACTTTTCTGAAGTGATTATTATTCCGCTGGGACAGAGGTGAGATCAGTCTGGGTAAAAGATTTAAGGCTGTGAGACACTGTTTTGATCAAAGTGAGAAAATCAGAGGCTTGTTTCTCAGAAGCTAAATCTCAGGAAACTAAAAAAATTGCCCAGGTCTGACACTGATTTCACATGGCTCTAAGCGGTGTCCAAGAAAACTGAATGAGATTGTGAGGAAATATTTACTTAATAATTGGATTATTTCTTAGACCAAATTTCATATTAAAAGCATCTCACAAATTTTCAGTCAGGATTAAATCTGGAGATACGGCTAGCCATGGCATAGTATCTGTGTCTTTAAGGTAAGCTCTTGAGATGGTAGCAGTATGTGGACGAACCTTGTCCTGCTGAAATACACTGCAAAAATAAACTGCTTCTTGAGCCTAAGAATCTTTGCTCATTATGATGAGAAAATTTTGCTTAAAATTATGCCTTTTATATTATGCCTTTTAAACTTGGCTTAATTAAACTAACACATACAATATTGTGTGTATATTATGTTTAGAATTTAGCTGAAGCATTGCATATACATTTAAATAAAGTCAACATGGAATGAAATTGAGCATGCCTAATAAAATAAAATAAAAAACTGTTTGGGATCCATGTGTCACAAAACTCTGTGTGAATTGGAAATATTGAAAGTATTAAACCGCCAAAACAATACCTTCTTAAACTGGTGGCCAGCTAGCTAGCCATATCTATAGCCAAGCTAGCTAGCTAACCACCAGTTTAAAAAGGCATTGTATTGGTGGTTTAATACTTTCAATACTGTATATATGGCTGTAGGTTTGGCTAATTAGCTATGCTGTAGATATGGCTAGCTAGCTATGCTGTAGGAAATACACAATAAATGTTACTGAATTTTGATGAAACAAATATCACTCTCAATAAATGTCTATTTTTTGGTCTATTTTTATTCACAAGGTTTATAAGATGCATTACGCCACACTAGTAAGAAACAATGGTGTCACCATGTATTCCTACTAATTTACCAGGTCTCGCCACTGGGTGTTAAGCTAAGTTAAGTAAACAAAACTATTTTTTTTTTCTTAAAGTCAAACACACATTTCTCTTCTGAAAACTTCATTTTATTTACAGTAAGCTTAGATTGTTAGATTTCCACTAAGGCTAGGAGCAACTGTGGCTAGTGCTAGTGGCTAGCAGTTAGCAGCTAAAACCAGGGCTATTAACTTGCAGTTCATCCCATGTAGCTTGTTTTAAAACTTTAAACACACAGGCTACAGTCCAATATACTGGCCTCTGAATAGCGAAAGAGCATGTAATGCTAATGCTACTCCAGCAGTGCTAGCCGGGGCTATATTTTCAAGCAAATCTAGGACACCTTTTTTAAGAGTGTACCTTTTCTGTACAAACTCTTTCTCCAGTGTGCTACACTTGTGTTTCTGGAGTCGTTCAAGGTAGAACTTCACTAGGCAAGTCTGTAAACTCGGCAGCCCTGTTTGCAATACTGGTGGGCAGTTATCTCCAGTCATACTAAACCACTCCTATCTCGTTAAATGGGGGGAAAAAAAAACAAATACCAGAAAATTAAACAATTATTTGCCTTAATAGAGAATTTTTATCTCAATAAAATTTTATTTGCCAAAAATAATTGAACATTTAAATAAGAGTCTTTTGTGAAGTCTCAGTCCTCAGGCCAGGTTTTGGTGGTGTCTGGACCTATGCAGATCCTGCTAACCTTGGAAGGAAGAGGGCGGAGCCTTCTGCCTTGGCAATAGGCGGAACCTTACTGGAGCCATCTGTCATATCTGGAAGCGGCAAAAAAGGGAATTTGGTTAGCAGATAGAAGCTGGTGACAAGAGATGACAAGATGTAGCATGAAGTCTCCTTGTAGAACTTACACAAGCTTTCATTAATTTGGTATAGTAGATCATACACTTGGACACTTCTTTTTTTTTTTTTTTCTTTGTATCATTAGAACACAAGATTTGTTTTGCAAATTGTTTTTTTAACATTAATACTGTATCTGTCTCAATGGCAAACCAATCAAATTCTCTTGACTCACAGAACTGTCAGCCCTTTTGTATGACAGCATGTACTCATTTTTAAGATAAATAACTCTGGATTGGCTCCTAAAAGTTTGTGATTCGTTTCGTAATTCAAAGGCAGTTCTTCATTTCTACAGTTCTTCAGTCAGTTCTACAGTTCTTCCTTTTTCCTGCTTCTGTTCCTCTTGCCTCCAGAGCTTTTCAGGCTGAAGACAGCCCACGCTTATCAATATATCTGTTCTCAGCAGTCCGGTTGCGCTCACCCAGAGGAGCTAATAGTTCAGCGCTTATAGGAGGAGCTGGTGGAGCTGAGGGTCGATGCCGGCAGTTGAAATCCCTCAGGAAGTCTGTGGAGATCAGTGGGCACCCTACTGTTGAGACCTCCAATGGCCTGGAACCTGACGCCAGGCCCTGCACTGACCAGGGTCTGTGGTGTACTGCATACCAAAACACATTTCGAGGGAGAGCAGAGAGGGAAATCTCTTCTAGGAGCTTCTCCTCTCCGCCTCTTTAATTCTCTAGCGGCTAAATGCTGTTTAGTATGCTCCACCGCATGAGATTCTGAAGTCCAATAGAGTAAAAAACGCTGGATTAAATTATTATTTATTTATTGTTTTAATATAATTTTATTTCTAATTTTTCCCATTTTCTTCCCAATTTACACGGCCAATTACCCAACCCACTCACTAGGACTCCCCCTCCTACTAGTAATGCCCCAAGACACCAGGAGTGTGAAGACTAGCACATACATCCTCCGATACATGTGAAGTCAGCCACCGCTTCTTTTCGAGCTGCTGCTGATGCAGCATTGCCAAGCAGCATCACAGCGCGCTCGGAGGAAAGCACAGCGGCTCGGTTCCGATACATCAGCTCACAGATGCCCTGTGCTGCAGACATCACCATAGGAGTGATGTGGGGAGAGAGCGCCATCTACCCACCCGGAGGAAGCAGGGCCAATTTTGGCAAAGCTGCATGAGCGGGGGTTTAAACCTGCGACCTCCCGCTCATAGTGGCTGCTCTTTAGACCGCTGAACCACTCACCTGGCTTAAATTCTTAAACAATGAGGAAAACATGAGAGACCTGACACATAAAGACATATTTAACTGATTTTTCTGTCTTTAACCCTTAGAACCCTTCGGACAGATTTTCCGTCCAAAATCGCACCTTGTGTTCTCATCTTAATTACTCAGGAATCCCTTCACACATCAACATAATCCATATATGGTTAGAAAGGGCGGAACTTACTCTTTCTAAAAATAGTGATGACTGCAGTAAAACATCTACAAGAAACCCATTGAGAAAGACACCTTAAAAAGTGAGATCTCCTTCCCCAACCAATATTATATGGGACATTCCAGGATTTTGGTACATTTCCTGTCCCATCACTTAAATTTCAAATGTACTCATCCAAAATTTCTAAATGACTATTTTTTGTGAAAAATGTACTTGTTATAAGACAAACTGTAAATTATGGTGGAAAAATAAGCTCCTTAGATATTATTCAAAAGACCGAATACCTTTGGACCACCTCAAAAAATGGCCGTTTTCTCTTGTCCCACACATTGGGTGACCAACTCCTTTGGCAAATTTAACATTTAAAATAAGCTCTAAATAAATTACGTCATCTTGTTTATTGTTGATATGCATCTCCTTTACTTATGAAAACAACTTCTTTGGTCTACATTGTTTTGCATGTTACAGTTTTTATGCTGTTAAGTTGTGTCCCACAACATGCGCTCAACCCTGTTACCATAAGGAATTTTACCTGCAGAGAAAGAGTTAAAAATATTTGTCTACTGGCACAAAGGAAGTGACATCACAAGGACATTTTCTGCCCACATGGCAAGACCAAGAGTAAGTGCTCTAACAATTTTCAAGTTTTTTTTTCCAAATATGTTTGTCCAAGTTGTGAGTAAACTTAACGTCCAGTACAACTCAATAAAATGAGTTTAGGGAACGTTAACCTGAAAACTTAAAAATGTTTGTTAAGCCGATGAAAAAATGTGATTTCATCCAACTTTTAGTCACTGCACATGTCAATGCCTTTTCTACAGTGTTGGTTCAAACAGCTTTCCCATAAGGCTCCTGGCACCATATATTTGCCTTTTGGGTGTGGCCTCTACCTTACTTACAATCTTTGTGTTGTCTGTTGGCCAAAGCTACCTTATCCTGGGCGTGCAGTAACATGATATATGAGTTATTCGTCAGGCCTCAGTGTTGTAGGCTGTAAGAGCCAGTCACCTTTATTCTGTGTTCCTAGTGATCACAGTATGTTGACTATGAGCTAGTTCTCCTGACTAAAACACAGAATTACTTTTTAGAGTGTAAGAGCGAACTGAATTTCCAATTTCAGCTCAATTATCCAGTTGTGTGGTCTGGAAAAAAACAAATAACAGAGTTAACTTTCTGCAAAAGGTAATTGCCTGTCATGGTATCAGTCCCTACAACTCATTTGTTTTGAGATTTGACTTGTGGATGGCTGCTTTTATTATGTGCCATTTAACGAATTTCAGGAGACCCTTTGTTTTCTGAGTTTGGCCCTCAGAAGCGACACCATGGATCAGCCCAGAACATCATTAACTCAACGGCAAACTTTAAATGCCATTCCTCACATTTAAGATAAATGGTCATCCTGTGTCCATTTATTTTCCGTGACATTTACTTGACGGTGTACAATATACTATATGTGTCATTCCGGCGTCTTCTCAAAAACTGTGTGTATTTTGTACTGGAGTCAATAAAGAGACAAATGCAGCCTGCAGTCAACCCATGACGAGGCCTGACACGAAACAGCGGCCAGCGCACCTTCCTTGACGATGCCTTTCCCTTTTCCTTGCCCGAGAGCCTCTTTGCTCTCTGCATCCTCTCATTTCCTTTCATCACTGCCCTGTGCTTCCCCTGCTTTCTGAGAGCTCTTGACATCGCATTGCCCGAAAAAAGCCAATCCTGAAAGATTTAAAGATAGATCGCTGAGCCCAGGGGCTTTTTGATGGAGCTATTCCGGGATGCTGTTGCAGGGTGCCATGGGCTTCTGTTCACCAGGCGTCTTTGAGTATGAGCTATAGGCTCAGCTAGGATCTGATTGCTCGTCTACATTCCATTCGCAACCCTCTGCTCCAAAAGCTGATCTTTGGTCAGCAGTTCTGTTCTGTTGGAATACTGGACAGGGAGACGCTCCAGGCTGGACTGTGATCCGCAGGCCCTCTGTAGTATTTTGGCCCGAGGGTTCTTCCCTGGCCTCAATGTCCCAATTCCGTTCCAAGACCTAGCTTATCTTAATGTAACGGTACACGCCTGCGGAAGAATAGGAACGGGTCCTGCAGTCATTTCCTTAACCAAAAAACATGTTCTCAGCCTTCAGCATAACGCTTAAGGCCTTTAAAACAGAGGCTTCCTGTAGCTACACTCTTCCAGAGGCGTCCAAATCATGGAAAACTGATTTTTCTTCACTTTTTAAAACATAAAACATTGATAAAGTTCCAATATTCCCTTAAATTGGTCCTTTTTGGTTAGTTTTCATACATGCATAAGGTTGGGGTGTCGAGTAATCCAGCGGGCTAAAGCACTGATTTGAATCCAGGTCATGCAGCTTGCCATCAACTGCCGAAGCCTCATCTTGTGGCCAATTGGCCTTGCTCTCTCTGGGTGGGTAGAAGGCGCTCTTTCCCCTCATCACTCCAAAGGGTGATGTCGATCAGCACAAGGCTGCGTCTGTGAGCTGATGTATCAGAACTTGAGTTGTGATGCTACTCGGCAATGCTGCATCAGCAGCAGTTCAAAAAGAGGTGGTGGCTGACTTTACATGTATCGGAGGAGGCTTGTGCTAGTCTTAACCCTCCTTGTCTTGTGGCATCATTTTTGATGGGGGATATACAGCTGAGTAGTAGCTAAATATCTGCGACAATTCTGAGAAAATTGGAAGAAAATTAGAAAAAAAATTTGACTCATCCTTGATGCGATTCCTTTAAGCCTCACACCTGGATGTGGGCAAAAATTATGGCATCAAGAGCTTTAAGAAGAGGGGGTGGTTCACTATGAAAAAAAAAAAAACCTGGTAAAAGCTACTACTATGGATGCATCAAATATAAGGCACTTTAGTTGTTTGGCCTAATAAGTAAAAAGCCTCAATCGTGTTTTTGTTTTAAGTCATATTACAGTGTTTTCTCTAACAAAGGGTTTTTAATCAGCACCAGCAAATCCACATTCCAATCCTATGCCCCTCAGAGTACTTTAAGTTAATTTTTTTTACGAATTGCATAAATTAATAAAATAAAGCATTCAGTACCACTGAATAACACTTGGTAATTGGTTCACTACCCTTTCACAAAATCACAAATTTCTGGGATTTTTTTTTTTAAACATAAAACATTGTTAAAGTTCCAACATACCCTTTACTAATTGGTCCATATGCAAAAAAGTAAGGGAGTTTTCACACATGTGTAGTTTACTCTAGTTAAATCGGTTTGGGCAGGTGTGAATGCAATAATCACACTTGGATGTGGACCAAAACAAGTACTAAATCCCCAACTAGTAGTTAAATGCACTTTAACCTGGTATTTTATCCAGATACCCACTACTGTGGATGCATGAATTTGAAGGCAACCGAAAATGGCAAAGAACAAAAGTTGTTTGGCCTAATAAGTGAAAAGTTTTCATTTTTCAGTGTTTTCTCTAACATTTTTTTTTCTTTTTCTTGGAAGCATTGCAAACTGACAATTTGCACTGACCACCCTCAGAGTGGTGCTGAGGACTGAGGGAGAGAGCCAGCAGGCAGCAAACAGCACACTGCATGTTTAAGTTCATTTTTATGCTCAAATTGAATAAATTAAACAAAATAAAGCATTCAGGTACACTCATCAAACTTGGTATTGGTTCACTACCCTTTTACAAACTGTCTGTTTTCCAGCTAGACGATATAAGCTGTACAGGGTTAGCATAGCAGCTAACATTGAACTACTACCATGAGCTAGCTGAGCGAACTTAGTCATAGCCATAGTGTTATAAAAAGCCTCACTCACATGTGACATAAATAGCACTGATGAGGCACATTTATGATTAGGATAGCACTGCTATTGTACTTTTTTGTACGACTGTTGGGGTATTTAAAAGGTTAAGGGGTCAATAAACATTTTAAAATGATAACTTTGTAATATCTTACTCTTTAAAATGAAACACAAGAACATATGTAGTCTACATAATTTATTAAATAGTAAAAAGGGCAAAATTAATTCGTTTTCGGCCATTAGCTAAATGTTTTTAATCATTTTGTTCGATTCCGACCATTTTTTTTATTTCAGTGTAATTAATTACTACAGTTATAAACAAATGCTGCTGCTCTGAATTTAATTACACTGAAATTCACATTAGTCGCCAACTCAGGACCTTCTTCCTGTATCTTGCTCCTGCCCCAGACAAGTCTGAGCAACAAGTGGAGAGAACAGTTGCATGATTTTTTGAGAGACATTTTGGTACCCTTACATTTTTCTCCGTGTGAAAACAAACCAAACCACAGGAAAACTCCACCCAGAAACATTGAAGCTGTAAAGATTGCTTCCTGGTCTGTGGTTATGTACATATACATCATGTAGAAGAAAACAAAAAGGCCCATGTAATGTCAGTCCAATGCATTGGATCCCATTCCTTTGGAATGCAGTGCTGCAAAATATTTGAACAGAGCAGATCTTAATGCAAATACATCCGCACTGCATGCACCCACTCAGGAGGCATGTGGTGTTTGCATGGTTCATGCTGCAGCTCAGTGAATGGAACATTCATTTCACTTTTCAAATATTCCTGCATGATAGGGACAGTGATAGAAGTGCAAAATATTATATTAAATTAAATTATATTTTGCAAAAATTCACTGTCAAAACTTCCATAATTCATGAATAGACTACAAAAATGCAAGAAAAATTTAAGAATATGGGTCTTTTAATAATTGATATGCCTTTATGCTTTTTACTAAGGTTTAAAAGGTGCAAAATAATAGTGTCAGTAAATGCTAATATAACTCAAAATAAAACAAACATATATACACAATATACTGGTCATCAGAAAACTGGAAGCTGGAAACAAAACATAAATGTGAAGGTTTGAGAAAAATGTAACACTGCTCAGATGTGCATTTACACGTCTATGTACAGCCCAGATATTTTGTCTTTGAATAAAAGACAGTGTTTTTATTTTAATGCTACATTATATCCGTACAAAAATAGTTTTTGCTTTTAGCCTAACATCCCCTTGCCCATCGTCATTATCAGGCTAATTAGCTAAGCAAGGTTAGCATCATAGTTTATATTAGTTTGGATAAAGTCATCTGGCCATGAAAACACACACTTTCATTTCAAAGGTAGAATGCATTTTATTTAAAAATGTTCATTTGTTTTTACAGTGTAGGACCTAAAGTGTTGTTGTTGTTTTTTTTTTGCGGAATTGGTGTAAACAACAAGAACTTGTGCTCTTATTATTATTAATAGTGGATTATTAGCAACTTGTGCACTTGCATCTACTGCTGATCAAAATTGCCAATTATAGCAATTACAGAAAGTTGAGAAGTTTCCGGGTTAATGCTCTATACTTCTCTGCATGCTCGCTTTTTGTTGTTCGTTTTGAGAGGAGGAGTGCTGGCCTGGGATTTATTGGTTCTTGGCTTGAATGGCAGCCCGGGGAGCAGAGCAGAGGCGCGAGTTAGCTAAAGCAACTGAAGCATGGCTTCCTCTGTCCCTGCGCTGAACCTGTCCTTCCAGCAGCATCATTTTCTTCTGTAAAACAGATATCCCATCGACCGGGTCCGCCGCCGGCCCAGCGCGCACGCCCGCCTTCGCACGGGGGACACAGCGGGGGAGTGATTTCATCTGCTGCTTCATTAGCATGCCGGACACACTATTGACGAATCCGCACGCTACGGATTGAAGGCTGAAATCTGAGATTTATCAGGGTGATCTGGCTCAGTTAGTCAGGATTAATGGGATTAATGAATCTTAGTTAATAAGCTTCAGCAGGCTGTGTAATTACCTCTGACAGAAAGAGAGTTCGATGTGTAAAGCAATTAGAAGTGCGAGGGGAGCTGAAGGGAGACTAACCTGTCTTCTTCTTCTTCTTTTTTTTTTTTCCTCCGCTTACCTTCCGCCGCTTCCCCTCACCGTGGCTAATATCTTTACGTAACCGCACCCCCCTCGAAAAAAAAAAAAAAGTGAATACCTCCTCCAGCTAAAAAGTTCATATCTGGTAATTCATCTTTTTCTCTTTTTTATTGGTTCAGATCTGTTTTTTTTTATATCACGTCGCTGCTGCTTCCAGGCTTCTGCAGAGAATTACTTTCTGACATTTGAGGCTTGGCTGTGATCCAGCTCTTTGAATCCCAGAGCAAATATCCCTATGAGGCTGCCGGGTCGGAGGCGTATGAGGCAGTTTATATGGTCATTTGAGATAGATAAGTTTGAGGATGACACCGCTTGAGTAGAGGTTGAAGTTTCAAGCTAATTCTTTAATAGAAATCTCTATTCTATTCATTGTCCTCTACATGCAAAAATCCACATTACTAGATATAGCTATAGGTAACGTGATTTAACAAGGCAGTGAACAGTTCCTCAGAAACCTTGGGTATATTTTACTAAATAATACTAATAAGTATTAAGTATGAAGTTTTCCCAAATACACAAGACTCCAAAGGACATTATTATTATTATTTTGTCTTCTATTTTTTCCCATTTTCTCCCCAATTTACACGGCCAATTACCCAACCCACTCATTAGGACTCACCCCATCACTAGTGATGCCCCAACACACCAGGAGGGTGAAGACTAACACATGCTTCCTCCGATACATGTGAAGTCAGCCACCGCTTCTTTTCAAGCTGCTGCTGATGCAGCATTGCAGAGCAGCATCACAGCGCTAACGCTCGGAGGAAAGCGCAGCGACTTCCGATACTTCAGCTCACAGACGCCCTGTGCTGTGGACATCAACCTAGCAGTGATGAAGGGAGAGAGCGCCATCTACCCACTCGGAGGGAGCAGGACCAATTTTGCTCCCTCTGAGCACCGGCGGCTTAACGGCAAAGCTGCATGATCGGGGGTTCAAACCTGCGACCTCCCGCTCATAGTGGCAGCGCTTTAGACCTCTGGACCACTTGGCGCCAAATGAAGATTTTTTTAAACACACCCCTAATTTCCAGCATAGTGTATGACCAGCTCTTCGACCACCTTAACCACCAGAAGCCTTTCCAAAGCAGCTCCCAGCAAAAGCTGTTGTTGGACTTATTTTTCAGCATGGATATAATATTAGTGGACACATGCTTTTTTTTTGTACCATATGATCTCCATTCATTTTACTGAAGTGACAATGCAGCACATTTGCTGACTGAATACTTGAGTTTTAAAAAGAACTTGCAGTTTCTCTTCTTCTCTTTCTCGCTCTCTCAGCAGCCCACTCATGTAGCATCCCTCTGGGAACTGTCCCAGCCTTTCCAGTGGCCAGTCCCTGTCAGATTGTTTTAAAAAGGGGAAATTTAGCCTGCATTACATTTGTGGCATTTGGCAGATGCTATTATCCAGAGCCAGTTCCAGTCTAATCGCATTACAGGGGTAAGATAATGTCGCATTAGGAATCTTTCCATGGACACTTATTGGTACTGCATGATGTGCTCGCCAGACGGGGAGTCAAACCCCGTTCTGCTGGACAAAAGAACTAATGGAAAGAACCAAGCAAACAAATTAAAGACAGGAAAGAAAACAAAACATTTAATATTACATTACCACAATTCTGTAACATGATTCAACTGAGGGTCACATTGTTTTGGAGTGTTTTTCAAATGCAAATGTTATGTTATATTATATTGGCAGGCAAATTAACATCAGATAAGCTTTTGGATTAAATGCTTGAGGTTCAGTTTCCCAGTCAGGGACTAAACATTTTATGCATTTTGCACTACACAGCATTTTAAAGGATCTTTGGAGATTTTCTTTTGACATAAAAGTATAGTCTATAGTGTGATTAATCCCTGTCTGGGAAACATACCCTGAATGTTTAGCTACTAGCCTAACTGAATCCTCAAAAAATAACACTTAATCAAATAAAAAACATCATTAAATCACGGACAGTGACTAATTAACATAACTGTTTTGTGTAATAAAAAGAATGTATTACATGCCATCCATGTGTTGAGTTTTAACTAAAAATATTTAAATTTGGGTAATTATAATATGTTATGTATCATAAATTATTTGAGTAATATTGTAAAAATTAAGTAATTGTAATTAGTTAATAATAAAAAATAATCAATTAAATCAATTAAGTAAAGTTTACTAAAATAAATGATTAATTCAACAAAAATAAATTAAGTAAAGGTTATTAAAAGAAAGGATTGATTCAGTAAAAATAAATGAAGTAACGTTTACTAAAAGAAAGGATTAATTAAACAAAAATAAATTAAGTAAAGTATAAAGTAATAAGAATAAAGTAAAGTGTTTGAACCGAGTTGAAGTTACTTAAATTGATCTAAAATTAAATTTACTTAAAAAAAAGCAAATGCAGAAAGTGGCAAAACTTTTTTTAAGTTTTTTTTTTTTTTTTTTGCACATACTTTTTTTCACTGTACATAAGGTGCACCGAATTATAAGGCACAGGTATATGACGATTTTTGGGAAAATTAAAGGATTTTAAGTGCACCTTATTGAGCGAAAAATACAATAACTCAAATGGAAACACACTGAAAAAAATGATGCTGGAAAATTTACTTTAAAGAAGTTTCTCAACTTTCTGCATTTGCTTTTTTTAAGTAAATTTAATTTAATTAACTTCAAATTTAAGTAACTTCAACTCTGTTTCAAGACTTAAATTAAGACTTAAGTTACATAGAGTGAATAAGTGAACTGAACTTCAGTCCATCCTTTCTTTTAGTGAACTTTATTTAATTTCTGCATACAATATTACCTAATCACAATTACTTAATTTATACAATATTACTGAAATCATTTTGATACATAATATATTATAATTCCTGAAATTTAAATATTTTTAGTTTAAACACACACATTACGCTGTCGCAACACATGGATGGCATTTAATACATTTTTTTTGGTATACTTAATAAACCTTTGAGATTATGTAAATATTTGCATGTGTGTTTTAACTATAATAAAATTATACATAGTAATATTGTATAAATTAAGTAATTGTAATGAGGTAATATTGTATGCAGAAATTAAATAAATGTTACTAAAAGAAAGGATTGATTAAGCAAAAAAAATTACATAAAATTAAATGGTCCCACTTTATAATAAGTGTCCCTAAGTACTATGTAGTTACACGGTAACAATTCATGTAACTACAGTGTAACTACTGATGAAGTACACATTGTTACAGATTAACTACAGAGGAACAGGTTATGTAATTACACATGTGTATTAAGGTTAATTTTGACTTGTGTAAGTACACATGTGTACTCAATCAGCCCTAATTACATACTAGACAATAGCTGTTGGATAAGTGTATACTCAACTTGTCACACACACACACACACACACACACTATTACACATGTGTAAGTACACTTACTCTATCAGGTTATGTAATTTCACATGTGTATTAAGGTTAATTTTGACTTGTGTAATAACACATGTGTACTAGTGGGAGTGTACTTACACATGTGCAATAGTGTGTGTGTGTGTGTGTGTGTGTGTGTATGTGTGTGACAAGTTGAGTATACACTTATGCAACAGCTATTGTCTAGTATGTAATTAGGGCTGATTGAGTACACACATTGTTACACATGTGTAAGTACACTCCCCCTAGTACACATGTGTAATTACACAAGTCAAAATTAACCTTAATACACATGTGAAATTACATAACCTGTACCTCTGTAGTTAATCTGTAACAATGTGTACTTCATCAGTAGTTACACTGTAGTTACATGGATTGTTACCATGTAACTACATAGTACTTAGGGACACTTATTGTAAAGTGGGACCAATTAAATTGACTTAAAAATAGCAAATGCAGAAAGTTGCAAAACTTTTTTTTAAGTAAATTTTACACATAATTTTTTTTTTCAGTGTAGAAGCAGACTCATATACAGTATCTCAGAGCAGACTCAGCTTCATAGGGATATTTTCTCTAAGATTGAAAGAGCTGCTGGATGTCTGGGGTTTAAGTCCTGAAACAGAAACAGGGAGGAGGAGGGGGGGTGATGACGTCACAGTGCGGTTCAAGCTGCTACTTTTGTGGCCTTTAAGTTAAAACCTTTCATCCGATGGTTCACTGCTCGGCGGTTGACCCCGTCTGTGACCTCATCCCGTCTGTCTGCGCCCTTCCCCTCCCCGTTTATCTTTCTGGGGTGAGGGGCGGGTTATGTAAAGCGCGGATTTCCATTCGTTCGAGCAAATAACCTTCTATTTTTAAAAAGCCACCTGTGAAAAGAAGGAGTCAGGCCGGGTCCTGCGGTCTCGGCTGTTATTAAGAGGAGATCGCCGGGAGAGTATGAAAGGTTAAATTGGAACTTTTTTTTTTTTCTTAGATTTTATTTTATTTCATCATTGTTCTAGAAAGAGCTGCATTAATCGCTCCTCGGTGGCAGCAGCCTTGATGTGGAAATAGAGGCGGAATCGTCTCGCGTATGATTTGATTTATGCTGGTGCTGCGCTCAATGTCAGCAGAAAGAAAATGAGAAAATTAATTTCTGTCACTTGGCTGGATCCTCAGCAGGCAAAGGCCAAAGTCAATGAGGGATATTTTGCTGCGTGGAGGAAAACAGCAGCAGCTGAGCGCACAGAAGCCACTGGGTTAAGCTGGTAGCATCCTCCACATTATGAGCTCCTGCGCATGCTGATGTTGGGAGTGAGCTAGCTACCTGAGAGCTGCCAGCAGGTATAAACACACTGAGTATATACTGAACACACAGAATACGCAACATACAGTACTGAAAAGTCTGGGAAAAAACTATTTAATGTCATCCAGACCAAGAAGACCAAGAACATGTTTAGATGGCTCTAATCTGGGATTTTCTTTTCTAATTTTTCCCATTACCCAAGTAGCCAATTACCCAACCCACTCATTAAAACTTCCTCTATCACTAGTGATGCCCCAACACACAGCGCAGTGACTCGGTTCCGGTACATCAGCTCACAGACGCCCTGCAGACGCCCTGCAGACATCACCCTAGGAGTAATGTGGGGAGAGAGCGCCATCTACCCACCCGGAGGGAGCAGAGCCAATTTTGCTCCCTCTGAGTGCCGGATGCTTGATGGTAAAGCTGGATGAGCCGGGGGTTCGAACCTGCGACCTCCAGCTCATAGTGGCAGCGCTTTATCCTGTGCAACAGAGGAAACTCTTGTTCTTTCTTTCCTTGGGCAAACCTGATGAGAGCCAGTTTCATCATTAAAGTTTTTGATTGTCTTTTTCACTACACTTGAGGATACTTTTGCAGTTCTTTTTTACTTTTATTTTATTTATTTATTTTTTTAAATAGAAACACAGGGAAGACCAGGAAAGACACGGAACAGGACAGAGAGAACGTGACAGAAATACTTTAAAAATGTAGAAAATCCAAATGTATCTTTGAAACAAAAAAAGATGTTTAAAACTTCAGATAACCACATTTTCAAATGCCAGCTTTTGCTGGCAAGCTGCATGACAAGGTGGACCATGCATCCATTGCATGACAGGAAATCATGACAGGTCTCAAATCTTAAAATAAATATGAATTTTAATTGTAAGACACTGTATACTAATAATGACTCAAGAGTGAACATTGTCTTGTAGAAAAGCCTGGTTGGTTAAGAGCTACAAGCAGCATGCTCTTTTCCTGAAAGTCCCCAGTGAGTTCAGCTCTCTCCTGAGCAGGATGTCCTCAGCCTCGTGTGCAGAAAAGTGCTCTCATCAGTCGCTGCACTCTGAGGAATGAGTGCATGTGGAAGTGGAGCTGCAGCTGAGCCTGTAGTCTGGATTGCTGAGGGAGCAGGATGATGCTTAAGAAATCAAAAGGCTGCCTTGCCTTTAAAGAACCACCAGCACCAGTCATTCAGTCAGAGCTCTGTAATACTCTATAATGTACAGTATGTATTTTCTATTTACAATAGCAGTGGTGTAGATACATCATATCCATTTTCAGCTGAATGCTAAAACGCCGGCTAAAAGCTTAAAGCCCAGTTGAAATAGCCGTAGCTTTTAGGTCTTTTTTTCTTCTTCTTACTTCTTTAGCAGAACTTTTTTGCTTTTTTTTCCCTTTAGATATTCTTGGGTTATCTTGCATGCATAGCTTGTCAGTTGTCCAGCCACACATTTTTAATGATGTTCAGGTCATTGAGACTTTAAGGACAGGTCGAAAAGCTTTGATATTGGTGTTTTTCTACTCTATGGTATCTACACTACTTGACTGGACTTAGCTTTTTTGCTTTTTCATTAGTCAAGTTTTAGTACCTGGTCTAAAATGAAAAAAAGGTCATTTTGACACCAGTGTCATGCTGCAGTGTCATGTGTTTAATCCATGAGTCATTGTAGTCCATGGGCTGAGAATGCTGGGAAATGGAGTCTTTAGGAGAACTCTCAATCCAAACAGACCATCAAATATACTGATCATATTTGAGCTAAATGGCTGTTCAGGTGCAGTTAAATCTGATTTATTATACATACATTACTTTATTACTACAGCTATGAACAAACGTTGTCTCTTCCGCTGCTCCATGCTAAGCTGTTTCACACTGAGTGCCGCATGTGCAGCGTTCACTGCTTGCAAAAACACTGCACAATTTAGTGCATTGCCAGGTACTATTATTTTACAACCAGGTTTAATATTTAGAATGTCATCTGAGTTAATCATTTTTCCTTGAACTGATTTGAGCTGAAATGTTTTCTGAGAGGCGTTCTAAGAGTGCCATTATCAGCCTATTATTAGCCTATTATTACACAGCAACATACAGGTAACTTAGCAATGATGCAGCACTTACAAACCAAACAGAGCAGCAATGGAACTATTTTAACTCACAAAATGAGTTTATAACTAAACACATCATATGTTCTTGTTCTCTTTAACTCAAAATATTTCAATAAACAGTGATAATGGAACTATGGAATGATTGCAATAATAAACTCAAAGTTCATGCTATAATGTGTAATAATGGCATTATTACACGTAATAGCACTCCCTCTCATGTAGTATTGCTTAATTAAGTCACAGTCATTCTCTGTGGGTATCTACACACAGAAAGTATATGGTAGTCTTTTTTTTATTGACAGGGCATTTAATCATAGAAAAATAAACCCGTACACAAGTGTAAACTAGTTAAAAGTAAAATAATGATACTATATGTCATCTTTGTGCTTCAGCTGTCCGTATTGCCTGATGCACTGGGGTGTTTTTTAACCCTATTACACAATGAAATTATATGTCACTGTTTCTAAACCCTGTCATTTTCACTGAACTATAATTTCTCTTTTTTACATTTTTCTGCTCTTTGAAATGATTTCCACTCATCAAAGCAGATTCAGGGCCAGGCTGCATTTTCAGCATTTCAAAAACTAGGAGAGTTTTTCCTCTGTCAGTTTTATATTTTACACCAACATCTGGCCAATCCTCTTGATCAGCAGGTCTCAGCTCCAGTCGCAGGAACCCTGTGCCCTGCTTTGTTTCCAATATTCCTGCCCTGACACACCTGATCCAACTCGACAGGAAATGATCAAAACCCTCCATGAGTTGGATCAGGTGTGTTGAAAGGGCAGGTCAATGGGTCCCCAGAAATCTGAGTCCAACCACTGACTACAAAATGTGTTTTACACTCTCCACTCCACTACTGGCATTTCTCCTCTCTCAGTGTCTCCATAGAAGATATATACAATATATACAGTGGCGTGAAAAAGTATTTCCCTTTTTACAGATTTTTTTTTTTGTTTTTGCTTTTTTGTCATACTGATATTTTATTATCTGATTATCAAACAAACTTTAAAGTAGCAGTCCATTTTTTTTAAAGGGGGTTAAACACTTTTGCACGCCACACTTTTCAGATTTTAATTTGATTAAAATTTTAAAAATCACGTATCACTTTCATTTCACTTCATACTATGTTCACTTTGTGTTGGTCTATCACTTACAATTTTAATAAAATAAATTTTGGTTTGTGGTTGAAAGGTGACAAATTGTGAAAAAGTTCAAGGGGTATGAATACTTTTGCAAGAAACTGTATGTTTTTTTTCTGAGTTTATCATTTTTTGTCACTTATAGAGCTCAGTAAAGGAAAGATTAGGCTGAATCTGCTTCTGAGGAATATTTGTAATATTGAATTGCTGCTGCTTATGATGCAATTAAAAAACTAACACAGGAAGTGACTGATAAACTTAAAGGAGATTATTTCAAACAACTATCAAACAGTGGTTAAATTAACCATATATCAACCATATAGTGGTTGTGCTTTTTGAATATTGGCTTATACTCCATTACCTGCAATGTGAAAGAGTTACATCACTGTATTAGAGCCACATTACAGAGAAGTACATTCCAGTCCAAAACAGAGAGATAAATTGGGAACATGTGTCTACTGTAGATCACTGTACACATTTGTGCTCTCCTGTATTAATATGAGTTAACTGAACAGCAAGGAAAATGAAAAAAAGCAATAAAGTCTGTCGTTGTAAAATCAACCTCCTAATGACTTTATATGATATGTCATTTCCAAACCAAAATTAAACTGTAATTGAAAAGACAATAAAACAAAATGAACTCCTCTAAATCCCATGCTGTGCTGTGTGTGTGTGTGTGTGTGTGTGTGTGTGTGTGTGTGTGTGTGTGTGTGTGTGTGTGTGTGTGTGTGTGATTGCAAACTGTTAAAACCAAAATATGCCAGGCAGGACTGAACAGGTAGGATTGCCCACCTAATGTTTTGCCCAGCATGAGCTGAAACTAGTCCAAAATATGTTCAAATATTAAGGATTAAACTCAGCAGTCATAATCAACCTCAAGATAAAACATCAAACCAATCCTTTGTCAGCCTGGATTTCTTATACAAACTCTTTCTGATCTTGTACAACCTTGTGTTGACCAATGTCACAATCTCAGACTTCTTGCTCTCTCTCTCTCGGACTCTGGCTGCTGATGCCAAGCAGCATGACCTGGAATTGAAACTGGCGAGCTCGGTAGGTGTCGACTGCTCCAAGAATCGACATGCCATATTTGATTGATCTATATGGGGCCTGAGTGGGTTCAGTACAGTTCTTGTGTGTTTATGTGTGTATGAAGAGTGGGGGGGGGGTTAGGTTCAGTTTTTGTGTGAGTGTGTGGGATGAGTAGTGGTGAGGGGTTCAGTTGTGTGTCTGTGTGTTGAGGAGTCTGACTGCCTGGTGGATGAAGCTGTTGCAGGGTCTAATAGTGGCGGCTTGGATGCTCCTGTATCCTGTATCAGAGCGAAGAGTCCGTGTGAGGGATGGGTGGGGTCGTCTACAATGTTGGTGGCTTTGTGGATGCAGCGTGTGGTGTAGATCTCGGCGATGGAGGGAAGAACGACTCCAATGGTCTTTTCGGCTGTCCTCACTATCCGCTGTAGAGTTTTATGATCTGAGGTGTTGCAGTTCCCAAACCAGACGGTGATACAGGTGCTCAGGATGCTCTCTACAGTCCCTTTGTAGAACATGGTGAGGTTGGGAGGTGGGAGATGTGCTTTCCTCAGTCTCCGCAGGAAGTAGAGGCGCTGCTGGGCTTTCTTTGTAGTTGAGCTGGTGTTGAGGGACCAGGTGAGGTTCTCTGCAATGTGAACACCAAGGAACTTGGTGTTATACACAATTTCCACAGCAGAGCTGTTGATGTTCTGCAATAGTGAGTGACTGCACTAATGATGCACCACCTAATGCAGGTAGTGACTGATAAACTCACATGAAAGTCGCAAATTATTATTCCATATAATTGTGATTAGTAAAAATAATGAAAAGACTGTGTAAAGGTGTATTTATATAAAAGATGGAAGCATACTCTGCAAAGTGACTAAATTCATTTTTTATTATCATTACCATTGTCATTTTCTAACCTTATTCTCAAAGTATTTACAGCGTAATTCTCACAATATTAAGACTTTACTCTTAAAGTAAATTTATATTATTATTTTAACAGTGGTCCTACATACCCTTGTAAGAAAGGACCCCAAATATAACCCCCAATTTAGCCTTGCTGCCCTGTCACTTCAAAGTGCAGTAGTTTAAAGCATGGCAATTTACTAGGAAAACTGCAAATATGGTATCCCCATTGGGAAAAGAGCCACAGCCAAATGCATGTGGAAAAAACAGCACAATTTGTTCTGGTTGCTATAGTGACCCTACACTCTTACACACTTACTCCCCTCTGTTTCACTGTTCTAATAGTTTGGGGGGGGGGGGGGGGGGGTTTAGTTCTGGAGGCAGCAGTATTTGTGGATAGGATGATTGGTTGGGCCACTTATCTGTATGCACCCTTTTATTAACACGTAGATTGTTCTAGTTGGCTTCTATATTTTAATCAGATATATATTCTTTTATATTTACCATGTAATACATACCACAATCACTTAGCAACACCTTAACAGTCACTTTGCTGTATAAACCTGTCACGTCTTAGCCCTGTCTCATGTCTCTGAGTGTCTTCCCCACGTGACCTGTGCCCCATTTTCGGGGAGGATTTTTTGGGGGGGCGATACGGGTTGGCGCAGTGAGCCTCGGTCCTCACCCTGGACTACGCGGAGCCTACGAGTACCAGAGGTGGGTCAAGCGCGACCCATGGGACTTTCTCGGGTGCGCTCCCAGCAGCTCCGAAGAAGAGGAGGAGCTCTACCCCGCACCGGCCCGTGTTCCGTTACCGTTTCCCCCAGGGGCGGTGCTCTACCCGGCTCTCGGCCGCACAGCTCCAGAGGCCGTCCCGACTCCCGTCCGTTCCCCTGCGGCCAAGGCTCTCTTCTCACCGGCGGTTCCAGTGCTAGCTTCCCCGGTGGCTAAGGCGTTAGCTTCCCCAGCGCCTCCAAAGCTAGCTCCTCCCGCGGCCAAGACACTCTCCTCTCCAGAGGCAAAGGCGCACTCTGTGACCTCCTGTGAAACCGCGCTCCGTGACTATCGCGGTGGCAGCTGAACCGCGCTCCGAGATTTCCGCGGTAGCAGCCGAACCGCGCTACAGGACCTCCCACCCGGCGAGCCAGCCGCGAGTGGAGACTCTCCCCGCGCTTGACTCTGCCGGAGAGAGTATTAATCCAGTCCGGGTTTTTGCGGCAACCGCAGCTTTGAGCCTCACAGCTGCAGCGCCAGCACCTCAGGCTGAGGAGCTGGCTTTCATGGCGGCTGCAGAGCTGGATTCCGCCGCTGCAATCCAGCCTCTCTCTGGGACTATCTCCGCGGCCGCTCAGCTGCGCTCTGGGACTCTCTCCACGCTGGACTTTATCGGCGGCCCCGCGCTTTCCGCGCTTGACTCTACCAGCGAGGCTGCAGATCCAGTCCGGGGTTTTGTTTCACCCGCGGCTTCAGGCCTCACAGCAGCAGCGCTGGATCACTACGCGCCCAGCTCCGAAAATCTCTCGGCTGCTGAGCCACGCCCTCGGACTCCTGCCGTGTCTGCAGAAGCTGCTCAAACCTCCGTGTCTGCAGAAGCTGCACAAGCCTCCGTGTCGGCAGAAGCTGCACAAGCCTCCGTGTCTGCAGAAGCTGCTCAAGCCTCCGTGTCTGCAGGAGCTGCTCAAGCCTCCGTGTCTGCAGGAGCTGCTCAAGCCTCCGTGTCTGCAGAAGCTGCTCCAGCCTCTGTGTCTGCTGAAGCTGCTCCAGCCTCCGTGTCTGCTGAAGCATTTCAAGCCTCCGTGTCTGCTCCAGCTGTTCAAGCCTCCGTGTCTGCTCCAGCTGTTCAAGCCTCCGTGTCTGCTCCAGCTGTTCAAGCCTCCATGTCTGCTCCCGCTGCACAAGTCGCCACCCCACCGGTTTCTGCTCCCAGGACAGTGTTTGGTTCCAGGTCCCACATACCCAGGCAGGCACAGAGGTCCCCGGACTGGCTCCTTGGACTTCCCCTCAGACATTTGCCAGTCCTGGGCACCCTCCCGTGTTTCTGGTCCCTGTGTCTCTCCCCGTTTTGGTCCCTGTCTCTGTCTATGTCCCTGTACCCGTGTCTGTCTCTGTCTCTGTTCCCGTCCCAGTTACAGTGTTAGTTTCTGTTAATGTCCTCGTCCCTGTTCCCATGTCTAGTCCCGTCCAATCTCCGTCTCCTGTCCAGTTTCCCGTCCAGTCTCCATCTCCTGTCCAGTTCTCCGTCCAGTCTCCGTCTCCTGTCCAGTTCTCCGTCCAGTCTCCGTCTCCTGTCCAGTTCCAGGTCCAGTCTCCCGTTCTGTCTCCGTCTCCTGTCCAGTCTCCGTCCACCGTCCAGTTCCCTGTCCAGCCTCTGTCCCCTGTTCTGTTTCCAAGCCCTTTCCAGTCTGCGTCCTTGTCTAATGTCCAGTCTCAGTCTCCGTCTCCTGTTCAGTCTCCGTCTCCTGTTCAGTTTCCAAGCCCGGTCCGGTCTCCCATCCAGTCTCTGTCCTCTGTCCTGTCTCCGTTTCAGTCCCCGGTCTCGACTCCTGTTTTCCCCGGCCTCTCCCTGCCGCCAGCCCCCGGGGTTCGTTTTTACGCGCCTCGGGAGCTGCGCGTTTAGGGGGAGGCTTCTGTCACGTCTTAGCCCTGTCTCATGTCTCTGTGTGTCTTCCCCACGTGACCTGTGCCTCTCTGTGTCTCCTGTCAGTAGATTTCCACCATGTGTTTCTCATTTGTAGCTCCGCCCCTTCCCCAGGTGTTTCCAATTCTAGTGTGTTTTATGTTACTATAAATAGCCCTCCTCTGCCACCTTGTCCTCCGTCGGTCTTTGCACCTTCCCATGTTGTTTTGTCTCTCTGTTGTTTCACCGCGTTTCATAGCCCAAGTCCTTGCTCTGTGTTTACCTCTGTTTATCTCGTGTATATTTCTGGTTTCCTGTTTATTTCCATTGTTTTCTCCTTTGCCCTGCTTAGTTTAGTTCTCCTTGTCTAGTTTAGTTTCTTGTTTAGCTCTATGTTCCCTGTATATAACCTTAGTCATTTGTTTCTCGTTTATTTCTTGTTTTCACGTTTATAGTTTATTTCCTTATTTATTTTCTAGTTTATTTCCCTTATATATATATATATATTCCCTGTTTATTTATTATTATCATCGTTCGTTTGTTATTGGTTATTTGTGTTTCTTTGTTTCATGTTTACTTGTTCCTCGTTTCCTTGTTTCTTTGTTATTTATTTAATAAATTATTTATTTATTTCGCCCTTACCTGAACTTGTGTCCGCTTTCCTCGTCTACCTGCCTGGGTCACTCCGTGACAAAACCTGTATCAACCACAACCCCACACCACAGCAGCCACCCATAATATCTATCTATCTATCTATCTCATCTCATTCACCAACCACAATTACCTTATCAATATAAAACCATTTGACCAGTGGTAGGATGGTCCTCCCTTAAAAGTTTCCTCCTCCTGCAGCTCTAAAGGTTTTTTTTTCCTTGCCTCCACGCTCACTGGGGGTTCTGTATTCTGTATTTTCTATGTTTAATGTTTTGCCTGATTCTTTGTCCTGTAATCATGTTTCTGTAAAGCTGCTTTGTGAAAACACCAGTTGTAAAAAGCGCTATACAAATTAATTTGATTTACTGATTGGATGATTATCAGTCATGCTGTTTCATCTGGCCATCCTCTGGTGTCTATCAGACCTCGTTCACCATCGCTAGGCTATCACCGTTTCGCTCCACAATTTGCTGAGTCAGGTAATTGCTGGAGAAGTGGGATATTAACTAAAGAATCTGCTTTTACATGGAATTTAAATCGGGGTTATGTTCTGCCTTTAAAAGCTTCATTTAAAGGGGAAAACGTCTTACTAATTGCACGTCTCTCTCCTCACAAAGCCGCACAGAGCAGAAAACGAAACTTAACACAGACACGCCGTAAAAAAAAAAGAGCCAGTTGTAGGCTGTGTCAGCTCCCATCTGTATTTTAACAGGCGCGCATACCTACCTTTACAGACAGAGCCGTGCATTACAGGCCCTCGTGAAACGACACTCAGCCCTTCTCCTGCGCTTAGGACGTACGAATGCTTGACACGTTGCACGCAGACGTGTTGCTCGTTAAAGTGGTTTGCATGCTTTTGTGCGTGAGTCCGCTCGTGGGGAAAGCTCAGGGGGGAATTGGACCTTTATTTCCTGTGACAGCAGGCAGAAATGATTGCTTTTTCCGCTAAAGGTATAGAACCTCCTGAGAGAATAGAGCCAAGCGTGCACTAGATCTGATCTGAACCTGGGTTTAAACTCCATTTGGGTGCTGAGGTAAAAAAAAAACGTAATTTTTTGCTTCCCTAGCGGTGTGGTTTGATGTGTACTGAAGGAGTAGTTATGCCCAATCGATTACACAAATAATCTCTAATTGAGTTGTTGGACGATTGAATGAACTTGTAGCTTGTTTAGTCACATAAACAGAGTAAGAATTGTAGCAAGGTATCTTGCAAAAATCAGGGCTGTCTATTAGCAAAATAATGCATGTCATAATACAGGGTTCTTGCACCATAAGATCCAAAAATGTAGTCATCCTTTATTTGGTAGAAAATTATGTTTTGTATTGGAAATCAAAACTTAACAGTTCCCATTTCTCATATATATTTATCTTTTTTTCCAATGTTGTTTCATTGTATTGAACAGAACAGAGCCAACGTAACATATGATAGTTGCATTTTGTTAAACAACACACTGAATTGCATGTAGAAGCCATAAAGACTAATGAAAGAATACTTAAAACAGTCTCCATTATAAATAAGTAAAAATATAAAGCCTGACCCAAAACACATTCTCACACGCCTCTTAATAAGAGAAACCAAAAACAAAGAGGTCAATTGTTTAAAAAAAAGAGTAAAAATATCAATTAATGTCATGTCTGGTGCTGAAAGCATGTCTAAGTCTCCCACATCCAGCTCTATCTGCGATTCCCACAATACCAACTACAATACCCAGAACGCACCACACCATGACACGACACGCACTCCCGATCACATGACGCATCACATGACACCACCAGGAAGTCCTGAGTACTGATTCCCTCAGTATATAAGGACCATGCTCACGCTCACACCTCGCCGAGTATCTGTTTGGTTTTCCTACAATACAAAGCGTTTCTCTTGCCCTTGTCTTTATCCGTGTATGATCTTGTTTTTGTTTTCTACCGACTTCGATTTTTGCCTGTTGCCTGTTCCCTTGTGTTGGATTTCCGTGTATGACCTGGACTGTTTATAGTACTTTGGATTTTTGCCTACCCTGTGATAATGCCTGCCTGTGTGTGAACTCTGGACTGTCTTCCGTTTATGGTATGGTTTCTCTACGTTGTGTTTTACTGGTATTGGCCCTGGTTTCGTTGACTACCCCTGTCTGCTCTATAACTTTTAATAAAGTAATTTTACTGTATCTGCACCAGTCTCGTTCCTGTCTGTCCCTGACAATAAAATTGTAGTGATGATGTTTATAATACTAATACTACCACTAACACCATTGCTACTACTACTACTGATGATAATAATAATAATAATAATAATAATAATAATAATAATAATACTTTAATACTAAAAAAACATTAAAGTATCTTCTCTAAAAATAATTATCAGTGTCCATTTATAATTATCTGATTTGGCCATATCTTAAAAAATGGTGCATGATAAAATAAACAAAGCTAGCTCACCGCTAATGTTAGTTTGCTAGCTGTCACTTTTATGCAAATACTGTGTTCATGCTGGGCATTTAACTCATAATCAAGCTAGTTTATTCTTAAGTGCATTTAACTGCATCTCCCTCCTCTGCTGATTTGTCACAAACAGTAGGTACAGATCCCTCCCTCAGAAGAAGTCCATCTTTGTTTTTGTTTTTTTAATTGAGTGGCCACTGGTCTTGTCTCTGTTATCCTTTATCAGTCACTAGAGCACCAGAATGTTTCTGAAGCTCATATTATTATGTATTATAAACTCCTATTGCAGTGTTTTTTTCTTAGTACTACTTATTTTTCCAAAATTGAGTAGTGGAAAGAAGCGGACAGCACAAATGCAGCATTTTATTCATATGAATGTAGTAGCTTTTTAAATCTACTGTACATGCTGGATGTTGAGTTTTCTCATTATTTTTGTTGGATGGCTTAATTATCGCACAGCAGTACGTCTAACCGTGCCCTGCAGAGGCACTTTAACCTGCTGCTTGTAGGCCTCAGGGCTACAGATGGTTGTGGGTCTTGTGGGACGAGTTAAAATCCATAAAAGCATTATAAATCAATGTGACACAGCTAAGACTGCGTTGACTTGACTGGCTGGTGACTGCATTTGTGAACCACTTATCCATTATATTAAACACAGAACAGCACCAGGGAAAAAAAAGCCACAGCAGGTTGTATGGTTTGAAACGTACTCTAAGAACATAATCAGGATCTGACTGACCCTATGAGGCAAATAACCAATTTTAGATTACTGATGCAATTTGACCTTGAATCTCCAACAGAAAGTGTCCCCACAGGCCAGTCCCCAAAAGCACACATAGCTTACAAAGTTCTGATATACTATCCGTAAAAAAGCATGCAAGTCTTTAACTGTTTACTGTCAGTTTTCTTAGAAATCAGGCCTTTTAATAACACAGCTAGAGTGGTGTGAATTTAAAAAGTGTTTGACCCTTTAGGATTTTTATTTTATCGCATGTTCTTTACTCTTAAATCTTTAATATTAGTCAGACAACACAAGTAAACACAAAATGCAGTTTTTAATTGAAGGTTTTCATTATTAAGGGAGAAAAATATCCAAAACTACATGACCCTGTTAAAGGAGAACTTTGGTGTAAAATGGACTTTTGTTGTAGTAAAACATGCTGAAAAAAAGTAGTTACCTTTGATGAATAGCACACCGAAGTTCTCCCACAGCGTTCCGAGATCCAAAAATGTTAACAGTTTGTCCAAACTCCCTTTAGAATGGGTGACACGGGGCATAATTTGCCCTGATAAATTGCTTTTTACACCGTTATCCAGACTCAAAGTAGCTCCACACAAAATAACATAAACATATATGTACATAGACACCGCATAGCCTGCCTCCTGGCGCCGGCTGCTACGCTATGTGTATATATGTCTATGTTATTTTCAGTACAGTAATGGCGGCGCTCGGAGCTGAAGCTAGTGTATTAGGATATAAACAGTGGTTTTTAATAAGCTTCTTGTGTAGTTTTTTGTGTAGTTATTATTGCCGCGTTTTAAATATCAGGGCTCTCCAGATTCTAGCAAGAAGGTGTGGAGCTACATTGAGTCTGGATAACGGTGTAAAAAGAGATTTATCAGGGGAAAATTATGCCCCATGTCACCCAGTCTGAAGAGTGTTTGGACAAACTGTTAAAATTTCTGGATCTCGGAACGCTGTGGGAGAACGGAGATGTGCTATTCATCAAAGGTTAGTATTTTATCATGTTTTACTGCAACAAAAGTCCATTTTACACCAAAGTTCTCCTTTAAAACATAAGTTAACTGTGGTTTATCAAACCTGAGTTCAATTTCTCTAGCCACACCCAGGCCTGATTACTGCCACACCTGTTCTCAATCAAGAAATCATTTAAGTAGGGTCTGCCTGACAAAGCAAAGTAGACCAGAAGAAACTCAAAAGCTAGACATCATGCCGAGATCCAAAGAAATTCAGGAACAAATGGGAAAGAAAGTGCTTGAGACCTATCAGTCTGGAAAAGGTTATAAAGCCATTTCCAGAGCTTTGGGACCACAGTGAGAGGCATAATCCACAATTGGAGAAAATATAGAACAGTGGTAAACCTTCCCAGGAGTGACTGACCTACTGAAATTACCCCAGAAGTGAAGCGACAACTCATCCAAGAGGTCTCAAAAGACCCCACAACAACACACAAAGAACTGCAGGCCTCACTTGCCTCAGTTAAAGTCATCGTTCATGATTCTTTTTACTTTTACTAAAAAGTACAAGTAACACCCCATTTAAGAAACAGAACATCATACCTACCGTAAAACATGATGGTGGTGGTAGTGTGATGGTCTGGGACTTGCTGTGATAAATGGAACCATGAATTCCACTGTCTACCAAAAAGTCCTGAAGAAGAATATTTGAACATCATCGTAAACTAAATCTAAACGAACTTGGGTTCTGCAGCAGGACAATGATCCAAAACACACCAGCAAGTCCACCTCTGAATGGCTGAAGAAAACAAAGTAAAGACTTTGGAGTGGCCTAGTCAAAGTCTTGAACTGAATCCTGTTAAGATGCTGTGGCATGACCGTAAAAAAGACGGTTCATGCTTGAAAACCTGCAAAGTGGCGGAATTGCAGCAATTCTGGAAAGACGTGTGGTCCAAAATTAGGTTTAGAGGGCAAATACTTTTTTCACACAGGCCCGTTTAGGTTTTTTCTCCCTTAATAATAAAAACATTTATTTAAAACTGCATTTTGCGTTTTCTTGCGTTGTCTTTGACTAATATTTACATTATTTGGATTATCTGAAGCATTACAGTGATAAACATGCAAAAAAATAGGAAATCATTAGGTAAGGATGTAGGTAAGGATGTAGATGATACCAGTAAACAAATCTAATCTTATAATATCAAGATCATATCAAAGCCTATGTGCACTGGTCAGGCACCCAACACTGAGAAATATTAAAATACATCCTCATCCCTTGAGGTTTCATTACCTGAGCATCTGCGCATTATTGACTCTCATTTCACCTGCCAATATATCACAATATTAGCTTTGCCGTATTTTAAAATGCAATCTGTGGTTCAGTCATTCTTGAGTACTTTGTGACCCTGGGCTTAATCCTAGGTAAGCCTGTGCATTAAATTGCTATGCTGATGCGTTTTTGTCATTTCTACTTTGTCATTTCCACGATGATGCCTTAACATTGCCTTAGATAACCCACTTTCCCTACATAATGCATATCCCAGCTGAAAGAGAGCCATGGCCAGGGCAGGGCCCAAGGGCCCAGTAGAGGCAGTGTTCCAAACCTGGGTATTGAACCCACAACCATGTCATTGATAACCTTTTGCAGTTTTACGGGCCAACCAATGGCAGCTGTCCAAACCTTAGTATGCCCAAGGGACCAACAGTGGCAGTTTACTAAACCTGAGTATCAATCCCACAACCCTGTTAATGATACATTTCACATATCCCAACTGAGGGAACCAGAGTGCAGGTACAACCATGCTACAGCATCCCTGGAACAGGGGCTCTTACCCAAAGATTGCCCACTTTTGCCCAAGGGCCCAACAGTGGCATCTTTCCGAATTGGGGTATCGAACCCACAACCTTGCCTTTAATAACCCTCCGAACCACCACAGTCCCTAAATATTGCATGTTCCAGCTGAGAGAGCCATGGCCAAGGGCCCATAGTTGCAGCTTTCCAAACCTTAGTATGCCCAAGGGACCAAAAGTGGCTGTTTATTGGACCTGGGAATCAAACCCACAACCCTGTCAATGATAATCTTTTGAAAATCTTGCATATATACCAGCTCAGAGAACCAGAGTGCAGGTTCAACCATGCTACAGTATCCCTGGAGCAGGGGTTCTAGCCCAAAGATTGCCCACTTTTGCCCAAGGGCCCACCAGTGGAATCTTCCCGAATTAAGGTATCGAACAAACAACCTTGCCTTTGATAACCTTCCGAGCCACCACAGCCCCTAAATATTGCATGTCCCAGCTAAGAGAACCATGGCCAAAGGCCAACAGTGGCAGCTATTTGACTCTGGGTACTGAACCCACAACCATCTTATCGATAACCTGGTGCTTTATCTGTTTGGCCTCTACTGCCCATAAATAATGCATGTCTCAGCTGAGAGAGCCATGGCCAAGGGCCCAACAGTGTGGCAGCTCTCTGATTCTGGGTATTGAACCCACAACCTTGTTATCGATAACCTGGTGCTTTAACTGTTTTAACTACTTGGCCACCACTTACTCTAAATACTGCATGTCCCAGCTGAGACAGACATGGTCAAGGGTCCAGCAGTGGCAGGTTTCTGAACCTGAGTATCGAACCAACAACCATGTCATCGATGACCTGGTGCTTTAACTGCTTGGCCACTAATGCCCATAAATTATGCATGTCCCAGTTAAGAGAAAAATTGGTCAGAATGAAGAGTCAGCCTATTTCAGCAACTCTGGAGCATGGAACCTTACCCAAAGGCCTAATAGTGGCGAGGTAAAAGACCTGGGTATCGAACCCACAACCTACATATCCTGTAAATGATCCAGTGCTCCAAATATTGATTCCTCACTACAACTATCTCCATTGCAAGTCAATAGAGCATCAAATTGGTTCTGAAACGGATATTTTAACATAAGATGCACATAATAATGTTGCATGATGCATAATGTTAAGTCATAGACTTAATACACACATGGCACATGATTCAAAGGTGTCGCCAAAAAGAAGAACATTTCTGCAACAGTATATTGCATATGCCTGGGTCAGAGTAGGCGTAGGCCAGAGCAAGAAGCGTACTGGAAGACTTGAAGCCCATTAGAGGCTCTCAGATAGGGTGCTTGTGATGTAGGGTGAGGACCTTGAATGGAGTAGTGTCACAGACTTTGTCGATTGCAAAGAGAAAGCAAAGATCACAAAGATGGCAAAGATTACAGCATGATCACATTAAATGCTAGAGAGTAGGAAAGAGAGCTTTCTGCACCGTATGCTTTCCAGACTTGCTGCTAATGAGCTCTCTCTCGTATTCTCAGAAAAGTGAGGTAAGAAACTTTGCCCGTTCCATTCTCTCTTGCTCTCTCGCTCTCTCTCTCTCACTCTCTCACCCTCTCTAACACTGAAGCCTTACAGATCCTGTAACACGGGCCCTATTCCTCTAAATAGGCTCTAATGAAGTATAAGGATGGTAGTTAGAAGAGATGAAAAGCGGATTCTAATTTGGACCACTACCTGCTGCCTGGCTTTTCATGTGCCATGTGCTACTACCTTTCGGAACAGAACCTGCTATGCTTTCATATTTGGCTTTAGAACAATTTGCTCTTCATTTTCAGAATAGCGATTGCGCTGGTTTGCATCGACTGACAAAAAGGACCCTTCTATGCTGCGTTCATTAAAGGTTCCGAACATCACCATGAAATTGACCAGGAAATTAGGCTACAGGTTATATTAGGAACATTACCCTTATCATCAAAGAAATGGGTCCAAAATAATTACGACAGAGTCCCTAAATTTCACGTTTAAGGTTCAACCATGCTACCAAATTGCTGGAGCAGGGAGGCTTGCCCAAAGATTGCTTATTTTGCCTAAGTGCCCAACAGTGGCATCTTTCCGAATCCGGATATCGAACCCACAACCTTGCCTGTCTATGCTGCGTACATTTAAGATCTGAACATTACCATGAAATTTACCAGGAAATTAGGCTGCAGTTTATATTAGGAATAATTCCTTTTATCATCAAAGACATTGTTGCAAAAATATAGCATCCAGAAGGAAGTATCGGATTTTTCTGCTGTTTGTTGGGAAGATAAAAGTTACTTGAAACTGGGTATCAAACCCACAACCCTGTCAATGACTACTGAGTCCCTAAATTTCAGGTTTCCCAAGGATTGCTCATTTTGCCCAAGTGCCCAACAGTGGCATCTTGAATCCGGGTAACAAACCCACAACCTTGCCGTCGATGCTGCGTACATTTAAGTTCTGAACATTACTATGAATCTGACTAGAAAATAAGGCTGCAATTTATATTAGAAATAATTCCCTTTATCATCAAAGAAATGGTTGCAAAAAAATACCATCCAGAAGAAAGTGTCAGATTGGAGGAAAGCTAAAAGTTTTCTGAACCTGGGTATCAAACCCACAACCCTGTCAATGACTCCTGAGCCCCTAAATGTCAGGTTTCAGGTTAAACATGCCATGGCGTCCCTGAAGCAGGGGGCCTTTCTCAAAGATTTCCTATTTTGCTTAAGTGCCCAATAGTGGCATCTTTCCAAATCTGGGAATCAAACACACAACCTTACCTTTGATAATCCACTGAGCCCCCAGTGATATAGGCAACATTTGGTTAAACATACAGAAGTAATATGTATTTGCAACATGTCAGGGATAAATGCCACACATGGATTTGTTGGTTATTTTAACCAAGACAAAAGTGTGACTCCCAGTGGTCCAGCGGGCTGAGCACTGCCACTATGAATGGGAGATCACTGGTTCGAATCCCGTTCATGTAGCTTGCCGTCAGCTGCCGGAGCTCAGAGAGCTCAATTGGCCTTACTCTCTCTGGGTGGGTAGACAGCATTCTGTGTCCTTATCACTCCTAGGGTGATGTCGATCAGCACAAGGCATCTGTGAGCTGATGTATCAAAACAGAGTTGCTGCGTGTTCCTCTGAGAGCATTTAGCACAAAAACCTTTCAACAACTTTGCAAGCCCCCCTGAATCATCCCTGCTATTTGAATATGCTGTTCAAACTCTATATTTATATTTATATAACAAAGAAACCATCTTTTTAAAGAGCGTGTAGCAGTTCTTAAAGACTACTGTTGTTTTTATGGAGCAGATGCTGAACGAAAGGGATCTGCAGTGCACCCACAGCTGTGCTTCTCTGGCCATATTACAATTCCCACTTAAGCTTTTGGAAAATCCATCCAGATGGTGGTGTTTCACTTCCCAAGAAAGAGCATGCACTGATGTTAGTACTATAATTATATTTACAGAGTCAAATAAATTAACCTGCTGGAGATCCGGTGTGCCATGCTTGATGTCCGCTGTGATTATCTTCTTTATCTCTGTTTCCTGGTAGATCCGGCTTTTAGTGTTTGCTTGTATATTTAGACAGGCCAGTGTGAACCCTATTGGAGTTCATTCATTAGTGGAATGACTTGTACTAGTAGTGTAGTGTGTTACTGTGTAGTAAGGCTAAAAGCATATTGATTAAGCTACATGTACCAAAAGAGTGTGTAACGCATGTGTAACGTATGTGTAATGCAACATGCCAGACCCCTCCTCAAGGAGATGTAGACGTTCATAATCGTTTCCTGTCATAATCCATCCCATGCAGCTTGAGAACACATGAATTTTGATTTGACTGCTTACATTCATGTCGCATGTCCGTGTATTGGATGCTTATTCGATTTAGGACCACATATGAAAGTGACTCAAATCGGATTTAAAAAAAATCTGATTTGGGGTGTTTACACAGTCATGAAAAAATCAGATCTGAGCCACATTGAGCAAAAAAATCAGATTTGAGTCACTTCAGCCTGGTAATGTGAACATAGCCAAAGTGTATCATGACATCTATACACTCGTATCAAAAGCACTGTTTTTTGTGCTTCGAAAAGAAACACTCAACTCAACTCAATTCAACCCAACTCCAGTGTTTAGTATTCAGCCTCAACCTTTGTTTAGCATTTGTTCACTGGCTGTATGGAATGTGAATTTGTTTCACAGAGCATGGAGAGAAAAGAGAAAACAGGCAGGAGAAAGGAGAAAGAGAAGAGACAGAAAGAAGTGACGGCAAAGGTCAGTGGATGAAACAATGGAACAACAACACCAGCACCACCGCTCTTACTTTCCATATTCTGGTCTTTGGGGGACGCTTGGGCTTGTGTGTTTTTGTTGGTCTCCTTTTTGGGTTGCTTGCCACCCCCCACCCCCACCCCTGCCTTAAATGTCCACCTCCCGCCTGTCCAGGGAATAGCGGGAGGATAGAGCGTGACAGGCTTGATCCGGGGGACAGACACTTCACCCCTCACTGTTACCCTGTTGTGAGGGCGACCCCGGTGGGAATTGTCGGCCCCCTCCGCTACACGCCCCTCCACTTCCACAGCACGACAAACACCAAGTTCATCCGACGCCCTCTGGCCCTCAGCCCCCTCTTCCCGGTCCCCCCCCTCTTATTGTCTGAGTGAGTGGAGGACGTACGGGCAGACTGGGACAAATGGAGGGCCGGGGTAATTAGGGCTGATCGCCGGCTCAGCGGCCTCACCAACCCCACGGGCTTTCATTAATACTGAGACAGATGCAGCGTGAGGGGAACTCATCCTTCAGAGAGGGAGAGAGAAAGAGAGAGAGAGAGAGAGAGAGAGAGAAAGAGAGTGTTGGATAAGGGACAGATGAAATGTCTTATTCCCTGTGATCTCCAAGGTGTTTTTTTTTTGCCAAACGAGCTTCTCTCTCCCTCGTTCCAGCTGTCAACGGCGTAGTCTGAGTCCGCGTATATTGATTCTATAAACATTTCCTATTTCTGCCTACCCCCCCCCCCAGTTCTTCACAGTCATCGACTTATTTTATAGAGAGAACGTAATCATCCAATTATCTGGTGCAGTGTTTATCAAAGCCAAGGCATCACCAGCACCGAAATGCGACGGTGTCCTACATAGGGCTGTCTCGTTCTCCCTCTCTCTCTATCTTTTTTCTCTTCCCTCTTCACACTTGCTTTCTCCCTCTAAGCGTGAAGATGAGGTGTCTCTCTCGCCCGTCTCCCGGTGTCAGGGATATGCATTAGTCTGATGGATGACAGGAGGATGATGTCTCTTTGCTGGCAGACACGGGGACACGTCTTGACTGCTAGGAGATGAATGAAGCGCGAGGCGAGAGGAGGACTGGTTTTCATACCACTCCCAGTAGTGGTGTCAAACAGGCGTTCAAGCCTTCCAAAACAGCCAGAGATTGGATTTCCACAGGTGGTGGTGGTGGTGGTGGTGCGTTCAAGGAAAGCGCTTCCCTCCTCTGGAGCCTCCTATCCCAACTCCTTTCTCTGTCTTCTCTCTTCTCACCAAGGATGTGATTTGATTTCTCTTTTACCTTTTCCATTTTTATGCCTGTGAGGTGTTTTTCCCCTTATTATATAAGCGACTCACTGAGCAACATTCGAAGCTGTTATCAAAATAAGCCAAGTGCACACCACAGTTATCGGCTGAATCGGTCGCTGAAAAGCTGTTTGCTCTTTGCTGTT